>NW_020955194.1:159236-349129 GCF_003031625.1 Empidonax traillii | reverse complement strand
ATGTCTACCCCCCCCCCCCACCCCAGGCCTTTGTTGAGTAGAGACAAGAATTGCTTTATTGGGGAGAATATAATAAGCATGTTGGAAAATACAGTTTGAAGAATCTTCTGTGAATTTTATTTTTACCCCCAAAATAGGTCACCTTTTAAAGGGTTAAGAAGAGTGACATCATTCAACAAATGAAACATCCTATTTTGGATGCAGTGAAGCATTTTGCAATAACTCCAAATGCAATTTTTTCTTTTTTTTTTTTGTATGTGACTGGAAAAGCAAATCCAGTTTGACCTCAATTTCCTCATTTTCCCTCTTCTTTGCTATAGTAACCAGAGTTAAGAAATAGTTATTCACTTCTTACCCCTTCTCATAGCCATTCATGGGAGTATTTTACATTTCTTTATGTGGACAACATCAGTGAACACAGTCCTTTGAAAGTATGAGTGCATACAGCAAACAATAAAGGAGAAAAATCTCTGTTAACCCTCATGTGAGAGTTTTCTCAGACCTGTCATCTGTGACATGAGAAATTCATGTTTCAAATTAGATATTAGAAAAAGAATTTCACTAAAAGACTGGTTATAGGCATTGACATAAGTTGCCCAGGGAGCTGGTGGGGTCACTATCTCTGGAAGTGTTCAACAGACATCTGCATGTGACACTTGGGAATATGGCTTAGGGGTGATTATTGTGGTGCTGGTGAGCTCGATCCCATTATCTGTGTCACTGGTAAAGACATTGCAGAGCCCTGGTCCCAAGGCCGAGCCCTGAGGGACATCCTCATCCTCGACCTCCCCCCGGACAAGGAGCCACTGGCCACAACTCCCTGGCTGCATCCATGGGAGATCAGGATGTCGTGTGGGACCGTGTCCAGAGCCTCCCAGGGGTCTGGGCACACCAGGACCTGCAGGTCCTGGGGGCTGTCCATGGCCAGGCAAGGCCTGTTCCAGATGGATCCAAACAGTTCCAGCTGGTTCCAGCCAGTTCCATGGTTGTTAAGGATGCTGAGGGTGGCCCTTTATGACAGTCCTCAGGTTGCTGAGGATGATATTAGATCCTGGCGGCCTTTGCAGATTGGGTGACGGGAACCCTCTACTTCGTGGAGGTCGAGGGGCAATAAAAAAAGACAGCTGTATTATTTTTCTCAATGTTAATACCTAGAATTGGGAAATTCCCTCCCCACTAGGGATGTTACTATTTAGTGCTCTTTGTGCGGCCAAACAAATGATTTAGCTTCCTCTTTTGTTCAAGGTCCAGTTAAGCAAAATTCCTAAAAATGTGCCCCCCTGGGTGAGGAATTGGGCAGTTCCAGCCCTCAGTCACCACAGGGGCACCTGCCAGGTTTGGGCTGGGCGGTGTTGGACACACACGAGATTGTGGTTGTGCAGGGGAAATGAGGTAAGAATAAACCCAGGGTTTTTTTACGGTTTCTCTGTGTGCTGTCCCATTCCTGAGAAGTGCTGGACAAGGGGGAGAAGGGGCCAGGAAATCTGGAGATGAGTGTCTCCTCCCTCAGGCCCTGATCTCTGTTCGGTCTGAGCAGGGACAGGATCTGAGGGAATGGCTGGAGCTGCTCCAGGGCAGGGTCAGGTTGGATGTCAGGAAAAGATTCTTCCCCCAGAGGGTGGTTGGCACTGAACAGGCTCCCCAGGGCAGTGGGCACAGCCTCAAGGCTGCCAGAGCTCCAGGAGCGTTTGGGCAGCGCTCTCAGGGACAGGGTGGGATTATTGGAGTGTCCTGGGCAGGGCCAGCAGTGGGACTGGATGTTCCTTGTGGGTCCCTCCCAGCCCAGGATATTCTGTGATTCCCTGATTATTTCTGCTGCCAACAGCCACCGTGCTGGACCAGGAACAGATGAGCAGGATTGGAAAACTCAGCATCTTTTCTGAACAGGTTGTGCCGACCCACCCGTAAGAGAAAGGGAGCAGCTGAGATGTGTAAATGCTTGTGGTGGGAAGGAGCAATGAGAGTCAGAGAGTCCACAAACAATTAGAGAGTTTTATTAAACATTTATCTGTTATTATTGTTATTCATTATTATTATCTCCATGGTCCTCTTATTGTCCCTCTTATCTCTGTCATCCTCTCCTTGTCCATCCCATCTCCACTGTACTCTTATTAGAATCATAGAACCAGATGGGTTGGAAAGGATCTCTGAGATCATCAAGTCCAACCCTTGATCCACTACAACCACAGTTGCTAGATTATGGCACTAAGTGCCACACCCAGTCTCTTCTTAAATACCTCCAGGGAGAGAGAATCCATCTCATCTCTCTTGTCCATCCCATCTCCGATATCCTCTCCTTGCCCATCCCATCTCCGTTGTCCTGCAGAGAGAGAGAAAGAGCAGCATCTTCTCTTGGCTGGGCAGAGCAGGTGCCAGAGGCAGGGGCAGAGAGCCAGGTGCCCAGGAAACGTCCCTCCCGCTGCAGGCGGGTGCTGCGGGCTCTGCGCCGGCTGTTGCGGATCCCCTGCCTGGCGGGACGGCCGGAGGATTAGTGCCCACTGCCAGCAGCAGGCCGGGCCCCGGAGATGAGAGCTGAGCTGGAGCCTGCACAGCTCCCTGAGGGAGCAGCACGGGCTGGCCTGCATGGTCGGGCCTTACAAGGATCAATTCCTTGTTGGGAGAATTGCCTGGCTCAGGTTTAGGACTTGACAGGCTCCAGTGATCCCAAACCTAAGGGAGGGTGTAGAAAGCCTGGGGACAAGGATATACAACCAAGAGTGGACACAAAGGATGCAGAATTGACAGGACATTTGACAGAATTCCCAAGATAAGGAAGACTATCGTAAAGCCAACTCAGCAACTGTGCTGAAATCAGCTCTGACTTGGTAAAAAATGTTTCTGGCACAGGGAGATCGTGACCACTGATTCTTGGCCCACCAACCCAAGACACCCACTGGCTCAAAAGAAATGAAAGACTGACCATGTGGACTAATTAGCATAAAAAGTGAGGAAAACTTTTAACCAATTGAAGATAGAATACTATATATTACATTAATATTCATATCTATTTTATATCATATATTATTATATAATTTTATATACAAAAGTGTATTTTAATATATTAATATTTAAAGGAAAATAATATCACGTGAACTATTAGAAAATACATAACATTTTAAATAAATAATAATAAGGTAATTAATATAATGATATAGTACGATGATCCTACATCTTGTAGCCAATGAACATTATTTCCTTTGTTTGCTAAAATGTATAAATAGTGAAAAGCTTTGATAGATGTTGTTCTGATCCTGTGAATTTGCCACCCAACACCCCTTTCTGTGCAGAACTGAAATAAATACATAAAATGCCTCAATTCTGTTTTTGGAGATTGGCTTCTTGCACTGCGAGTGAAAGAACCTGTTTGGGGACAGCAGCTTCACCCTGGACACATGAATAAAGGCTGCTGGTTTTCCAGCTGTGCTCGCCTGTGCCAGGTCCATCTCGGGAGCAAGACGGGAGCAGGCAAAGCCCCAGAGATGGGAAACTCAACGGCTGCACCGTGGCTGTGACCAAGACAGTCCCCAATGGGCACTTGACCCAGGAGAGCCTCTCTGGGAAGGAGCACCAAATCACAGAGGACACCTCTGTGAATGGGCTTCCTGAGCCCCTGTAGGGAGAAGTTGTTGCCCAGGTGCTTTAGGAATCTTCTTGCCATGCCCCACAAGCAGTGCCCACATGGGAGAAAGATTGTCATGACTGATTAATGTTTCAAAAGGGCCTCATAAATCAATGATCTCCTCACCGTAGTATAATTCACTGCTACTTCTCTCTTCCCCTGGTTGGTCTTTGAATCCCCTCACGGGCAGTCACTGCTCTTGGTTTGCAATAGAGGCATAACAGAAAACGTACAGAAAAAGAAACAGAAGAACATTAAACTACATTGGTGTTGTGTAGAAAGGTTTAACATCCATTTCCTACTCCACCAAAGAGCATTTTATTGATTAAAATCAGTATTGATATTTTTATTTTATTTATTGTTATTTTATTGATGTTGACAGATAAATGTAGTAGCAGGCGTGTATTTTCTTTAATAATTATATTATTTATTTATATTAATAGCATATATAAATATAATAGATTTTACTTTTTTCAGACGCATCAACCTAAGTGCCATGTATGTATTGTATATTTGATTTAAGGCTGAAGTTTCTGGGTTTAGTTATCAGTCTTGGCGGTACCTTTATTATCTCCCTGGAGGCACAGAATTAATTTTCTGTCGCTGGGAGTGTTCCTGCCTGGAGCACTGCTTGGGAAACCTCTTGGAGCTTCCTCCCCCCTCGATTGGTTTGGCTGTGACACTCGTCACAGGCACTGGGATCTTTGCAGTGTGGGTGTGTGATAAATGTGAGCTGGGCCCTGCCAGTGGCTGGGTTTGGTGTGGGCTGTGCAGCTGCTGGGGGGAAACACTCTGCAGACCCTCCCCATGTGATGGCAGGAAGGGCTGTGGTGACAGAGGTCCCTTCCAGCTTAAATTATTCTTTGATACTTAGCTCAAAATTAACAATTTTTCACAGCAGTTATTCTGCCTTATCCCTATCCCTTCCGCCTTTTTCCCTATCAGCCAGCCTCAGAATTAATGTACTGCTCCATGGGCTGTAGGGTGACTTGGAAGAGCTCTCACTCCTGGAAAAGAATAAGGGCGGCAAGGGAGGGAGACTTGGCAGGGTGCTAGAGGCTTTCATGATCTAATTGAAAGGAAGGTGAATTTTCTCTGATTTGACCCTGATTTAAATCCTCCACTCTTGCCCTCTGAAGTTTACAACCTCTTCTTTTACTCCCAGCACGGAGCTCCACCTCCGTTAGAGCCCGAGCAGGCGTGACTCATCCTGGAGGGCACTGCTTTGCGTGGTCCTTCGCCTGAGCTGTTGCCCTGCTGTGAGAAATCTGCCATAAGAGAAAGCTGGAAACAGACTTGCCCTCATTTTGGATTGCCCACTGCCATCCGGGAGCGGTGAGAACTGGGAATCCGTTTATTCCCTTTAAAGTGAATTGTACTGCCTGCCCGTGGAAGAATAGGGTGCAGCTGAGGAAGGAGCTGCTTTTGTGCAAGAAGTGCCACGAGGATTAAAGTGAACCAGGTACAACGTGTGTGGGTGAGTCAGGAGATCCTGGCTTCAAATGTGAGCCCTTCAAAGTGGCATCTCCCTTTTTTGGTGAGCCTCACACGGACCTCTCATTTAAAGAATGCAAAACCATAATGAAAGGCTGAACAGCTCTGATGTGTGAACTGAGGCTGCAAAGCAGGGTTCTCCAAGGGTTTCTTTCTGCCCCTTGTGGATAAAACACTGCTGCCTGTCTTTCTTTTTCTTGGAGAATGGAGATGGGGCACATGGCTGCCCACCCCAGAGGTTTGCTGCTTCCACCAGCCAGGAGTGCTGCCAGCTCTGCCCCAGAGCTTCCTGTCGAGGCAGAAATTTCCTGCTCATTAAAAAGAGACAAAGGACAATCAGGTTGCCAATAAAATGTGTTATCTCTACTTGGAAGGCTTGTCAATCCACCAGCCCATCACTTTCTCTAGACATAGAGAAGGTGCCATGCCAAGCTTTCAGGTCTGTGTTAGTTCATGGAATCATAGAGTGGTTTGGGTTGAAAAGGACCTTAGAGATCATCCCTGCCATGGGCAGGGATACCTTGCACTAGACCAGGTGGTTCAAAGTCACATCCAACATGGCCTTGAACACCTCCTGGGATGGAACATCCACAGCTTGCAACAAGCCTGATCAGCACCTGAACTGGAAGAAAATCTACCCCCAAATCAGGGGTCTGCCCCTCAGTGTCTAGTCCATGCCACACAGGCTTTCAGCTTGACCTGGAGCCCTCAGACACTGTGTTTTTAAATAGTTTTTGTATTAACCCAGCGTTTCTACACCCTGCACTTCACTATCCTCCTCCAGACTCAGCAGAACAGTGCTGTCCCTTTTAGCACTGCTTCCCTAAACACAGCCCTGTTCGTGGCTTAAACCTGGCCTCTTGGTGAACCAACAACTTCAATCCTTACGTTGCACTCTGCTTATCTGCAAACTGAATCTTCATCTGATAAACCGTGATCTGATCGCCCACCATCCTCATCCTCAGCAGAAGTGCAGGGTCGATGCAACACTTCACACAGGCAGTTACCCAACTAGCTAAAGTTCTCCTGCTCGTGCTAATCCCCAGCATTTAAACCCAGTGTCAGATGCAGTGGACACAACAAGGAGGTCCTCACAGCCCCTCTCCTCCCTTCCTCCCTCCCTCCTTCCCACCAGACAGTGGGACCTGGACTGTGCTCAGCTGGCAGGAGATGAGGCAGCATCAGGGACTGCTGGTGTTTTACCCTCCTGCCCACACAGGGCACCCATTTCTAAGCCTAAAAGCCAAAGACAATTTTACAATAAGAGACTAAAGTCTTGGTTTCACTGAACTCTACATACAAGAAACCAACGCGAGTTTGGATAGATTATTCAGGGTTTATCTCTGCTTTTTTTTTTTAACCTTTAGGAAACCTTCAGACCCTAGAATGCAAACCAGCATCTGCAATTAGCAAAGGCTTTTCAGGCATTTGGTCCTCTCCAGAAATAAGGGTTTTCCCAAAAACTGTCAAATACATTTCAGCTGTTTCTCTAGAGTTTCTAAAACAGCATTTATACACTGAAGTTGGTTGTATTTTAGGTCCTGCTGATTTTAGCCTGTCCAGCCCATTGTCTGCTGTTGCACTGTTAATGGAGATCTGGCAAACCATTTTGATTCAAAGACGTGTACCCAGTCACAGATATCTTCCCTTTCACCCCCCTCTTGTGGAGAAACAAATGACAGGAGATGCAGGAGATGCAGAAAAATATCAGCTCAAAGTAAGACAAATTTGTGTCCTTTGCTAGTGTTGGTGAGGACAGGGAAGGGATGGGGAATAAGGGAAATATGGAAACTCATGCTCGCTGTGTTTTAGGGAGGAGAGGTGGCAAGGGAACTTCTCCAGGAGGGTTCCACAGCCAGCAGCAAGGAGAGGACATGGAAACGGCTTCTCTGTGTGGGAAGCACTGTGCTATGGATGTGGAGGAATCCACACAGGCACCTCCCCAAAGGATCTTCACCGGCAGGGATCAACACAGGGAGCCAGAACAGCCAGCTTAGCCCTGACCTGACAACTGCTGCAAGGAACCAGAGGGCCATGGGTACCTGTGTCCTGGGTCAGACCCCCAGGCCACACGAGGTCATGTACTTGCCCTTGTGCTGGTCCCAACTGGGACAGGTCCCAGCCCTGTGCCTCTCCTATACCCTGCCTCCTGTGTACCCCGAAATCACCTCAGCCCAGGAGAGGAGCCTGCCTGCCTCCTGTCCCTGCATGATCACCAGGGGGTTGCTGTTTGCCCTGGTATGGCAGCCCACACCTGGAAATGGGTCACTGCTTCACCCTTCTGAGCAGCACCTTCTGAGCACCCCTCCGAGCAACACCTTCCCAGCATGCTGCCCATACTGGCGTCATCTTTCTTCTTCCTCCATTGCTTTGCTGCCTCCTTAGCAGTCCAAGCTCCAGCATCTTCGCAAAATGCCTGCGAGCTATTTCCAAATCCTTTGTCCAGAGCTGGCAGCACAGCCACAAGCCGTTGCACTCACTTGCTCCCAGTCCCTGTCCATTCACAGGCAGGGGCTTATCCAGTGCAGCCATCCATCAGCTGGAACTGCATGAGCCAGGAGGGAAAACACGGGTGCTGAGTGGATGCTTGGTGCTACCCACTGCTGTTTTGGACGCTGGGCTTCCAGCATTTCTACGCATTGTGAGGAGGATGATGAAGAGCTATGCAGCGTTTCTTTGGTGCCAGAGTGGTTTTCTCCATCCTGTGTGGCTGCCTGCCCTCAGAAATGCAGGGACTTGGCTATTTGATGTCATTAATTGCATGGGCGAAGCTCTTAGCAACGCTCTGAGCCATTTGTAACACTCAAAGATGACAATATGTATGTAATTGCTGCAGCATGCCAGGCATGGAGATCTGGTCCTGTAGTGCTCCCTCCATGCAAAACAGATTTCCATTAGTCACTCCTCAGGTGGTATTAGAAGTGACAGCCACTGATTTTTCCCCGGTTGCCTGCAGGGAAGGACAGAGCTGCAAGGGGGCCTGGGACAGGGTGGAGGGCAACTCCAAGGTATTCCTCACACAAGGAACTACTTCAAAGGACAAGTGTTTTTCAGGGAGCACAGTGAAAAATATCTTGCACAGCCTGGTGCTTTCTGCAGTTGAAATCTTGGATACTTTCCCTCCATCCTTATTTCCTCACCATTCATCAATCCTGATGCCCTTTCAATCCCTTGTTTTTGTGGTGTCAGCAGCATAGCGTTCCCAAAATGCTCCAAGGTAATTTCCATCTTGCTGTCCCTGACACAGAGACCTCGTTACTCCAGAGTGCCTGAATCCATCTGCCCTTTCCTTGGGGATTTTATTCCTGTGGGGTACAGATATTTTTACAAATGACAGAGGCAGTGCTGTGGGAACTGGGGGAACAAGCACATTCTTCCTGCCCCAGCTGGGATGTCCATATGGACAGCACACACACGAGATGGCCTCAGTTGGAAAGCTGTGGCAATGATAGCACAGCACCTAAACCTCGAACAAAGAGAGGAAAGCTAAGGATATCAGCTGGGTGAGCCTATCTGTACCTGCATGACACCCTTAAAAGCAGATAAAACCTCTTTGGTTCTCACTTAAATCACCAGGTATATATATATATGTACACTGCTGTGACAGGGATTGAGCTGCCCTCTTCCACTTTCTCAGGCAAAGAAAGAGACTTCTGTTGGAGAGGCTGGTTTATGGGTTTTATTTATGCCTTAGTAACCTTTAAGTCATGGTTTAATCACAGCTGATCAACAAAACATGACTGGAAAATGAGAAGTCAGATGTTTAAAATTTTGAAAGTACCCAACAATGCTCTGAGGTTTCTTAGCTCTGATTTTGTTTTTCCCTCTGGATTGTTTCAGCAGAGAAATTCTGCACTTCTTCAGTTCAAATTTGAAAAGGGTTTCATTTGACCTAAAATGGCCTTTTTTTTTTTTTCAGTGAGAAGTCCATTCCTTCTGAAAACAAAATGCAGCTTCCAGGCAGAACACCGTCCTCACGTTAACGCAGGACTGTGCCTGAACAGCTCTCCAGCCACCTCTCCCCTCCACTCCAAAGTGGATGCATTACATGTGAACATGTTTTTATCCTCCTTCCCTCCCCCAGCTGGATAAATAAAGTCCTTGCCCTACACCCCAGTGAGATCAGTGGTGAACCCCTCAGGCAGCAGCTGTCATACCCCCATGTTTGTGGTTCCCTGGGCTGTTTTGTGGTCCTTGGACCTCCCTGTGGGTGAGTTTTGCCCCAAGAGACTGGAACAGCTCAGGACACAGCAGGACAGAAGAGAAAGGCACAGTTGTGTGCAGACATCAGGCTCAGAGAGAATAAAGGAGATATTTTCACCCCTTTTTCTGTCTGCTCTTGGCCTTTTGCTGCTTGGCACTTGCTGTTTTCCTCCAGGTCCACATGGCATTGACCGGCTGATGGAATTCAATGGAATCAGTTAACTGGCTTGCACAGGCACCACAGGAAAGGGAAAGCTGTTTTATCATCAGCTTCAAAACCATCATTCAGTTGCACACATGAAATACCCATAAATGGAAGTAACAGCAGACCAGGGTTTGATGAGGAAACCACTCACAATCCCTGCTCGATACTGAGCTCTTGCAAACTCCCTGCTGGAGCTCCAGCCCACCAGGCAACACCATCCCCAGCCAGGCAGCTTCACCTTGAGGCTGGTGAGGAGGCAGGGAACCTGCACCCTGTGGGCATCCCTGGTGAGCTCCAGCCTTTCCAGTCTTCTCCAGGCCTACATGGACACCAGCTCACTAACAGGCTGTCTTGCTGCTACATGGCAGAGAGGGATCAGATATCAAGCAGATTTTTGTCTGGGCAGTCAAACCACTGCTGTTACAGACTTCAAGGATGTTTCCAGGTTTGATGGTAACTGGGTACATGACCCCGTTCATACACAGCAGCTTCTCTAATGCAGACAAATCCACGGGATCCCAGGAGCTAAGGGAAGGGGAGAAAGATGCCTTCTACCAGTCATCTCTGTTTTCCTGGGTTTCTCCATCTGTCTAGCTCCTCTCCCAGGACAGTCTGTATTTTTTTATCTTTTTTCTTTTTTTAATTTTATTTTAACCCAAAAAGCAGGGTAAATAACAGGAAGAATTTTTAAGTGGGGAGGAAGGTAGGGCATTAATTACTGTAAAATACCTGAGAACCACCACTCACCAAGGTGTCTGAGATGTTAGGCCTGCAAACAAAAGGAGGAGATCAACAAGTAGATCAGGTTGTTTAACCTCTCTATTTTACTGGGCCAAAAAGGAAACCGTGAAAAATCGAAAGGAAGCCACGAACAGTTTGGCAACGCAGAAAGAGGCAGCCAAGACAGACAAATGCGGAAGAAAACGCATCTCCTTTTCCAAAAAGGATGTCTTCAAAAAAAAAGAAATCATTTTTGAGGCATTTCCGTGTGAGACAGACGTTTGGCTCCCTGAGCTGGAATATGGGCCAGAAGCAATCAGGAACGGCGGGCAGAGGCAGCATCCATAACGAGGGAGCCTGCATGTGGGCTCTTATCACTTGGAAGCTAATAGATGGTGAAGGCAGCTTAATCCATGCAAATATAGAATAATGACAACCTTGACTTCGTGCGTCATAAAAATAGGGGGAATAGGGGAAAAAAAAAAAAAAAAAGAGAGAGACGGAGGGTGAGAAGTAAAAACCAACTGCGTTTGAGTCAACCTGCGTCACTAATGGATGAGGCCAGAGAGAGAG
This sequence comes from Empidonax traillii, assembly GCF_003031625.1. Taxonomy (NCBI): domain Eukaryota; kingdom Metazoa; phylum Chordata; class Aves; order Passeriformes; family Tyrannidae; genus Empidonax; species Empidonax traillii. Next base: position 338,315 of record NW_020955194.1, on the reverse strand, counting down.
AGAGAGAAATAATCAATCCCAGTGCAGGGCAGAGCGTTGACTCCTGCTCGTGTGCACAGGGAAACCTGGCAAAAAGGCAGTGACCAAAGCCCTGCCGTGGTAGTGGTGCAATTAATTAATAACCACTGGGATAACCACGACACCTACTCCTTACCCTCTTCATTCCTAGCAATCCACTCCTCTACTTATTACTGGATAAGGGGTCAGATAGATGAGACTCATGGCATTTTCTTGTTTGGAGCCTCAGGTACTTTTTTTTTTAAGTACATATGTTGAGTTAGTCAGGTCAGATCTATTTTTGGCAACCTCCTTGTTGCATTTCATGCCATTTTGTATCAAACTCTACGTCTTGCATTATTTGTCTCTTCAAAATAGTCAAATGCCTGTCACATTCCTGAGGTTAAGCTAACAGATCAATTATTCCCTGGATTAATATCCCTACCCCTGCAGCCTCAGCAGTTTTCTGGACTCATGGCCCCTGCTTTCTTCCACAGACTGATCCAAAAGTCTGGCTGTCAGACAGGTAACGTCAAGTGCCTGCTTTCCTAATTATTCAGAGTGGGAATACTGGCCACCTGGATTCATGGATTTCTTCTGACTCCCCCTCAGGTGTCAGTGCCCCTCCATACCGACCATCCCTTCATGCCTTTGCCACACAACCCATCAAATCACTTCTGGTCTGCGTTACTGCCACACCTTTCACCTCACCAATATCTTGGTGTTGTCACATACTTTAGCTACTCATGGTTTATCTGGTGGAAGAGTCCAAATGTACAGAACCTCTGCCTTTTCATGGAGAGAGATTTTTCACGAGGGCAGGTAGTGACAGGAGAAGGGCTAGTGGTTTTAAACTGAGAGGAGGTTTAAATTAGATATTAGGAAGGAATTCTTTGCTGTGAATGTGGCAAGGCACCGGAACAGGTTGCCCAGAGGAGCTGTGGTTGCCCTGTCACTGGAAGTGTTCAAGGCCAGGTTGGATGGGGATTGGAGCAAACTGGTCCAGTGGAAGGTGTCCCTGTCCACGGCAAGGGCTTGGAACGAGATGATCTTTAAAATCCCCTTCTAACCCAACCCATCCTATGTCTCTATGATTTATGCTGAACTAGTATGTACTGTTAATAACTACATTACCCTTTCACCCAGTTTTCCTGAGCCTGCAGTAAGATTCCATGGGCTGTGCAGTCACACTGGCATTCTTTCTACAGATAAGTGCAAGATTTTTTTTCTTTTTTGGTTCTCTGATAAAATAACACACTTTAAGAAAAGATCACATGTTTTTTTAGTTTAGTTTAGCTATTACATTTCTGTATCCCTTTGCAAAAACTTATCCACATATCATTTTTTCATCAGTACAATTTATAGGTATAACATGGAATCCATTTCCAGAGGGGAACTTTTAAAAATTTGGGTTCTTGCAACTTGTTATCACATTATTGGTTGGGGCCAGTTCCCTTCCTTTGGTACCTCAATTCCTGATGAACCTTCAGCTCCTTTTAGCCTGAAAATCATATACCTGTCATGCAAACGCCTCTCCAAACATCCTCCCTAATGTCCTTAGCCTTTTAAATTGCTCCGTCAGCTCATTTACAGACCTGTAGTTCAGCAACCCTCTGGCAAGCTTCATGCTTCCTGTGAGCCTGAAATGTTCTTGTTTGCTTTAATATCTTCAGCACTTGCCTGTTCTGGACCCTTCTCAGCTGTCATAATTTTTTTATATCGCACTTCTGTTGACGTTGCCTGCACGTCTTTCCATTGGCGCTATTCACTGCAGGTCACTGCTTTCCAAAGGGGGGAATTTTTGGGGGTCAGGCTTGCTTTTAACCCTCCCTGGGCTTCAGGAGGTGTTGGTTATCATGGGTGGCACTTACTGAAAGCTGAGCTGTGGCAAGGCCCAGTGGTGCTCAGAGGGCATCAGGCTTGCCCCTTGTCATCCAGACCTCCTGCTCTGCCTGGCACAGATCTGCAGGCTAAGGAGCCAGGTGCAGCAGTCACTTTAATGCCTTCCAGGCCTTTCTACTGAATCTCAGTAATCAGATATCTGAGGAGGAAACAAAAACCAGAGCATTACCTGGACACTTTAATGCTGGTCGTTCCCCCTGGACTTTGCTAATAGGGGGGATTGCATCACCTGTCCCATTATACTGCCAGTGACTTCAAAGGCGTTGCACAACGATGGCAGCTGCTGTGCAAACAAGCTGCATTCACTGCTCAGGGCCTGCACAGCCAAATTGTTCTTCTGCACTGCTCCCTGACGTGGTCTCTGAGCCCTCAGCACCAGGGCTGCCTGCTCTGACCGCTGAGAGTGGGGCAGTCACCCGCGGGCACAGAGACCTCGCTCTGGGAAACGTGTCAGGCTGCTCGTCTCCCACCGTCCTTATCAGGGAGCTGTCCCTGGGGACACAGCAACATCACTAGGCACCAGGAGGCATTTTAGAGAGGAAGGTGCTTCAGGAAGGCAGACAGCCTGCCTGCCTTCTCACTGACTGCTGTGGGTGCCTTTGAAATGGGGAGTCACACTTGCTGTACTGAGTGTCTTTGGAAAAAACATGTCCAGGCAGTACAGAGTTTATTTCCACTGGCTCGAACTGTGCAGGCAAATAACTCCGTAGAGAGAGTCTATTAAGTCTCTGCACCACTCAGTTTGAGTGCTGTCGTCTCACAAAATAAGCATCTGATCTCATTTCTCTGGAAAGGGCTTGTTTTGCCCTGATACGGTGCAGAAGCAGGGATAATATTACCTTGTCACTTCCCGTGTTCCTCTTAGGCTGTTCCCCTCCTCTTGCAGAGGGGATCACCAGAGGCACGAGAAGGCTGGTTTTTGGGGTGAAAGCAGGTTTAGTCTGTCACAACTCGGTCTTTCTTGCAGCATTGGAGTGCAAACGCCCTGTTGCAGCAATGAGTATTACACCAGTATGTTTTCTATCAGTACTTCAGGGCTGAGGCTGCAGCACTGAGTGTCTCCATTCCTTTCCCTGCCACTCTCCCCCTCACCATGCCACTTTCAACTTGGAAAGGCCACAAGGCCAAGAGGAGTGGGATGAAGGCTGAGGACACCAATGGGAACCTGCATCCTAACCCAGCCCTTCCACGGGTGAGCTGCATGGCTGTCAGCAAGTCACTTTGCTCTTCCCATCCTTCACTTCCTACAAAACAGGAATAATCATTCTCAGCCACTCACCTTTGTGAATGGATTAAGTTCTTGTTACCCCAGGCTGTAAAATTCAACCTGCCGCTAACAAGCTAAGGGATGGTGGCAGTCTCTTCAGGCCATGGCCATCCCCCCTGCACCCCCACATGCCCTGCCCCTGGGTGAAGGCACTGCTTCTTCTTGCTCCTCTGCTCTGGCAAGTGAGGGCAGAGTCAAACTCCTGATCTGTTCCATGACAATCCTGCCACAGAGAAAGGGAGGCTCCTTGACACCTTTTTGTAGCAAGCCAGAAGATTCTCCCTTTTTTCTGCCGCTGTGCCTCAGGGTGAAGAGGTCACCCCATCTTCTGGTAAGAAAAAGTTGTTTTCTCTTAACTGCCCCTCACAAACACATCAGTGTGTTAACAACAGTACTCACAGCATCTGTGGTGAGAGGAGTCACCTTCCAGGGGGAGCTTTGGATGGCACAAGGTGAGCTGTGAAGGTAGGATCCTGGTGTCCTGCCCACCACCTCGAGTCCTATCAATGTTTGGCTACACCCCCTACACCAGAAAGGTGCTCTGTGGAAAGGTGACAATAGGCAGAGATTTGAGGCATTCAGGGTTCCAAAAAAGTGAGATGTGGTTTCCTTTTGCAGGAAAAAATGCTGCTCTGGGGCACAGTCTGGTGCCACTGGGCATAGGGGGTGTGTGCTTGCACCCAGAGCCACTGCTGCCACCTCAGCACTGATTTTGGTTTAGAATTACTCTTTATTTTTTTCACTATGAGATAAATTTAACAGGTTTGGCTGACTAAAATGCACTCCAGAAGTGGTCCCACACAGGAATGTCACTTCTCCTACCTCCTGTGCTTTGTCATGCAAAATGGGCTTCAAGCTCCCAGGCTCCCCTACTGCTTTCCACTCCCTCACCATGGCCAGGGATGGAGCGCTGTGTGTCCAAAGCCAGCTGGGCATGGTGCAAGAGACCAGCCTGTACTGGGCAAGGGGCCAGAGGCTGTTTTCCCTGGCACAGCCACTGCAGGAGGATTCCTAGGATCATAGAATAAGAGATCTTAAAAGCATGGAGTTCCAACACCCATGGCCATGGATAGGGACACCTTCCACTAGACCAGCTTGCTCAGAGATCCATCCAGTTGGGCCTTGAACTTCTAGGGATAAGGCATCCACAGCTTCTGTGGACAACTTGTTCCAGTGTCTCACCACCGCCACAATAAAGAATTTTTCTCTAATACCTAACCTAAACCTATTCTCTTTCAGTTTGAAACCATTCCCCCTTGTCCTGTTACTCCAGGTCCTCATAAATAGTCTCTCTCCATCTTTCCTGTAGGCTCCCTCCAGGTACTGGGAAGCCTCAACTAAATTACCCTGAAGCCTTCTCTTTTTCAGGTTGAACAACCCAAGTTCTCTCATCCTTGCCTCACGGGAGAGCTGCTCCATCCCTCTAATCAACGTGGTGGCCTCCCCAGGGCTCGCTCCAAACCGGCAGGAGCATCTCTCTTCTGAGCAACTGCTGGGGGAGAAAAGGGAGGCAAACAGGTGATCGTGCTTGAGGGGGAACAAATAGCTCTTGTGTTCCCAGCCAGGGCTTTGGTTCTCAGAAACAAAGTCTCTCAACAACCCATCAAAGTTTTCACTTCCATCATGGCTCACGCTCGACCGGAGCGTTCGGAAGTGGTTATTCCCTTCAGGAGGCACATCCAGGCAGGCCATGGTGCTTCCAGCAGCTCCTTGCTCTTTACAGGGGTGTTCAGGCCTCAGTGCTTTAATTTGCAAGCTTTGCTGCAGCTCCCACTTTTTTTTTTTTTTTTTTTTTTTCCCCCTTTACAGCCAAAGCTGCAACCCTTAGTGAGGGATTTGTGATCCAAAGCCTGACGTGCAGTTCCCCAGTGTTTGGACATTGGGCTGAGTATTCCGTCTGTCACCCATCTCTGCTCCTCCAGGAGAAAAGCTGAAGCCCAAGAGAGACACAGGGAGAGAGATATAAATCCTATTATAGTTTTACAGGTCTAATCTGCCTGTAAAGCAGAGCAGGAACAATTTTTAATTTCATAAGCACCCACTTTTAGCCTTATTCAGGGATACTACTCTTTTCCACAATCAAATATTAGTTTAAACTATCTTGGGCTTAACACCTTATTACACAAAGCTTCTTAGAAATAGGAATAAAATAAATATTCTCGCACAAAAGAGTGGCAGACCAAAAGGGCCTGCGAATGCATGGCTAATTCAAAGTCAACGAGATTTCAGATGTAAGGTACATGCATTTACAAAACTATTGTTCTCCTTCCTCAGAAAATGTTCTTAGTCGCAATTTTAATCCAGACAAGGTGTCTGCTGCAGGGTGGTATTTCCCTGCAAAGTGAGATAGAGAGTTTTCCACCTCATTTCAGACAGCATAAGTCTAGAGTTCTCCTACTGCAAACAGTGGTGTGACAGGATTTCACCCTAATTTTACACTGCTTCCATTGACTATTTACCCTCTTTTTTTTTTTTTTTTTTTGTTTCAAGGCTTCTGATAGGAATTTTCTTTTCAGAAAGGCAATTAGCCTGAAACAAAGAGCTGAATCCTTCTGTAAGCTCTACAAGAGATTAGGCCACTTCTGCATATCACTCCAGAGATAATAAGAGCTCTGGGAGCTTTTCAGAAAGTAACTTACTGGACATAATGAGCTTCTTACTGGGGCACCTGCCACCAGAGCTACTTAAGAGTGTCTGCTCCCAAAGGTCTCTTGAAATTTAACTGTGGTTTGCTTGGTTTTTTTCCTACTCAACTGATGAATTTATCCCTCAGAGACATCACTGGAAATGGCTCTCTCAGAGTCCCACATGGTGTTTCACTCCAAGATTGGGCAGTGACCTTTGTACGTCCACATGGCTCAGGTGGTCCAAGCTTAGCACAGAGGGTGTTTGTCCCCCTCAGCTCCCCTGCCATGGTGGCACTGGAAGCAGGTGCCAGAGGCCCTGCTGTGTGTTATGAGGGGTGCAGAGAAACCATTTAACTGCACCAGCTCCAGCCCTGGGGTGTGGGCTACACCACCACTGAGGAGCGCTGTGAAAAGAGGAATGATGTGCTCAGGCACCTGCAGACAGGCAGAGGAGGTGAAGAGGACCCCGAGCAGAGAGAAGCTTCTGCAGGTTCAGGGAAGCAAACACTGGGTGAGTCAGCACTCTCCCCTTCAGAAAGGCCACGATTTCATTTGCTTTTCAGATGGCATTTTCAGGGCTTACAAAAAACTGCAGGCATATTCCAGGCTCCCCGAGCAGCTCTTCCCCAGCTCCAGGAAGTGCTTGTGTATACACACAGCATGGCAAAAGTCACTAGGCAGCACAGTTAGATAGGTTACATCTACAATGACCACAGTAACCCATGGGTGTGCACGAGAGGGGCAAAGCTGAGTCTCTGAGGGATGGCTAAGTGGGAAGCTGCAGCAGCGAAGCCTTTGGAGTTGCCTGGCACAGCCCAGGGGGACTCTGCACTCACACATTGCTGTCTGCAAAGATGTAGCTGGGACTTGGCAGCACTTTGCATGCTTTGTCCAGTCCACGGAGGACAAGGTGGCACAGCTGTGTGGGTTCTGGTACAGGCTTCCTCTGACAAAATCCTCTTCTTGAGGGGACATGTTTCCTCCTTGGGAGCAGGATTTGGTCTCTGGGTTGATGTCAGGCTGCAGTTAGCGTTGCCTCCAGCCCTCCTCCTCTTTGTCCCTTTCCCATTAGTGTCAGGGCTGTCCTTTGAGAATGATGCTGCCCAATCCTCCCTCTGCGGAGCTGCGAATTCCCATGCAGTGACCCCAAGACCTGTATTTTTGCCCGGCCTCCTGCTCCCTCAAAGCTGTGGCTGCTTTATTTGCAGCTCAGTGCATGGCCTCTCTTGCACTTTCTGACCCCAGACATCACCCCTGATAGCTGTGCACAACTAAGCCCAGTTGCTCAGGGTGTGCAGATGGGGAACAGCCAGAGCACAGAGCTGGAATAGAGGCCAGGCTGCTCACAGGGCCACTGCACCTTGACCAGACCCTGAGGGCATCAGGCACCCCTGCACCTTGGAGATTACCAAGTGACACGGGTCTCACAAAACCTGGTGAGCCTGACATGGCCCCTGTTGGCCGTGGCATCACCTCTGCCTCAGTCTAGAAAGACGAACACCCTCCTGGTCCACCAAACAGGTTGGCCCACTTCTCTGTCTTATGTCTTAACTCGAGCAAGTTGCCAAGAAGAGACAGAGTTTCCTTGAAGTTCTAAAGACTCCAGTAACCATGGCTGAGCTGGCGTCATGTTGGCTGTATCCCTGTTTTCAGGGAGGTGGACTAGATGATCTCCACACTTCCGATACTGCAGCTCTTTATTGCAATACGATTTGTTTTAGCCTCTCCTGTATTCCTTGCAGACAGAAAACGCTGTAGCCCAAAGGAAAGATTTAGCAGGGAAAATGATTGCTTTTGACAGTATTCAGTGTGGCCTCTTGCTGAAAAGAAGGCGAGCGGGCAGCAGCTCTGTCTTTTTAAGATGACAGATGGGAATACTAACATCAGTGCCTTTGGTTTGCTTCATTTCGCAGAGAAGTCGTTTTTGAAACTGCAAACACCTCTCACACAGCCCTGAAATATGGCAGCCATAAATCCAGATATGCCTTCTGTGGTGCTCCTTGAATTGTGAGCCTCTCTGCAACGGCACCTCAGCAAAGGGAAGGTTTGCGTGGAGATAACAGGAGCACCGTGCGCTCGGCTGGTTGCCCTGAGATAGTCAAGAGCCAGTGCTCACGCGCTCTCTGCAAGCATCAAATTTCATTATGGAAACTTTTTACTTGTTGCTGCTTTTAAATAATCCCCAACTGGGCCCGTCCTCCCTTTCCCCCCATCTATTCCGTATCTGTAGCAAGGAAATAAAAAAGCCCACGTAGGAGAGAGGGGAGGAAGGTTCGTACCCTGTTCCTCACTCACTAACCCAGCACACTAAAAACCCTTGGCTTTGTCTTCACCTTACCTTCATCACTGGGTGGTTTTTCTCCCAAACTTCACACGTAAATTCATTAACATCACTTTTCCATCTGACCCACTTAGAGATCTGCGTCACCGGCGGTGTTTCAGCACTGAGCAATCTCCCTCCACTTTCCTGCTCGTATCCTTGGAGGAGGGGGGCATCCATCGCATGTGGGTCTTGGATGAACAGCACTGCCTTTGCGTGGATCTATATTTATACAGAACACCTGAATGGGCTCAGATTTACAAGAGTTTTCTCCAACGAAGCTTCGTGTCAACACCTAATGGGGCCCTTTTCCACCTCTGGATGCTGATGTGTGGAGCCTGCACTGCTGCTGCAACGCCTGCTCTGCACAGTCAAACAAAGCTGCTTTTTTTAGACTGACAAGCTATAATGCTGCTGGTGCTGTGGAGAAGTGATAAAGGTAACATTTCACATCGCCAGTCAGAAACTGCCTCTCTTAGGATAACTTGGCAGAGGAAAAAAAGAAAAAAAGAGGAAGGGAATAAGCACAAAGGCGAGTGCGCAATTGTGAGCAGCGATGACGTCCGTCGCCACATAATCTCTCCCGAGCCATGTTTTGAGCAGGGTTGGGTGACACTGCTGGAGGAAAAGTAGGAACCAGACACTGAAGGGATGCTGGTCCATTGCCCTCCAAGGCAGAAAGCAGCTCTGGAAGCCTCACGTGAAAAGAAAAAATAATTCTAAAGCACTGGCTGTAAAAGATGACCAGTGAACATGCAGTTTTCTGCGGCAAAAATGGTGCTGCCAGTGAGGGGATTGTAGCAGGGGAGGGGTCCAACACCATGGTTATTTCCCTGGTCCCAGACCCACTCAGCTTGCCTCAAGGAGAAGGCAGCATGCAAGGAAAAGAGGCTTATTAGCTCTTGCTGACAGCTTGGCAAACCCGCCCTGTGCTCCAACAGGCAACCTGGGATCATTCCATCCCCTGCTTTATCACCTATAATGGAAGAGCAGCTGGTCACATTAGACCCTCTGGCCAGGGTTTTTGCAAAGCAAAGCATTCACTGGTGATAGGGGCCAGCAGAGCCATCACCACACTGATCTCAAGTGCTGCAGTGCTCCCTCCTGCTCTGTGAGGGGAAAACCCCCCAACAGCTTTTGGGCTGCACCCTGAGCCAGATCAGAGAACTGACAGCACTTTCATTTGTCAGTTTTGGTTTGTTTGTTTGTTCGTTTGTTTGTTTTTATTTGGCTTCACTCTGCGGAGCTCCATTCCATGCCTTGGTAGAATGTGGCCCCGGCAAACCTTCACCAGTGCCTGACTCTCCTGGGACTCATTGCTAAACCAGGATTGCATCCAGAGGGGACCCTTGGATACCTGTCTAAACCCGCTGATGTGTACCTATGAAGGGCTGGAGCCATGGTTAATTTTGAGCTGGGAGAGTCTCCTACGTGCCTTAATTCACAGCAAGCTCTTCCCCAGTTGCCTCCCTCGCAGGCTCCAGGCAAGTCCTTCAGCTCTACACCTGCTCCTCAAGGCCTGGAGTGGCTCCACTTAGGAGCTTTTGGAAACCCCACATGAAATGGCTTCACTTTCTCTTAGAGGAACCCTACTGGATATTTTAAAAGTTGGGGTGCACCTGACATGCTGCTTTCAAGGGCAGGTAGTGATTTTCCCCATGGCTTCCCTCAGCAACCCACCTTACCCCAACCCCATCAGTGGCACCTCTCCCTGCATACCTGGGCTCACCTCACTTGCTAGACAGTGACAGGTTCAGCAACTCCTTTCCAAACCTGTATCATCATGCTTGGAGGTCCAAAAACTTCGGCTCCAAAATTTCCCACCGTTTACACCAAGCTGCCTTTGCAGGCAATCCTGCCTGTTCACTCAGCCATGTTTATTCCTTCAAGTAACCTGTTTGCAGAATAAAGGGCAACAGGAAAGTGTCTTAAGCTCAGACTCCTCTACATTACAAAATCACCTGGGAGATTTTTTTCTTTGCTGTAATAAGAGCTGTGCTGTGCCCTGATAGAGAAACTGCCTGCCAGAGAAGAGTCTGGAGGATCTGAAAGTTCATTGCTCCTGGGCGAGGGAAAAGGGTCATTGCTTGCTTTTTGCGCGGTGTTTTTGTCTGATGCTGTAGTTGTGGGTTTTTTTCAACAGGACATTTTAGCAAATGGATTTCTATCCCTGGATGATGGTTGTCCTTTTGCCTCTTAGCTGTTATGCCCTTCCTTTGATCCTCCTTCGGAACCCTTCAGTTCTGCGGGTCACGGGAGAAGGACTGATCAGCTTGTTTTAGGCTCAGGTGCAGAGCAGTGAAGCTGCAGAGGGAGGCTGTAGGCTATTGATCCAGTAAGATCTGAATGAACGTGACATTTGATCTGTAATTATGTAGCCAAAGAGGCTCTGCAGGGCAGGCAGAGTCAGCATTTTGGATCGGATGTAATGTGCTTTTTTTTTTTTCCCTGTTACTGTAAAGTAGTTGCGAGCTCACCTTTGCATCTCATCTTGCAGTGCCCCCTGTCAGAGATCTCTGCCTCCAGCCCTAGGCAGAAGAGCAGCACTGAGCTATTCTTGCTCCTTCAATGCCCTTTTCACATGCCATTCTTGGCTTGCTCTCTGTCTGGGTTTCACCAGGCTGTAAAAGTTAACTATGTGCTTCAGTCGTACTTTACGAGGCTACAATTTAATTTAGAAGCTCATTTATGCAAGTTGTCTGTCTCTCCCTCTCTTCCATTAGAAGACAGCTGTTGGATCCACCCTGTGGAGCGATGGCTGTGGATAAAGAGCTGGGAACTCACCACTGGCCTCCAAGGAGAAGAGGCAGTAACAGGAGGTGCAAGCAAGGCTGGGCTTGCCTTGAAGGGATTTGGAAACACTGCCCAGGTGTGTAGGATGGTGCTAGGAAAGGGAAAGCTCACCTAGAGTTGACATTGCAAGAGGCATCAAGGACAAGAAGAAGAGTCTTTACCCCAACATTAGGGGTAAAAGGCAGAATAAGGACAACAGGCCCCCCTAATTGTGGCAAGTGATTTTAGTGACAGCAGAGACAGGTAAGGCTGAGGCATTTGTGGCCTTATTTGCCTCAGTCTTCAGCAGCAAGGTCTTCCAGGCCTTGTAGGGACAGGGTTGAAGGGGAAGTAGAACAACCAGCAGTGGATGAGGATCAAGTCAGGATTTGCTTGGAGAGTTTCCTGCACATGGGACCCACCAGGCTCCCCCCAAAGGCGCTGAGGGAGTAGGTTGTTGTCCTCACAAGGCTGCTCTCTATCATGTTTGAAAGGTCGTGGAGATCAGGGGGTACCCCAACAGGTGGAGAAAGGCAAACATTGTACCCACCTTCAACAGAGGGCAGAAGGACAATCCAGGACACTGCAGCCCAGTGATCATCATGTCGATCCCTAGGAAAATCAGGAGTGAGGAAACTCAGGGACTGGGTTATCTTGGAGCATCTTCTGAACACAGGAAATAAAAGAGGATGACTGGGAAGAGCCAGCATGGATTGAAGAAGAGTAAACCATGTTGGATCAACCTGAGTGCCCACTGGGTTAAAAATCTGGAGGGAGTTGTGATTGAGGAGTCAGCTTCTCCACTGTCTGGAGACTGAGCAGATGAAGATGGAACCAGGGACTCATCCTAGCCAGTTTGGGGTATTAGAAATAGGTCATTCCCTGCTCACAGGCCACATGTTCCCAGAGGTGCAAAATGTCAGGTCCAGGTCATGTCCTGGCATTCCGCACTTTATAACAGCAACCAAATAAATAACATTGCAAAACCTTTGGCTTTCTTGTTTGGAGTCAAAAAGGAGAAAGGGAACAAACTTAACAGAAATCAGCCTGCTCCCACGTCCTAGTGTTGGTGCACCTCAGACCTTAAGAAAATTATGTTTTCCAAACACTGTTGTTCTTCTTTCCTTGCCCCTTGGTGGTGGTGATGTCAATGGGCCCTTTTTGGAGGGCTGTCCGTACCTCAACCCTGTAAATGAACATTTCCAAGGGATTTGAGTGTCACAGCCTCTAGGGAGCAGTGACACTGTCTGATTTGGCCAGGAGGCTTAACAGGCAGTGAGCCTGTCAACGAGAAATAACAACTCTGCCAAAAAATCTAGGGCAGCATCTCACCTTGCTGGGGGACAAGTGCTCACCTGGTTATGGACACATGAGACTGCAGCCCTTGGACACTCTAGAAAGCCCAGGAGCTGAGATTTCAAAGGAGATACAGACCTATTGGCTTTCAGGCCAAATCTATTTCAAAAAAAAAAAAAAAAAAAAAAAAAGGTTCATCTAAAAATAAAAAGTTCAGACATGCAAAACCAAATAACCATAATAAAAATAATGAGGTGGTTTCCCCAGATAATTACGTATTTCAAGATCACACACTCTGTACTTCCACACTAAAATATGCTCCCCGCAGGTTTTCCAAAACTCAGTTTTCTTCCAGGGAGTGGCACCTTCTGTGCAACTTTCTGTTGCTGCTGCTGGTTTTCTGAGAAGGTAAATGTTTGTTTGTACACAGATGCAGCCCTTTTGACTGGCCATTAATAGCTACGTGCTAACAGGCTACGGAAAGCCTCGATGCTCAGAGTATGAATATTGATGCTGTGAATTCGCGTGGGGCGTTTGCATTTATGACTATACGTTATTTGCATAGTGTCTGCTGAGGGTTCTGTACCCTTGTGGTTAAATATGTGTGTGAATAAATCAGTGAGCGTTAGTTGCTGAGGCTTGGCCTGTGGGCTCTGGATTCAGCTGGAGCATTGCTGTTGAATTTATGAAGGGGAGGCCCAGTCCAAGAAGACTGCTGAGGTTTGGTTGCAGCACGAAATTGTTGAAACTGGTACAATTTGTCACTGAATTGTAGCCCAAACAGGAGTTTTAAAAGCAGTTTTGATGGACTTCAAGGGTCTAAAGGCTTCCCTGCACGTTTCTGGGAGCAGGATCAGGGCAAAACACTGAAGGCATGTTACAGAAAAGCCAGTCTTTTATTTTCTGTTAGGATGGCACATGTGTCTAACCTTTGGCCAGTGCTCTAGATGTCTTTGATACATTTGCAGAAAGGAGCTGTTAGGATTTTTTTTCTCTCTTAGCTCTGAACTTTCTCAGTAGAATTTCCTAATACCCCAAATGAGCCTTGCAAAGAAATGAGAATTGTTTCCCTTATGTTGTATCCTCCGTGGATGTGGGAAGTTTGTCTCCTTGAGCAGCCCAGTGAAACTGCTTTCCCAAGAGGTTTACCAAAGCGTGCAGCTGGAGCAAAGAGAGCCCTCATCAAGCTCAGTGCACACAGAAGCAAAGTTTCTTAGATGATAATAATACACAAAAGCTGTGGATTCGTGTGTCATATGGCACACGGAATTTTGTGTCTGAATGAATGAATGAATTGCTTAACAAATTTACTGGTTAATTAATATGGCTAGGCTAATGCTTATGTTCTACTCCAGCACTTGTGGGTCCCTGGAATCCCCTGGGTCAGGGTGAGAGGAGAAGGACAGCCAACCCCATAGACACGGCAAGGGAAATGCCAAGGCTTGGCAGTACCAGGCTGTGCCCTTGGGCTTCCCAGTGCTCTCTTTGCACCAGGCTGTCAAGGGTTTACTGTTCCCCTCCATGTCTGTCTAGCTTTCCCCCTACCTGATCTCCCTGAGGGAGCTCAGACAAGGCGGGAGGAGGGCAGGGAGCCCAGGAAAAAGGACACACACCACCTCTATGTGACCAGTGCCACAGCCACTGGGATCAGGCTTTCACTGACATTAGCAAGAGCTGGATCAGGCCTCACCAGCCCAGTGGTGATGGCTGAGAAGGGGGTGATTAGCCGGGTTTGTAGAGGCTGTGCTCTCCAGCACTCGGGGCCAGCCACGCAGGGCCCCTTCGGGCTGTGCTGTTTGTTATTCAGCCCCCTCCAGGAGGATTAGAGCACGAGGCAAAAATTTTTTGGGCGTGTGATAAGATTTTCTTCCTGAATTTCACGCTGAGTTTGAGCTCACTAATCTTCCCCTCCGGAGCACCGGTGGACGGCTCCTCATGCAGCCGACACAAAATTTTAATCCCTTGCCCAGACCCAGCCACGCGAAACCCGCTCGTAACATCCCCTCCCGTCGTTCGGGAGCCTCCCCCCGGAGCAAGTGACACCCAGCAAATCCCAGGGTGGAGAAGACACCCCCCTTCCCCGGTGCCCCTGGGCAGCCCATCCCTCTCCCGTCCCATCCTGCAGCTGCTGACATCAGCAGGCGTCGGCACAAAGCGGCTCAGGAGGCGGCATGAAGGGATCAAGGAGCAAAGCCGAAAATTGAATTAGCGCTTATTATTAGGAGGGCGGCTGGCGCGGCCACGTGTGGAGCCCCGGGGTCCGGCGTGTCCCACACGTGGGGTGCCTGGGAAGTTCCCCTCTGCCTGAACCCACAGTGGGAGAGCCAAATCCAGCCCTCCTCCTCCTCCTCCTCCTGCTCCTGCTCTGCAAAGGACACACGTCAGGGCCCAGGCGGTGGCGTCTGCGCTGGAAACGCTCCACGTAGGGAGGTGGTGGCATTAGGGAGACAAAACACCCTGAGCAGAGGGACTCTGGCGTCACAGAGCTGGTGGCTGTGCGTGTCCCCCCAGCCTCCCCCACTCGGGAGCACTTGCTCATCGCTCTGTAAGCAGGTTTATTACCCACGGAGCCTGCGTGCTAATTGCATTACTAAGCAAAGTCCTCATTAGACAGGAGGCCAAAAGGGAGCACCGAGTTAGTGCCAAGCGTGTGTTTGTGGGGAGAATTTACATTGACGCTCGTGTTTAATGCCCCGGCTGTGGCGTATTGCAGACCCCAGGGTGAGCAGGACTGATCTCTGGGTGGATGAAGGCAATCCTCCTGGGACATATCCCCCCTGATGTAGCAGGTTCCCCAAAAGTCCAGTTTTGTCTGCTGCCACGTGGAGGGTGTTGGGTGACAGAGCTAAGGAAGGCCCATGCAGGGACTGGGTGGGTTTACCTTATACTGACAAGCTTGATTTCTGTTGCCTTCAGCCCCTGATAGCTTGAAACATCCTCTTTAACGAGGCCCATGCTGTGGGAGCTCTTTGCAGCTCCACACTTGGAGAATAATGCCTGGCTACTGTTAATCTTCCTAATAACACAGGTCTGCCTGTAGATGTAAGTGCTAGTTATTAATTCAAGCAGTTCCTTCTCCGTTCTAAGGACATAAAGGCCTCATTCATTGCTTTGTACCTGCCCATCCTCCTTGCAGACAGTTAGCTTGGTGAGACAAAAAAGTGCTGTTTCACCACGTCCCCTTTGTTAAAAGTGCTGCCTGTCCCAAATACAGCATCCTAATATTAAATATTTCACAGTGCTGCGTGGGAACGTGCTACCTCAAAAGCAATTTAGTGCGTGATGCTTTTGGCACTGAGTAGCTGAGAGGGCTCCAGACATGGGATTGTGTGTCAGAAGAGGAAAACTGCTTGGGGCCACTGTGGGACCTGGTTGAGGCCAGGCTTCCTGAGGGTGCTGCCTCCAGGGAGAGGTGAGGGGAGCATTTCAGAGGCAGACTGGAACCTCAGGTATGATACCTTGATCTCACATTACTCCTGCATTTGGGTTTTGCAGTGGTGCTGGCAGGATTTCGGATTGGGAGGGAACTCTTCTGGAGCCACTGAGACCCATATGGGATGGATTAGCATTTGATGGAGCTGTTGCAATACCACCCAGCTCACTGGAGTGAAGGCTAAGCATGCTGCAGAGCCTGTGTCCCAATTTGTCCTGCAAAGCTTGGTGGTTTTTTGTTGGCTTGCAGAGCAAGCTGTCCTCGTCCCCCTTGTAAACACTGGCATTCCACTCCCTCATCAATGGTTTGGCATGAGCAGCATGAGCTTCCAGCGTTATCTACTGCTGTGTTTTTTGGGGAGGGGGGCTGCGGGCTGGTGAGGGGACAGGGATGGCACCACAGGCACATGGGGATGAGGAGGACTACAAAGATGCTTAAAAGACTGGAGCTTCTCTCTTACAAGGAAAGGTTGAGGGAGCTGGGGCTGTTCAGCCTCAAGAAGAGATACTGTGAGGGGACTTCCCCCAGGTCTGTGGGGTCTGCAGGGAGGGGGCAGAGGATGGACCAGGCTCTGCTCAGGGGGCCCAGCAATGGCACAAGAGGAACGGGCAGGAACTGATGCCCAGGAAGTTCCACCTGGACATGAGGAAGAACTTCTTTGCTGTGCAGTGACCCAGCACTGAACAGATTGCCCAGAGAGGGTCTGGAGTCTATTTCTGTGAAGATATTCCAGACATCTGGACACAGTCCTGTGCTGTGTGATCTGGGATGGTCCTGCTTGAGCAGAGAGGTTGGAACAGATGACCCACTGTAGTTCCTTCCAACCTGACCCACTCTGTCTTTCTGTGATTTGATCTGCAGGGTTTCTTGGGGCTCCTCAGGGTCACAGCCTCTGGCCCTCTCACCAGCACCAAGCATTTATGTTGGCTTGACCATACACATGGAATTCTCAAACTTTATAGCACATCTTATCCTTTTTCTGCATCTTTTTTTCTTCTTTTTTTTTCTTTTTTTTTCCCATGCACTGAGCACTGACTCAGATAACATTTTTAAAATCTTGCAGTTCTGAGATTTCCCAGCATATACTGGCAGAGTGCTGCTATTTCCAAGTTCTCCCCTCAGGGCACACAGTCGCAGGCTGTGTCACTGCCGGACTTTGCTGGCTGAGCCAAAGAAAGGGAAAGACAATGTCATTGTGGAGGGATGCAAAGGACTGCCTTCCTCATTTGGCAGATGAGAAAACCTGACCACTTGGAGTCACTTAAAGTATTAATGTCATCTCCAATAAATGCTTTGCTTCCATCTTTCTCTTCTTTATCCTTTTCAGTGATGTTGGTAAATGTTTTTCTTCAAAACGTCAGAAAGAAGGTGCTTGGATTTTTCCTCGGGCATAAATATTTGTCCAGTGGAGCACATATCTACTGTCAGCTTCTTTCAGCCCAGGACTGCAGGGTTCCAGGACTTATAAATGATTTGAAAAATGTAGACCAGTTTTATCTGTCTGACTCAGCTCCCCTATCCCTCCAACAAGAACACCGTGGCTAACAGAAACCTCTTGAGCTCAATTATACGGATATTGACATTTATTCAGCTGTGACGTTCACGGCTAGAGACAATAAGTGATTTTTTTTTTTTTTCTTTTCCTTTTCCAGCATCACCTCAGCAGTCCTGCTGCCCATGGGGGAACACTAGCACGTGGCATTTTGCACTGAGCACCTATTGCAAACTTTGCTGTATTGACTGACACTCTCTGGCAGCCGAAGGTGTCTCTGCTGCTCCCGTGTCAGGCAGGCAGAGAGTTTCTATAGTTACTTACTGCCCTAAGAAAACCCAAGCAGTCAGTCAATTATTTCTCTTTACAGTCAGATTCAGTGCCTGATGTGGAGCTGAGCAGTCAACAGAATCACAGGGTATGAGTCAATTCATTTTGAACTGGCCTTGCTGTGGGGCTACATGGAAAAAAACCCTCCCACTGCAGAAGTTTTAAAAGTATCAGTGCCCTGCTTCGTTACCGCTCTTTGTCTCAGTGGGACAAGGAGGAAAGAGGAGAGGACATCACATTGCCCTGCTGGTACTGGGACAGGGGGGAATTCTGATCCCACCACAAGCAGGGGTCTGTAGGGGTATCCTTGCTGTCAGGAACAGACCTTTCTTCAGAGCTTGCCAAGGAGCACGAGGAAAAACTTGGCAGACAGCAGGGCAAGAAGGCAAAAAGGGGAATTTTTTTGACTGGAGATCCAGGCAAGTGACTTTTTCCCAGTCCCCTGCTTTTTTTATCAACTGAATACAGTTTACCCAAGAAATTGTGGATTAACCATTGTCTACTGGAGGATGTCCCTGCTTGTGGCAGGGGGTTTGGACTATATGATCTTTGAAGATCCCTTCCAACCTAAACCATTCTGTGGGATGAAGAACAGGCTTGGACAACTAAGGAGATGTTGGAGCTGAGTGAATAAAAACATTTCAAGAAGGTCCTGGTGAAGAAAATTGCCCACATCTTCCCCCTTCTAGAGTCCTTCTACAAAGATAAAATTGCACACCTTTAAAAAAAAAAAAAAAAAAAAAAAAAGAATAAAAAGTGAGTGGGATTTAAACAAAATAATTTGAAAGCTTCTATCTTGTAACTTGGGAGTTACTGCACCATCTGCGAGCAAGCTCTAGGGTGCCTCAGTGGGAGCACAGAGGTAACTCAGTCTTGCAAAACCCATGACTGCAAAGCATTTGACTGAAAAACCAAAACCCCGGGAAAAAAAAAAAAATCTCTATCCCTGCTTTTGCCTGGATGAACCAGAAAAGTGTGTCTGTCTTTTCAGGAGACGGCACTGCTGCAGATTCAGCTGTGCCTCTCACAGGCTGCAAACGGCTCCTTTGTTTCTCCTTTCAGTTTCCCACAAATACAACCCATAGCCGATGCCACGCTTCTCTTTCCATCGATATATTGCTGGGCTTTATCGGCAGAAGCTTTTATGGCAGCTCTCCCCGCGGTGAATAAAGGTTAAAAAGGACCAACCCCGAGCGTCTCTGCGAGTGGGGCTTGTGTAATCGGGGAGCGCTGCTGGTGCAGGGCTTGGCTGACGTAACCGGCTGGGGAAAATTACCGAGACGCCTGCTGAGGGACAGAAGTGACTGACTCTCATCAGCAGAGTCCCAGCTTCTGAAGGAGCTGCTGCTAAGGCAATGGGCTAAAATAGACCTGGAGGGAAGCTGATTTCGAGCGGCAAGGGCCCTTTTTATTTATTTTTACAAAGAGTGCTCTTGTGCGGATTGCGTGTGTCCCTGTGGAAATCGGAGGGATAAACAAACCTGGAGGCGACTGCTAGAGCTTGACATCCTTTTGCTGGCATTTATCAGCCCCTGGCAGGATCCCCACGAGGATCCCAAGGGCAGCTGAGGCCTGGCCAGACCGCAGGCTGCCCTGCTCCCAGTCCTGCATTAGATAAGCAGAGTTGTTCCTCAAAGCATCATCCTGCTCCTAAAAGGAGAGAAGTTCTGGGAGCTTGCGTAAAGAGACGGAGCCATCAGACGCAGGTCTCTCGCCTCCAGCTGGCTGCTGTGATTTTGGGGATGCTGAGTGCTGCCTGAGGCTGTGCAGCAGCGCCTGGCTGGAAGCCACGAGATCTCAAGGGTGAGAAGAGCCAGAGCAAAGCCCTGGTGAAAGCCCTGGGAGCCCGTCCAGAGCCAGGGATTCAGGGTTTGGCCCTTGATCTAATCCAGGAACAATCCCACTCACGTTGCATAGGCTGCACCTGCTCAGGGCTGGAGGAGGGAAAAGTTGGTTTTTCAGCCTTGCCCTGTGGCCTTTGTGCTTGGTGGTGGGCCAGGAGGGCCCTCCAGTGCTTCTCATGGGGCAGGGGGGAGGACCCAAAAAGAGGGGGAGTCCTTGGCTGAGAGCTCCTCCAGCATCAACCTCCAAAGCAGGGGTGTTCCCACTGTGTGCCAACCCCACAGCCAGAAACAAGGCACATTTCACCCCCTGGTCCTCACAGGGGGGCCATGCCAGCAAAGTCTGAATCCACGTCATGACTCCCAGCTCCACACCTGATCCTTCCACCGTGTGACTTCTGGGCTACAGATGTGCTACAATGCCTTCCTGTCCAACTCCGTGCGACTGAGAGAACCCATCTGGGCTCAGATAAATAGGAAATCAGACCGTGTCTCATCCCCTGCCAAGCTGGAAGCCAGTTACAGACACAGAGAAAAAGCCTTCTGTCCCGGTTTCCTCTGGAAAAGCACAAGGGGCTGGACATAAGGAAAGCAGCAAATCTGTGCTGCTGGAGCTGGACACCATGAGGAGAAGGATGGTGGTTTTCTGTGGCTGTGGGAGGTAGCACTGATTTATCTTGCTGCCATGGGTGAGGGCAGAGTGGCAGCATCAGTCCACCCAACAGCTGGATGCCAGAACCAAGGGGCACCCAGATGTCTGAGGTGGGACACACTTGTGCTATAAGGGACCTCGCTGGCACAGCTGGAGCATCTCCTCTGCCAGATGTGAATTGTACGTGCAGGTGGGATGCAGTCACTGGGTATCTCTGGCAAGGCGGACAGAACGAGATCTGAGGTTGGACAGCCAGCCCAGGGCAAGCCTGGAAACATTTCCAAGGCTTCACAATCTTTCTCCAGCTGCTTAGGAGGCACAAAGCTTTTGCACAAACATTGCCTGTGGTACAGGCCAGTGTGACAAACAGCCACTTTCTACCAAATCCTGTGCACAAGCTACGTTACTATCACCATATGAAAGAAGCTGTAGCTGTGGTTGTAGACTACTGGCTGCTGTAAATGTATCCCTGTTGGCTTTAAATCCATGCCTGCTTGTCTGATGATTGGTTTAACCAGTGCTAATTCCCTGGAAATGAATGGAGCTACTCATCAAATGTTTCTCCCAGTGAAATGTGCTTTTTTTCCCTCAGGCAACTCAAGAGGTGCCCTGGGAGGGTGAGAAAAGCCCTGGGAAGCCAGGATAGCTTAAGGAATAGCTATGAGTTTGTGGGTAGTCCTGGGGAGCCAGGAGGTGCCTGTCAGAAGCCCAAAAGCTGCACAGGTCCTGGGAAGCCCTGGCCTCTCTGTGTCCCGAGTGGTGCTGATTCTCAGAGCACCGAGAGAGACATGCAACCCTCCAGGTGGATCAGATCAAAAGAAAGTTCTTTCCACCAGATCTGTGGAGGTAGAGAAACAGACTCTTTCTATGCATCTCTGCCTTGCACTTGTGTTAGTTTGATCTCCACAGGGAGGTCAGGGAGCATCCCCCACCTTCATCACCCTTCCTTGTCCACAAGCAAGTAAGGCTGGAGGGAGATGTGGTTATGGGATCACAGCCCTGCCCCCAGTCCCACCACAGCCATGCCATTCCAGAGAGGTGTTTTTCCTACTGAGAGAGCACACAGACTGGTTGGATTCACAGCCAACATGAGGCCTCTTGCTGCCTGCCCGTGCACAGTGCTTGCTCCTGTTGATAGGCGTGCAAGCAAACATCCAGATTTGTATCACATCACAGAAAAATAGGCATTAAAAGGTAACTCTGCTGGTGTTTCGTGGTAGCAAACGACACCAGCCTGTGCTGTGCGTTGTAAGAGGCTCTGAAAGGTGTATTCAGGGGAAGGCAGTGTGGGAAGCATGTGTCATGGTGCCGTGGGGTGCCTGAGTCAAGGTTCAACTGCTGAGGCAACTCCCTGAAGTGAAATCGAAGTAGACACGACCGAAAACTGGAAGTCAGAGTAATTGTCTTTCCCTTCTTTGTAACTGAATGATCTTTTATATTTAGTTTTAACCCACCTGCTGCCAGGAACGTGCACCCCCACGAAGAGGTGGAGAACTGGTGCTCCACAGGAGTGTCAGCCAATACCGAGGATATCTAAATCTTCCCAGGGGTCAATGTTTAGGCAGTGGCTGATTACATTTTGTTATATTGACTAGACAAAGACTCAGAATTGGTGTCTCTGGGGGGGGAAGTGCTGCTCTGCTACAGTCCTTCTGCATGACCTTGTGCTGTCATGTAACTCAGTGTGTCTCATTTTCTGGAATAACACCACCCATCACCCAGATCTGTTGCAAGCGAACTTGGTAATTACTAGTAGGGTGCTTTAGGAAGCTGTGCTAGGGTTCTAGGAAGAAACCACTGTTGAAATTATTTCACAGCTGAGCACCTCAGGCTGGCTGGAAATGGTTCAGGACAAGAAAAATGGACTTTCACAATATGAGGGCCCCTTTAGGGCACAGGATTTGAGGTGACTCAACAGTGAAGAAAGGATTTGTTTGGTGAGTGAACACAGGTGTGTTGAAAAAGCACTATGATTGCTTCCTTCAAAACAGGCAGAAAGAGACTGCCATATGTTTACTGTCTCTAATGTCACTCCTTGGACACTTCAGGGGTGTTCCCTCGCAGCCCACAAATTCTCATCCATCCTCAAGATCTTGTGCATCCAGATGACTGATGCATGATCTGCTCTGCAGAGGGAATATATATTTGAAGATACAAAGATACAATCCATAAGAGCAAAAATCTTCACCACTGTGTTTCTTTTTTTAATAAAATCAGACTCCTCTTGGGGGCAATGTGATGAGAACCAAAAAGATGGGGTATTTTAGGGGAATCACACTCCATCCTTCTCTCAAGCAAGTGGCCTGAGGGGATGTTTTATGGGGGCAAATGGAGACTGAAGCACAACTTTCAGGGACCAAATCCACTCACCCCTGCCAGCACACCCACCTCTTTTGCTGGAGAGTTTGTGCACCGTAATTGGTGTGGTTGATTTTTCCCAGGTTGCAAGTGGAAGTCACCTTAGTGACTTACCCAGCTCAGAGCTTGGAAAAACTGGTGTCTCTCAGCTTCCCACAGCGTAACAAGACAGAGCAACTGGCTCTAAGTAACTCCCAAACAAGTTCAGGAGGGCCAAAATAGATTAAACGGATGGCACAGAGTTCATTTCCCAGCAATATTAGTCACCTATTGCTTTTCCTCTGCCATAACAAAGTTTCAGAGCTCCAAAATGGAGAGGAGAATGAAGGTAGATTTCTAACCTTGCTAAAAGTTTCAAAGCCACCTCCGTTGTGCCGTCTGAAGGAGTTCTGAGTGTGGGGGAAAAAAATAAATATAATATTTCAAAAACATTCTGAACTGTAAGAATATTACACCCATAAAAATGCCAGCCCGAGCGTATAAAACTTTAACAGTGGTAATATTAAAAATGCAGAGGGGACCAACAGAGAGCAAAAGGGAGAGCAGTAAAGAAAAGAAGAACCTGGCAGGAGGAAATACACAAAAATGTGTGGCTTAGCTCAGGTACTTTAGGCATTGGCTCAGCATGAACTAAATACTTAGTCACTCCAACAGGAACTTTTTGTCAGCAGCAGCTGTTGGGGTAAAGGGATAACGGGAGCAAATGCCTGGGATTTGTGAGCTGAGAGAGAAGTGGAGATAAAGAGCACACCAGATCTAGGGGGACAGGGATATCTCCAGCCTGATGTGCAGGAAGGACAAACATTTGTAGCTGCAAGGCTGATAGTTATGGCTTTTCATGAAGCCACCAGGCCAGTGCTTGTGGAAAGGGACAAGAGAAGAGTTGACATCACAGCTGGGAGCAGGGAAGGCAAAGGGGCTGGGGAATGTGCTGGGAGTAGCCGTACACCTCTTCATCTGGCCCCTGCAGGATAAAGGTGTGGGGACAAACTCTGCAGGAAGGATGGAGAAACACAAGACAGTGCATGATAAATGGAATAAAGGAAAGGATAAGTTTCCCAGCTGTATGGTCTGTGCCTGCCTTGCTCGAGTCAGGACACAGGGGAGACCAGGTCTGTCTGATTCCTTGTTGCCAAGCAGGGATGTGCTCATTAAGATGAGGTGCCCTGAAAGAAACTTAGTCTGGGTCAAGAACCAGCCAATGGGCAGAAAAAAAGGCCATGTAGAAAAGGGAATTAAAATCTGGCAGTGAGCTCCTGGTGGAGTTCATCGAGGAGCTGTCTTGGACACTATCTTAATCCTTATTTTCTTTAAATGGCCCTAGCAGAGAAGGCAGGAATGACGTGAGGTTGGGAGTCACTGCTGGTGCTGATAAGGGTTGGAATAGTGCGTAGGAGGAGCTGGTTGCCCTTAAGGGTGAGACTGGGACAAATGGGAGGTAATTTAGCAGTAAAAAAATGCACTGCCATGTACTTGGACACAGCGAGGAGGAATTTCTGCTGTATCCTGGCAGCTTATCCACAAAGGAGCAGAGATAGATCACTCAACCATAAGATGGCTGCGAGCCACGAGGAAAGGCAAATGCAAATGGAATCAGTATTTCCAGGAGGGCCTATAGAGAGCAGTGCTGGGGGATGAGGACCCATGGAGACCTCAGCAGAGCTCGGGACTGTGCTGGAGACATCTCCTTGTGCCAGCTCAGGCCTTGACCCTGCACCCTGTGATGGACCCCGGCAGCTCCCTGCAGCCTGGGGGGGCTCTGTGGGGATGTGGCCACTCTCCCTAACCACTCCTGTCTTTCCATCATGCCCACTGAAAAGAGGGATGAGTGATTTAAGCTTGAGGATAACGCTGGCCGTTGAGCAAATGCCTCTGACTGTGCTCAGACGAGACATGACAGCACTAATGACTGCTGGAGGAATGGAACGCTGCAAAGGCTTTCCTGCAGGAATCCTGGGAGCAAAGCACTGCCCAGTTTTAAGCTGGAGCTCTGCAAGCCAACGAAGGCGGTTGCATAACGTGACTGTGGGTGACAGAAGAAGATGAGACACAACAACCCAGGAGATCCTGTCCAGTCCCATGATTTTAAACTCGTTATCTGTAGGGAGAGCTACACAGATTGATAGAACAGGGGCATCCAGCTAGACACACTGGTATTAAATCTGCAGATGAATCATGGCCAGGACAAATAAACAAGGTATGGTTTATTTCAGGCTTGTTTTTGGAAAGCCCCCTCATGACCTGGGAATTTAGAGTCTCCAGGGCAAGGGAAGTAAAGGAAGCCAAGATAGACAAAGCCACTTCTTCAAAATGCCTCCTTTGAAGGGCAATGCAGATCTCTGTTGGGATCCTAAAAGGCAGGACAGGCACAGCTCTTACCTGTGCCATCTTGAAGGGACCTCTGGAAAGGACTAGAAATCCCCAAAACCAACCTGTCCTCTTAATCCAAGGCATTAATTATATAAGTAGGCAACAAATGAAGCTATAACAAGAATCTACCTGGATGCCACCCTATTCTATGGTCTGGAAAACCATAAATGTTTCTATCACACCCTTTTTAAGCAAAATGACCAAAGGTCACGACCAAAAGGACAGTGTCCAGGTATCACTACATGCCCTGGGCATGGGTTTGGAGGGCCAAGGTAAGGGCAGGTAGGATGGTGACCTCTCAGGGTCAGTGCTGACTGGAGGGTCTCCAGGCAGGTCCACAGCAAGGGGAACAAATACAGGGCCTTGGTGCATCTCTGGTATCCCCAGGGATGGGCTTTAGGGGTGTGCTGGGCTCAGGATAACTCAGAGATGCTGTGTGGGATGCCATTGGTATATCTGGCGTGACAGAAGAGAAAATGTGTTCAGAAAAGGAAAACAGCCACCTGAGAAAAAGGGTTACTATACCAAGAGTATCATAAGAAGGTTTGTGTCGAGGCAGAGGGTCTCCAGCCCACAGTGTGGGGTCTGACATCCCTAGAGGATGCTGTTGACACCTCTAGCAGGTGACTTCATCAAGAGGGGACACAGAGTCCTTCAGGCTCACATTGACAGTATGTTTTAAGGGTGCCTGAGGCCCTTCATTGCCCTTCATGTTCAGTGCACTGTTAGGACAATTCCCTCAGTTCCCTCCTGCACCTCACTTTCCCCAAGTAAATGGAGAGTAATTACAGGGATTAGCATGCAAAAGATGAGCACCTTTTTCCTGGGGACTGTATTTTTCTCCCATCTCGGGCACTCTCTGGAGGTGACAGCAGGCAGAGCTTGGTGGCCTGAGAGCACTTCATGGGTTCATGGATGCCTCAGGCTTCAATGCTCTGGGAAACCAAGACCCCTACAGAGAACAGATTTCCAGCCACATGAAGGGCTGCACTTCTTTTTGTCTGCAGAATTGTGGAAATCCAGCAGCAGAGGGAGTGTTGGGGTGCCTCTCCAAGCCCCCTGAATGCGCACACCAGCTTTGCTCTGGGTGCATCAGCCACAGAGAACTGAGTTTGGCACAAGACCAAAAGTAATGACAAATAAAAACAATCCCCCACACACCTGGTCCTCCCATTCCATTACATCCCAGATCACCCAGCACTGCTGTAGTTATTTTCTGTACCATGTCTCTTGGTGGCCTGACAGCAAAGATGTGCCTGCAGACCCTCCACCAGCCCCGCACTGGAGACCCAGGGTGCACTGACACCTCTGCCAGCCCCAGGCAAATCCTCACTGCTCAGGCTGGCAAAGCCACCAGCCCCTCTTTTCAGTGTCCAAATGGTGCTGGGGCACTTGCCTGAGCAGACCTCCAGCTCCTCCAAGCCTTTCTACTCCAGAGGATTGAGACCAGACATTGGATTAAACTCCTCACTGATCCTTTCCATTTTCTACCATGCCTTGAGGGGTAGAAATGCTACCACGCTTGCTGAGGTGACAGCCCAATGCTATAAGATGTACCCACCCTGGAATTCATTTTGACTCCTGAAGAGGTCAGGCCAGGCTGGAACACAGGAACAAAAAGCAGGAGAACTTCTTAGACCCTCTGTCTAGCATTAAACCTGAAATGCGGGTGCTGGAGGATCGGCTGCTGAACACCAAAGTACCCGCAGCACTCCATCCAGCAGCAGCTGGGAAGATGCAATGACCTCCAGTGAAAAGATGCAGACTAATTCCACTCTCTTTGACCCTTTTAGAGGAAATTGTTTCTATCTCTCAAGAGAGGAGGGTTCGATTTGAAAACACAGCGGCCGACTCACTCCGGCCTGTAAATTGCTTTTAAAGCATCAGTCCTGTGAGAATCCCCCGCCTCAGTTCACCTCCTGCCCTCCCCAGTGCAAGGCAGACTCCAGCTCCTCGCAGGCCAACCTGGCAGCCTAAGTAACACTCCCTTCAGCGGTTCAATTTCTGCCAGACAAAAGGAAATCGACCCCCTTGATCCTCGCTCAGGAAATGAGAGCGGTTCTGAGTGAACTCCACGTGTGATCGGGCTCTGGCCCTGCTAAACTCGGCTGTAGGAAGCAGTAACTTCCTCAGTGGCTGGCTCCTCTCTTCCTGTGCCACAAGGACTCGCACAGCACGGGGTGGCTGGCCTGGGGAACGGGTCAGGCTCTTCCCAGTTTGGCACAGCCCGTTTTGTTCATCCCAAACTCTGGGTAGAAGGATGGGGACTAGCTGGGTAGTGGTGGTAATGGGGAGAACCAAAAACTCGGGTACTTTATTTTTTCCCGGGGGAGCAAAATATGTGGGAGATCAACCTCCTGCCAGCCAAAGCACAGACTTCTCAGATGCTCCTGCAAAGCCATCAGGTGTTGGCAAGTGAAACACCTCCCCAGGGTGATGGGATGATGTGTCTGAGTCCAACCAGACCTGCCAGGGTCAAGGGGTAGTTTGCTGTGCCCCAGCCTGTGCTGCCTGAGAAGGCCCTGGATTTCACTGTTAATCAGCACAGAGTGGGTGTCACAGAATAAGAGATTTCCAAAGGTCTTTTTTCCAAAGGCCTTTAAGATCATCAAGCCCAACTGTTAACCCAGCACTGCCAAGTCCACCACTAAACCATGCCCCTAAGTGCCACATCTACATGGTTTTTTGAACACTTCCAGGCATGGTGGTTCCACCTCTTCCCTGGGTGGCCCGTTCCAATGCTTGACCACCCATTTGGTGAGGAAGTTTTTCCTAATATCTAATCTAAACCACTCCTGATGCAACTTCAGGCTGTTCCCTCTCATTTTGTCACTTTTTACCTGGGGGAAAAGGCAAACCCACACTTTGCTACAACCTTCTTTCTGTGGTTGTTGTAGTTGTAGAGAGCAATAAGGTCTCCCTTGAGCCTTCTTTTCTCCAGTTTAAACACCCCCAGCTCCCTCAGCCACTCCTTATCAGACCTGTGCTCCAGTCCCTTCAACAGCTTCCTTGTCCATCCTTGGACACCCTCCAGCAAACCTTGGAGTATGCCAGACCCTCCCTGGGCTGTATGCCCCCACCTTTGGGGTAGGAGCCCCATTCTTTCAGACAGGGTGGGGATCATTGAGCTCATGCAGCATGGGGAAGGAGTGACCTGACAGAGGGTCTCTTATCCTTTGTGTGTTTGTTCCCTGCCCTCCCAACCGTGACTTTCATAAACACTGCTCTCTGCTCTTCCTTCTGGGGCCAGGAAGTCAAACACAGGGGTGGTTTCTCTTTCATTCACGGGGAATGCCTTCAACCCACAGGTTGAGGGTTGGGCACCCCCTGAGAGTGTGGACTCCTGACTCCTCTTCCACTTTACATTTGACTTGGACCTGCGTGACCTCCTGATACAAGAGGAAAAACAAATCCATGTAGCTGTATCATGCCCTCTCCGAAGTGAGCTGGTCAGTCTAAAGAAATCCAATTTGTTTGGCTTGTCAGAGGGAAAGTCAGGAGGTGATGTGACCATGGCTGACAACCTCCCCTCGGGAAGGGTTGTGTGCCCAGAGGATCCGTCGGGATGGTGAGAAGAAGCACGACAGGATGCCATGGCTGCACGTGTGCCCAGGAAGGCCTGCTCAGATTGGGAATAAAGGCATGTATTCACTCCACAGGGATAATTAACCACTTCAACAGCTTACCCAGGGATACAGCACAGTGCCTTGCAACCTTTAAAGTCGGGACTGACTGCCTTTCCCAGAGATTTATTAGATCTCCGAAGAAAGTCCTGGGCTTGACGCACAAATCATGCTCTGTGTTGTATCAGGGGTCAGGCTATCCAACTGTAATGACTTCTTCTAGCCTCGAAATTTATGGTCAGTGCCAGAGGGACAAATAACTCCTCCAGCCAGTGCCTGCTGGAGGAGAGAGAGCTCCCAGGGCATGGCCATCTTCAAGGAGACAGTGGCAGAAACGCTGCCCAGGTGGCCCCGTCTGTCCTGTGGACGTTGATGCTGTGCAGGGGAACAGCCTGGGGACACAGCCCCATCCTCCTCCAGGCTTACCCTCCTAGGCAACCCAAAACCCTGACTGAAACCGGGGAGCTGTCACAAGGAAAGGGCTGATAAATGTTCTGCTTATCTTTCAGGCAGATTTTGTTTTGCAAATGAGGTTTAAACAGCAAAAAAAGGAGAAGTCTGCTGCCAATCCTGTTTTAAGGCTTTCACAGCAAAAGGATCTGTGGGTCTCAGCAGATGTCCTATGCCTTAGGATAGCACAGCGAGATTGGAGGGGGAAGGTCAGACTTCACCCTTCCCACTCTGCCTGTCCCTCTGTAACCCTTCCCCGATGCAAATTTCCATTTCCTGAGCAAGCTGCTCATTCCTCCTGTGCAGGGACTTCCAATTTTCTCTCCAAGCAATGATTGCAGCAAAGGCTCTGCAAGGGGGAGGGGGAAGTCTCTGTAAAGTGATAACTCAGGGGGTAAATCTTCAAGAGTTCTAGCTGTGCAACTGTCATTTGCATTAATGGGAGACATACAGCTAAATAAGCGTACTGGAAATACCCTGTTCCCCAGCTGCACAGTCATATTTAAAAAAACCCAAAACAAACCAAAACAGAGGAGAAGGAACAAAAAGGTTCTGTTCTCCCACCACAGGAGGCCAAGAGAAGACCCGTGGCAGAGGCAGAGATGTCACTCACTCCTCACCCGTCACAGCGCAGGGCAGCAGGGAATAAGCGCTCGTGATGCTGGGGGAAGGCCGGCAGCTCTCTGGGCATATGTTACTGTAAATTTGAAATTAGAGCCACTGAGGGGATGCAAAATGACAAACCCAGCTGCCAGCGGGGGGGTGATGGCTGCCAGCAGAGTGAAGTGTCAATTATTTACCATTTGCTAAAGGACACCGCTCTCTGCAGTCACGCTGAGGGATGTGTGAAGCGCATCTTAATCCATCCAATCTGTGGGCTGGTGGAGGCAGCCCCAGCCCTCCCCTCTGCTGGAGCAGGGCTTGGAGCTGGGGCATGCCAGTGTGACTCCTGGAATGGCTGGAGCCTGCACTGGCTCCCCTGGGGTCCACCCCGATGGCCAGGGCAGAAAGCAGGGCTGTGGTACCTGAAGTTGGGGCAAGGATGGACACACAGACAGCACCACCTCACGCCCCAGCCCATGAAACTGTGGTTCCCTCAGGGAGAGCTGAGATCAGGCAGCACCTGGGTGCCCACCACAGCGTGGCACAGCACACCTGGGCCAGGAGCTGTGCCTGGGACAATCCCACTTTGCTGCTCCCACTGCAGTGGGATGCGCAACTTGAAAAAGCAAATGGGGGAGAACTGGAATTTTATAAACTGAGAGTGTGTGTGCAAATAAAGCAGATGGTGAGGGTGTTTGCATTAGCACTCATGCTGAAAGTGCTTAGATTATATCTTCTTTCTTAGCTAAATTAGGGCCAAATTTGGGCTGGGAGCATCACTTTAAAAAATCACTGTTCTTCCTGCTGTTGTGGGCAAATGTGGGCTCCCCTGGAAATCTTTATTCATCAAAACATTCCTCCAGTCTGACCAGAACCTTCTATATTTGGGGCCCTGACAAGTCAAGGCACTTCACGAGCGCTGGTGGCTGCTTAATCACAGGGCTCTCATGAGGTTCAGTCATCCTAAATAAGTCACCAAGGCCATGAGTCATGTCACAGGTGGGCTCCACAGTGATTCAAGGATGAGATGCTCCCTCCTGATTTATTTCATGATATCATTACCCCAAAGAAAACTCATTTACAAGAAGTATTCCCAAGCCTCACATCCCACTTCTTCCACTTGAGCTTGCTGTCTTCTAGGGGAGCCATCCAGAGGAGCGGGAGATGCTGCTCCACCACCTGGACTTGAAGGGAAGGGTTTTAGTGGAGGTCTCACTCGACCTTCACTTGCTGCCTACCCAGACTTCCCTCCAAGGGAACATGGTGAGGCTTTTCCCTGGCTGGCTGGGACAGCATTATCCCCTGAGGACTTACCAGCAGTCAGGCACAAAAGGAGCACTGTTCTTTTGGTGATAATCCAAAGGGGAGGTATGAAACCCATATAACACTATCTGTTGAAGCACCTTGGCTGCAGCATTTAACATCCCCCTCCCCTGTCCTGTGTCACCTCAAGGACAGTCTCATGTGATTGATGCTCGGCTGTTGGGGATCGCTGGATCGTGACCACGGGCTGCAAGCAGCTGTTTCAGAGCTGTTTGCACGCTCTGTGCACAGAGGCTGAGGGTCAGGAGGTGTTTTATGGCCAAACTTTACGTTCTTGCCTGTGTATTCAGGCAAGGGAACTGGGTGTCTCGTGCCCACCACGGCCACGGGCGCCCCGCTCGCCACGTGCACACTTCTGTGTTTTTAAGAGCCATGTCCAAGGTGAACAAAGAGAAGACTTGAGGTTTCTGCACGCCCTAGAGAGGCAAAAATGCCCAGCTGTTCATTTTTGCTCACAGGCACGTGGCTTCTCCCTCATTTATCGGGCTGAGAGCAAAGGGAAAGTTTCCACCTGTAATCTGTTATCAGAACCATTGGTGATAACTCCTGTATATCAGGATTTCGGGTGAAAGGTAGGGAATGTCACTGCCCAGCAAAACTACCTGGGGACTTGAAAATAGAAGGTTATTTGTCTGGAGCCAGCCTTTTGTTTTATAAAATAAACAGGCATCAAAATAACTCTGTTTCATGCATCCATATCTGCATGTGTGCATATGCAAAAGGACAAGGCTCGTAAGATAAACAGCAGGGATAAACGAAACTCCTGGGCATAATCCAAGTCTGCACCATGATCTGTGGGAATTTTATCACTGACTTCAGCATGGCTTTACCCCACGTTGCAGCAGCAGCTGTGACCTGGGAACTTTGTACTGCCAGAGAGGGGGAAAATCTCAGGACAAGGACCTGGCACTCAATTCCGGCCTCGGGAGGACCAAAGATGTCAGAGACTGCTGTAGAGGATAATTCATTTTATAGCACTTGTATGACAGCTGCTGTCTCCCAGCGAGCCCTGCACATTTGGAGCCCAGGATGACTAAATCAGCTGGCTTTGCAGGAGGTAGGGTTGGAAAAACTGTTTCATTTAAAAAAAAAATAATAAAAAAAATTAAACCAGTAAAACTTCTGTGCAGATAGTTTTCACTGCACTGCAGGTGGCCCTCAGAGAAGCACAGGGAGATGCTCTTCTCAAAAGCAGGAGCAAGGACCATTCATCCTCCTCCTGAGCAGGGAAAGGAGGAGCTGCACAGCACTGGGTGAGGGGGTAGGGAGAGCATCTCAAGGCACCCCAAAATACTGTTTTGTAGTAGCCTGGCAGAGATAGACCCCACAGCCCAATGTCTTGGTGGCAGCATGGCAGGAAGGACAAAATGCCATGCTGAGCAAATCCAGTCTGTGCATGAGACCTCCCCACCCAACCAGCTCCAGCCTTTCCAGAGCAGCATCCTGCCCCTGGAGGGCTGCTGCCATGGACCCCAGCAGGACAAGCACCAGGTCCTGAGGCAGAGCAGGGACCAGAGAACTTCTTCTCCTTCTTCTCTACACACTGTTTGCTTTGAACTGCATGGATTCCATTTGTAGAGGCTTCCAACCAGTGGAGGTCTTGAGCACAGGAAATTTCCTCTAAAAATCAGTATTTTCACAGCAACCTGAAGCAAGACAACCCAATGCAGTTCCCAGAGAAC
Organism: Empidonax traillii; assembly: GCF_003031625.1. Lineage (NCBI taxonomy): Eukaryota > Metazoa > Chordata > Aves > Passeriformes > Tyrannidae > Empidonax > Empidonax traillii. The sequence continues at coordinate 305,977 of NW_020955194.1, read as the reverse complement.
AACTGAACATCAGTACCCTCAGAATAAGAAGTTTAATGGGTCAAGTGCAGCTGAGGCCTCCCAGGGTTTATACCTGCTCCTTACACACCCCTGACATGTGGGCTGGCACAGTCTTGTTCCCTTGCCAGATGGAAGGATCACTGAGTCTGGGAAGTCAGGAACAGGTCCCCTGTCTGAGACTTGTTTGTGCAAAAAGGTGGATGGAAACACCCCAGTTTTGACAGAGGAACTTGGCCAGTGGAACATGGGAACAAAGCAGAGCAGGATGATCAACAGGAACAACCAGCACCAAGTGTACCCCAGGTGAAAACTGGGTGGTGGTGAAAGATGCTGGTGAAAAAGGCTGTTACCTTGTCTGCCAGTCAGCTTCCCCAACAGAGCAGGGAAACTCCTGGAGGGTTGATCCAGATGAGGCTAAGGTCCTTCTGGGCTTTCACAAGTGGTTTCTTTGCTCATGGAGACTCTTTGGGAGCCAGGGAGGAAGCCACGGGGTGGTCCTTGACAAGGTCTCTGCAAGAAGGGAGATGGTCCCCTGATAACCCCAGAAAAGGCGAATGCAGCTCCAGGTTTCTTTTGGATCTCTGCTTTTGGGTCTCATGGCACACTGGTACAAGGGTGGAGGGGGTTGTACCACAAAGTTTAAGGAAGCTCTAGCCCATTTGCTGCTCCCCTCCCCACTTTAACCTGCCAAGGGCCAAAAGATGTCTGTGCTCAGGCCAGCCATCCACAATTTCTGTGACTATCTCATGAATATTCTTGGGGTTTGACTCAAGCTGTGCCAGTAGCAATCTCTTTCTTGCATAATCTCCTTATTTAGTAGATTACAATGTTCAGAGTGTGAGGTGACCCCCTCCCCAACCCCACACTCCCCTCCTGCTCCCTTGCAGAATCCAGGTCTTGGCCCTGAGTGAAATACCAAAGGTGAAGGTTTTGGCTCTTGACTGAGGAACACAGAGGCAATCTCACAACATTTGACTTTCCCCTGCTTTGTATTGACTTCCTTGTTATGATAACAGGTAAAAAACCACTTGCCTGCATTTTCACTGAGGCAGCTGCTCTGCCAATAGACCCAAGTTCTCCTGGTCTCCTCCTCCCCCTCTCTTCACAGATTAGTTTCTCAAATAAAAAAAAAGGAAAATTAATCTTCAGACGATGCATGGCTGACAGGAAGACAAATCAGATGGTGGGTATGAACCATAAATATTGTTAAACGCCTATTTCAGCTCGTGTTGCCTAAGTTCTGAGGCATTATATCTAGCATTAAAAAAACCCAGCTGCCAGAGTGTGTGTGTGTGCTAATGATGGCACGTCCAGAGCACAGTGTCATGTTTGCCTCCCTCTGTTGAAGTGACTTGTTGACATCCTGGCAAGGTGAAACCCACCTGGCAAAGGGGTGCTCTGCATCAAAGACCATCAAGTTTGTAGAGAACAGCTTGTAGAGCAGAGACAGGGACGAGAAAGTTGCAGGTGCATTAAACTGATCTCAGTCACACAAGGTGGGGGGCCAGAGAAATTGCTTCAGGAAAGAATAATTACGAGTATGGTAGTGAGGGAGGATCAAGCTAACCCCTATGTTTCACAGAATAAACTGAATATGAGGTGTCTTTAGGCCTCTCTAGAATGACATTTCCATCAGAGGAAGGCGAAACAGTCAGTGTGGTTGTACCAGTCACTTCCAAGGGTTCGACAGGAACATACAGGGCACGCTGCCAAATCTTCCAGGGAAGTGACTTGAGTCTGGCACCAGAACAGAAAAGACTTCTGCATCCTTACAGGATGAGACTGAAAGGCCTGAGCTTATGCCTTTTTGTACATCCTCACACTGAACATAAGGGAACTCCCCGTGTCGGCCTTATTTTCTTCAGTGAATGACTTCAGATAATCAGAAAAAAGTGTGGGCTAGAAGTTGATCTCGAAGACTGAGGAGGTTTTAGAACACTTTCCAAAGTGCAAGAGAGTCAGCAAGACCCCCCCTTGCCTCCTGCCCCCCAGCATCTGTGGGTTGCAACGGGGTAGGTTTATGTCTAGGCTTATGGGACTTGGCTGTCTGCCACAGCGGGGACACGACTCCAGTGACCCGGGGGTTCCCTTCTCCTCTGTGCTTTGTACGTGCCTCTGACACACAAAATGGTGCTGGCCCTCAGAGCTTGTAAAAATACTTCTCTTAATCCATCAGTAAATTCTGCTTAGCGTCCCCAGTGCAGGGTTTTAAAAGCTTTGCAGTGCTGAGGTTTTCAGAAGGATGTTGAGTCCTGGGCTCAGGGAATCCTGCAAGAGTCAAAGGCCACTGATTTTTGCAGGGCCTCAGAAATCCTGGATTGACTGTGAGGGAAGAGCTTCCTTGACTCATGGATAATTTTACAAACTGGAATGACCCTGATGAGTGGTTATATTTTGCCTAAGAAGTGGGTTTGTTCTCTTTCTAAGAGATAACCAGACAGTAGCAAGTGCCATAAAGGTATAGAGAAGCAGCAAAAAGCAGGAAAATGACATTATTCTTTAAAGAGAGAGTGTAAATGTGGAAGATGGAAATCAGACACCTTGTCATTTCTTAAAATGCCAACCTCTGAAGTAAAAAAGCACCAAGGAAACTAGAGGTCAGTACTACCAAGCCAAGAATGGCCTCTTAGGAAAGACACTCCAACTCAAATCATTTGGTGTCATAAGCTAAGCAAGGCAAGAATATTTTACACACTAATATTATGAATTATTATCATATTCATTACATACACAAAATGTAATTAGATATAAAACATATCTATGTATGTAATTAATTAATCATATTTTGCTAAGGAGGCTATATTAGAGAACTTTATTGTCCCGGGGAAGCCATGTAGAAACTAAAATCCAGCCAAATCAACAATGCTTTTAAATGCACATTTTGATATGAAAGGCAATAAACTCCAAACATTTTTTTTTTCATCTTTGCTTAATGGTAGAGCCTTTTTTTTGTCTTGTAGTGGCCTGTGCGCTCTTCTCTGCCAGACTAATCTGTCTGCTGCCTTTCTGTCGTTCTGCAAAGATAATACACATCCTTCATCCCTGTTTCTGAAAAGCCCTTTGGAAAACACGACTTGAAGGAGGAATAAAAAGCTGTAGCAAAGGACTCAATTTCTAGGTAATTTCTTCTAAATCCTGCTTTCAGTTTATTACCCTGACAAAGAGTGTCTCAGTTGCAGAGCAGAGCCCTGCCTCCCGCGGGGGATGTACGGAGGATTATCTACCCTGAAATGAAAGTCTGTTGACCTAGGGAAAACATTTCGCTAAATAACGGCAGTTGTGAATTGAAAGGGACCTGTGGGGTATTAGACACGGTGTAAAAGCAATTTGAACTGGGTAAGGAAAGCGAGTGGAAGTAGTTTTGGGCAGGAAAAGAATGCAAATGAATGCATTTGTGGGATGGGTAGGGGTGATGCAAAGGGAAAACATACTAGATTACAGATCCCAGGATGCTGCCTGCACCTCCACCGGCATCTCCCTGTCTGCAGGGTCCCAGTGCATCACTCTGCACTTCAGACTCCCCGTGGCTGTGCCTCTGGATAACCCTGCCTTGGCCAGCAGCTCTTTGTGTTTTCAAGGATATTAGGAAGCCACCAATTCTTGAGGTATACCAAATTAAAATCAGAGGAAGGAAAAAAAAAAAAGCAACATTAAAATTACTAGTCTTGAGCTTATCTTCCCAGCCCACAGCCAAAAAAAACTATGGAACTACTGGTAACTTTGGCTAAAGTGACTAACGTTGGTGAACCAAAGATGGTGCTGTGACTCCCTCTCTTTTTGGTTCACTCTCATTAAGAGCAGGAGCAAGTAATTGCTGGCACCCCACATGGTCCCTGGGCCACAGGAATGAAAGCATTTCTGCTGTTCTGAGGAGGGTTATGTAGATCCCGTTGCCCTTTTGCCCTGTGTTACAGCGAGGTGCCAGCAGTTTTCACTAAACCACACTCTCCTTCCCTCCCCAGAGTAAATCAGTCGCTCTCAGGGTATAAAGGAGACTTTCCCAAAGGTGGCATCACAGAGGGAAAAATGGCAGGGGATCTGCTGGGCTCGGCCTCCACGCTCATAAACTTTGTTTTCAAATCCTGCATAAAACAAAAGGTGGCGTGAAATATGATTTTGGGCCGGGAAATATCTCTGGCAGGGAAATTTTTCAGTTGTTGAATAACCATCTGAGGCAGTGATGGAATAGCTACAGCCTAAGTCATGCAAAATGAGGGTGGAAAAAAAGACCTTGACTCTTTTATGGAGTTTCTACAAATCCAGGGCTCAGCAGGGGCTCTGCTGTGCCAGGCAACGTGAGTTACAGCAGAAGCAAAAGCTTTTGGAAGTCACCAGTGTTGTTCACACTGCTCAGATTTTAAGGAGCTTCCTTACCCTTTTTGTTGAAAACTGATGTTATTTTCCTAAATACAGCAGACCTATGAGAGACAAACCCCTCTGAGGGCTGGAGGGATACCAAAGGTTCAACAACCACTTGCCGATCCTTGAACAGTTTTCGTAAAAAATAAATAAATAAATAAATAAATTTAAAAGGGAAAAAAAAAAAAAAAAAAAAAAAAAAAAAAAAAAAAAAAAAAAAAAAAACAAAAAAAAAAAAAAAAAACAAAAAAGAAAAAAGTCGTTTGAGAAAAGGATGAGGCTGCAGCGCTGGTTGCAACACCTCCCTGGTAAGGCTGGTGAGATAAGAAGTGCTTTTATTCCCCACTTCTCCAGACCAAGGATATATTATTGACCCCTCGAGCTGCCCCAGTTCAACAATCTGCATGTCCATTGAATGCCCTCAGTTAGAAGGAACCTATACAAATCTTGTATTTCGGGTTCAGATGATGCAGTGTGATGCCTGCCCGTGCTGTGGCCAAGCCATGGAATTTGGAGCAGTGGGGGAAGGAAGGGTTTGATGAGGCACGGGGAGAGCAGCCACTCAAGGACGGTGCAGATCCCTCGGTGCTCCTCCAGCCCGTCTTTCCCCCAGCTGCTTGTTGCTGTCCTTGCTGCACATCCTCATATTCGGGACGGTTTGCATGACTCAGGCAGGGATGGGGAGGAAAATTAATGTCATCGTTTTGATCCAGTTAAAAATAATTTACCGGGTGCCTTCTCTCTATCCTGTCTCGTCATCCTCCCTTCCCCCCCCCCCCCCCCCTTTTTTTTTTCTTTTTCTTGAAGAGAACTATTAGCATATGTTTAGGAAGGTAAATTGTCCCCTGAGTTAAATTAGCACCTGATCAAATGCGTGCAAAGTGCTAATTGCGCTTTGCAAGCAAAACCAACTGCGAACAAGCTCTGGAGACTCCGGCGAGCAGTCACGAAAATTGAGGCCATCCCAAAGCAAGGGGAGCTGACTGCAATATTTACTCAGCGATAAAAGTCAGACCATTCCATCCCGAACAAAAGGAGCAGACGGGAAGCCATTTCTTAAAAAGCATCGGGCAGCTTTTTTAGCCCCACTGTCCCCTTCCAGACAGGACAAATTTTTTCTTGCGGGGAGAAGGAGGTCTGTACGTCTGGCCTCGGGTGCTGGACACGTATTTCCCATGGCCTGTGTAAGATCGGGAACGATGCTGATTTATTCTTGTACACCCACTCTCCCGTTCCTGGTGGTCTCGGCAGGAGGGGCCGTTCTTGGCGGCAGGAGCTGTGGGGAGGGCACAGGGCAAGGCAGCACAGTCACTCCCCAGGCAGGAGCCTGCTAGGATGTCTCTAAAGACAACAGAGGAAACTAGTAGGACCTTCCAACTCTGGGTTTCTAGCAGAATTTATATATATATATATATATTTGTTTATGTATATTACATATATATAAATCTATTTATATATATATTTAAAAAAACCCAGATGGTCTGAGGTAGCTGCTGTGGCTTTCTCTCGTAAAAAGGGTATGGAAGCTTTCGGTCCTTTGAGGATGAGACTCACGGAAAGAAGATGGCTCTGTGTTTTTTAAGGGGCATGTCATGCCTCTGAAGACAGCACAGCTGCCCTTGGATATAGGAGAGCTGAAGGCTTTGCTCCCAGAGGGATCTGGCACCTCAATAGCCACCAGGGCCAGGTGTGCCATTTTGGGGGGAAAAAAAGGGGAAGCAAGAGGCTGTGACGTCCTTGGGTTTTTCTGAAACTGCTTAAAAGTTGCTGTGTCCTCTCTCTCCCTCATGCTCCTTCTACCAAACTGTAACTTCATCCTGAAGAAGAAGAAAAAGGAGCAAGAAATATTGGGGATTTAAAATCACATAAAAATTAAAAAAAAAATGTTTAGGTGGCAAAGCCAAACACTCTGAAGGCAGGCAGGGGGCAGGCTGCATGCACAGCCTCCTCCTAGAAATGCTTTATGAAACAGACTTATCTCTCGGAATACCTGCTAATTTTTTCCCATCTTTAAATGTTTACACCTAAAGGCCTGAAGTCTGTGGTCACTCGGGCAAGTGTAGATGTGGCGTGTCCCACCATCAGCACCCCTGATGCTGCCATTTTTTTCTCTTAATATTGTTTATGTGAGTATCACCAGAGCCTCACACCTCCCTTTCTACCAGCAAACAGCTGAAGCTTCCCTGCTGACTATTAAAACAGAAAACTAAACCAGCCCCTGGGATGCAAGCAGTGTCCTCATGGATACCCGTGACCATCCAGAGGAAGATGCTCTTTGTGCCACACCATCCTCACAGCAGTCAGTCTAAGATTGCATTGATACTCATGCATGGTTTGGTTTTGTTGGTTTTTTTTTTCAGTCTTCCTCTCTCCTAATTTGCTTGCTTTGATAATTAGCCAAACGATGTTACTGCTTCTCCCCCCCTCCGAGCAATCCTCCACCTTTGTGCAGGAATCATGCTAATGTGCCAGAGACCTACACGGCATTTGCATGTTTTTCCATCTAATTTGGCAGCCTCGGCGACTCAAAGCAGGTGTGATGCTAATAAGGCAACTTGAGCAATCAGCCCAGGTAGGGATTCGTGGATTGCACAAGAATTTGTTTGGAGTGTCTTTGCATGTCTGCGCTCAGAGTGCTAAATATAGACGGGAGAGGGAGAAGGAGGGAACCTGAGCATGTGAAAAGGACTGGTAGGAAGGCTGTGGGGTTTGCTTTTCTCTGAGGGCCTTAGAACAGAGGGCACCTGCCCCTCAAGTCAGCCTGAACGTCTTTGTGCCCCAGAAATGACCAGATGTAGCACTTACTGCCACGGTTGAGTTGACAAAGGTACTGATGATCTCAGAGGTCTTTTCCAACCCAAAACCCATTCTGTCATTCTCCTCCACGGCCATGCTCAGGGGTGGACAGGTTTCCAGGAGGAATGGAGGGTGCATGGGTCCCTGTCTCTGTCTGCCTTTAGCGTTGAGCAAAGTACACAGAGAAATAAATTGGCAGAAGTATTTTGGCACCTGCAATCCTGCTGAGACATCTCTCTCTCAGGTCCCACAGACATTGTTATTCACCTCCTTAAAACCCTAATCTGCACCACAGAGGTTGGGGGGGGTGGGCAGCAGCCTGTGAGCTCTGCTCTGGCAATCAGTGTGATGAGGTTGAACCAGGCTCAGCCTTCAGGGGTCACCTCTGCATAAGGCTGTTCCACAGCTTCCTCCACCTTGGGAGCACCTGGTCCCTCCTCATTCATCCTCTCCTGTTCTCGCTGCTGATGAGTGAGCCGTGCTCTGGGATGGACGTGGAGTCTCTCCCAGGGGAGGGATATGTGTTACTTCCCCGAGCTGAGAGCTCGGGTTCAGGACCTGCTGCAGTGTGTCACCCAGCCCATTAGTAACAGCTTCCTTTGGGCAAGCAGGAATGTCAGGGCTGTCTGGGAAAATTAAAATCAGTTCAGTCTTTGCTGTCACATCAGCTCCTGCTCTGCCTTGCTCACTTTTCTCAGTTGGTTCCTATTGGCACCGGAGCCCTTGAAGTAAGAGAGACATTGCAGAAGTTTTCCAGAAGCATGAATTTAGATTTTTCTAGGTGAAAACTGCATTTCTCAGGTTAAAGAGACTGATTTTCCCCCTCATCCTTATTATCACTTATTTAGTTGTTGTTTATACCGTTATTTATACTGTTACTATTACTATTGCCATTGCTATTGCTATTACTATTTACTAATACTATTACTATTACTGTTGCCTTTTCTCCTACTATTTACTATTTCTGTTATTTTATTCCACCTAAGCTGGGCTATGAGTTGAGAAAGCATTTGAGGATGTCTCCTCTCTGCCTGTTGTCACCCCAGGGATTACAGATCTGGGACTCTGGGTTTGGAGAGGGACAAGAGGGACAATTCTGTCTCAAGACACAGAAATGAGCCTTGAAGATGGTCCTGCTGAGTGGCTCTGAATACCCCTGACCACTGAGGGTGGTGGGGACATCTGACCCAGGCCTGAGTGACCCAAATGGCCTCTGTCATTGTAATACTGATGAGGTAGGTCAAACCCTGGGCTCAGATCCTACCCTGCATTGAGATGTTGCCATCTGGAAGTACATCTGTATCTGAAAAATATATCAGGCATCAGCAGAGAAAATCTGAGGAATATCCTGCTTTCAGACACCCTCTGTGGAAATGCAGCAATTTTGCACATCAGAAAATGCTCCCACCCTGCACAAAGATGTGGAGATGGGGGTCTCTCATTCCTCCCTCCTTGTTCTCGGCAACAGCCCCGAATGAGACAGAAAGGGACCTTTTTCCATGAAACTTTTGGCTCTCTGGGGAGCAGGAATAGCTGTGTGTTTCATGGACAACTCCTGGGGTGTGCTGGACCAGGGTGATGCTCATTCCAGAGGCAGGGGAGGGTGTCACGGCCATCACGTCCCATGCTGCCAGCCCTGCAGGCACTCCCAGTGCTCCCAGGACCATTCCAAGATTAAATCTTACTTGACTTAAATTTCCTTGCACTGCAAACATTTCCTTGAATTAATAGTTTCTCAACAATAGATAATCAAAACACTAGCCTGTATTTTATTTTTAAATAAACCAGGTGACGGTCAAAAGCAGATAGAAAACAGACTGATGAATGAAAGAGGGTGCTGGGGAGTTTTTTTTGAACTGTCAACGGATGGAAAAGCAATTAATTTTTGGTCTGATTTTGTTGTTTTGATTTATTCTTCATGGGAATCCTAAAAAAGGCTTCCAGCAAGTTGTGGCCCCAGTTGAAAGCGTGGCTGGGAAGGAGGCCACAGCCCAGTGCACTGCAGGAGGGCCAGCACAATTCCCTGGGGAGGATGAGAGAGGATGAGATGTGTCAACCAGCTGAAGCAAAGCAGGAACCCTCATTTGTTTCGCATACCTTCTTTAAACAAGAAAGAGGATCCTGGGTAGGAATACAATTAAAAGGAATCTCTCTCTCTCCCTCTCTCTGAAGCCAAATCCTGAGGACTTTTACCTCTCTCCAGGCAAATTGTCTTTCCCATGTTACCTGGAAGGTTTTGCCTTAGGAAAGGGTGGGCAGAAGCCATGGAAGAATCCTGGGGCTTGAGACTCTGTCCTCACTCTAGCAGCACCTCAGAGACTCCAGAGCCACACAGCAGATGTCCACAGCGGAGTGTGGCCCATCCTTGGCTTTATACTGGGAGCTGGGCTTTGAGCAGGAGCTACCAGCCTCCACTTGCAGCCATGCACATGCTTAGGGTGGGGTGAGGTTCCTAGAAATTCATGTGGAAGCCCCAAGTGCGTGTATTTTTCCTGCCTTGATTTCGGTGGGGAATAAGGAGCCTGAATACTTCTCAGCACAGGCGTGTTTAAACTGCAAATAGTTCTTCCAGATTGCTTCAGCTGAAGATACTGTCACCCAGCTCATCGGGAGGGAGAGAGAGCACAGAGAGCAGGGGCTGCCTCGCTTCTCCAAAAATCGTCTGGCTCCAGCTTCTGCCCTCCTTCAGAGAAAAGACAAGCCCTGCTTTCAGTGTGCTTAAACTCACTGAGCTGACCTTGCCCGTGATCTGGAGCCAGAGGAATCTCTGGGCTCTCCCTCGTGATATCTGTGCCCATAAACACCTGGATTAAGTGACCCGTGTCAAACATGAAACAACAGCAACGTGCTTTGCCCAGCGCTGACCCGTGGCCACGTGCTGCAGCCCTTCCCCAGCACGAAGGAGGTGGCATTCAACAGGCAAACACCTGTGCACACACTGGCAGGTATTTGCAGTGCCAGGCTTTGGTGATTTAGGAGAGAAACAGCCAGCTGGGGGTCCCTGGGGAGCCGGGTCTCCCCTGCATGAGCAGCTCAAGAAGCATTAAGCTCTCCCAGCTCCCAGTGGCTGGTGACAGGAGCTGGGCTTGTGCTCCCGAGCCAGGGTCAGCACTGTTTTTCTTTCCCAAAGAGCACAGGCTCGTTGGTGAGTTGTCACAGATTTGCAGTACCAGGAATTAGGTTTTTTTTTAATGTGAACACAATGTTATCTCGTGTGTGCTCTCGGGGGCACCCGCAGCGTGAGGGGAGCAATGAAAACATCTCTCCCCTCAGGGCAAGGCGATTTTCTAACTGGAACAAGAAAAGGGTTGTCCTGGGCCAAAGCCAGGCATGAGAGATTGCTGGCCAAGGGAGAAGCTTTAGTCCTCTAAAGTCTCTCCAAAATCCCATTGGCAAAGCCGGGTTACATGGAGAAGTAAACATCCTCATTTTGGGATGAATTGCAGCGCCCAAAGCTGTACAAAGCACAGGCAGTGGGCATCGTGACTTGGCACATCCCTCACATTTCACTCTGTCTCAGAAAATTCTGGACCTTTAGCCTGCCTTGACCCCAGGTAATATTGCTTTCTTAAGAACCAAAGAGCTTTCTCAAACCTGGCCCATGTGATGCTCACCTCAGGCTTACTGAACCTTTACAATCCTTTGTTAAGGATAAGGGACCTCAGGGTTGGTAACTGAACCTGAAACTTGGGAACTCTTGCAGAGCATGGCTCAAAACCAAAATGAAAGCTGCAGCCAGCCTGTCCACTGGAAGACTCTTATCAAGACCTAAGGCTGTGGAAACTAAAATCTTGCCTATGCTAAAGCCAGATAAATGACCTGCACTGCTTTGAAAAATGACTGCATTCTATCCCTTTGGATTACAACACAGGAATATGTCTTTTCCTCTCAGTGAAAAGCACCCTACTGTTTATTTTAGCTGGCAGACTTGCTGCCAGAAAGGAAATGAGAATATTATCTCTAATGAGTCTTCTCATAATGGCAATTTTCTAAAAGAGGTACCAATTCTAGGTTTGTGTCAACAGTCCCACATCTGCAAGGCACGGAATAAACCTCCCAAGCCTATTACAGTATGCAGCCTCACTCCTCCAGAGTCAGTGTGGTAATGTCTTGACAGAGCAGCAATTCCAGTTTTAGTAGCAATATAGATTTTTCCCATGTGTGTACAAACACATGTCTAAGTCCAGACTACGCCTCTGGTTTCCTCTAAAACAAACGGTCTGAGCCACATTTCTCTTCCCCACTTATCTGTTTGCGACTCTTTGCCACGTTCAGGCTGCCCACCATTTAAAATTCAGCCCCTAGGGATGGAGTCTTGCCTCTTGTGCCTTTGGAAGCACCTCATTTTAAGTCATTTGACCCGTGTCTGCCAAAGCCATTTGAGGGAATTAAAGCAACATCTCCAGAGATGCAGGAGGCACAAACCCAGTGTTCCATCACATCTCCAAGTGGGTCAAAGCATCCACCTGCCTCCTTCTGGATCCTGGTAGCAGGTGGGTGGATAAAGCCCTGATCAGTGGCTTTCAGGCTTTGGCAGAACCAAGGGTCACCTCCTTCTAAGCCAGTTCCCAGGTGTGACTGGGATGTGTCAAAAGTCTCTGATCCTTGCACCCTGTGCAAGGCAGGTGAGGTGATGTGGGGGTTTTGGCTGGGGTGGAGTTAATTCCCCTCACAGTAAGCTGGTGTAGGGCCGTGTTTCGTGTTTGTGCTGGAAACAGTGTTGATAACACAGGGATGTTTTTGGTGTTGCTCAGCAGAGCGTACGCAGAGCCCAGACCTTTTCTGCCCCTCAGCCCAGCCAGGGGGCTGGGGGTGCACAAGGACCTGGGAGGGGAACACAGCTGGGACAGCTTATTCCACCTGCCCCAAGGGATACACCACACCACAGCTCAGCATGTACAGCTGGGGGAAGATGAAAGAAGGGGAGACATTCAGAGTGACAACATTCACCTTCCCGAGTCAGTGTTAGGTGTGATGGGAGCCCTGCTTTCCTGGGGATGGCTGAACACCTGAGGGCCCATGGGAAGGGGTGGATGAATTCCATGTTTTGCTTTGCTTGAATGTGTGGCTTTTGCTTCACCTTTTAAACTGTCTTTACCTCAATCCACAAGTTCTCCCACTTGGATGTTTGTGCACTTGGAAGGTGCAGGGTAACCTTAGACTCTGATACAGCTAACACCACAGTAGGGTTATAAATCCAAATCCACCAGGCTGCCTTAAGACCCTTTCAGGATCAGAAGAATGTGTCCAAGCACATTTCCAAGTCCAGACTTGTTTCTCTGCTGTAAGAAATAATGCTGCAGTATGAATAAAAATGCAACAAAATTCATCGCCAGACCTGATAAGAGGAGAAGAGTGATTTGTTTTTACAAAATGAAAGTCACTCCCTCATATTGTCATGCTCACACAACCCTAAGCACTGAGAAGTTTATATCCTCCTGATCTGGCCACAATTCCTCCTGCTGGCACAGGGGACCAGGAACACTGGCTGCCCAGTCCTCACCCAGTCTCCTGAGTGACACTGTCCAGGTTCAAATACGGTGTTTTTCACTCATCAGGAGCTGACAGGGATGATGAGTCTCTCCATCCTGCCACACCCCTCTGTGAGTCATCAGGATTTTATCTCCTGAGCCCTTTGTCTCCTGATCTGAGTGTTCTGAGAAGCTGTCCCTAGATGTGCTTCTCAAAGACCTGCCAGTCCAGGTACCAGCAACATCTGCCACCCGTCCTCTCGCCTCCTGCCAGTGGCTCCTTTGGTAGTTTTGTAATATTCCTGCAATATTCCAGTATTTTGCAATATGCTTATTTTCCCATGCATTCTCCTTTTGTCCCAGTCCTTAGATTTTTGCCACAATTTTCTCTGCTGCCCCACAGGTTCCACAAGAGGCTGTGCTCGGGCACACCTTTTGTCTGAGCCCCAAGATGCTATGAAGAGGGAGAGCTCAGCTCCCACTCAATCCACAAGGAAGGGGTCAAGGGATTTAGGTGAGAAGCAAAGTCTCTTCCTGAGCACGGGGTGGGTGCTTTGGATAAGATTCATCCACTCAGATGCAGACGCTTAGAATTAAATATCTCCTTCTGAGCTTCCTCCCTAGCCAACTGACAGAGCCTGTGCTGGGAGGAATACCCCTCTTTCTGGTGGAGATGGCTGAGATGGGTCAGATGGGATTTGCCCATGGAGTGGCTATTCCTTTCCAGTGCCTGCCCAGGGAGAAAAGGGCAGTGAGATCAGACTGAGGTGTCTACTCTGCAGACTTCTGAATTTAGTTGAGCTGAATCCCATCCCTGCAGCCCAGAGAAGAGCAAGTAATGGGGGTGGGGAGCACGTGGGTGGTGGGGCTTGCCATTCACCACCTGATCCCAAGCCCTTTCTCAGCTGCTCATTGCACTCGAGTTTGAGCTCCCCCACACTTCCTATAGACCTAAAAGCATAGGCAACCTGAGAGCAGGATTCTTCCTCTGCAGACTTCTCCCTGCCTTCTCATCTCACAAACATCCTTCTCCTGACAAGTTGCTGGGATGCTGGCAAGGCCCTTTGAGCTCTCCTGCCATCCCCCTCCAGGGCAGCAGAGTTTGTGGCTTTTGATCTTTCTCCCTGTCGGTCTAAGCTGGCTCAAGCGTGGTCAGGAAGTGCTTTGTGGTCAAGAGTGCATTGAGGCATGGGAAGAAAATGTTCTGTGGGGCAGGACAGGCTTTTATGTGGTTACTCATGACAGCAGTGGACTGGATGGGGTGAACCAGGAGGTCACTTCCCCACCAGCATTCCCAAGTGCACCAGCAGGAAAGGTCAGCGGCTCAGCAGCCTCCAGTTCACTGTCCTCTCGACATCCAACCTTCTTGCTTTTGCTGGTGGCTTTGATTCTTAAAGGATGATCCAGGGGAACCTCACATCACTGCTGAGGGAGTTTTGTTGCCAAGCCTGATCCAACTGCAGCAAAGTTAATGTACTTCCAGGATCCAAGGGGAGTCCCGGACACCATCCAGAGTGTTGGTGGCAGCCAGGAAGTTTGTGGGCTTGGGAAGGATGCTGTTTGGAAGTGTTGTAGAAGACCCTGTTGACTTCATATTTCTCTGGTGCATATGAGTGTCCTGGTTACCTCAGGAACAGGTGTTAAAAAGTCCCAGCTTGCTGGGAATAGGCTTTGCCACCCTCCCTCTCCCCGTAAAATCCTATTCTCGTCACGCTGGCAATAAATAACGCCCTTGTCACGCACCGTGGGCACACCAAGTACTCAAACAGGGCCATCCTTTGGAAGGGAGGGTTATTTTCAGCAGCAGATTTTAGCTGAAAAGGGGAAGCTCTGAATGGAGGCTCTGGCATTTTGCAAGGCTGAGCTGAATCGTTGGTGCCTGCTGGTCCCCACAGTCCTGCCGGCGTGGTGGTGTCACTGTGTCCACACAGATGAGGGTAAAGTGATACTTTGATTAATGTCAGCAGTCTGGCACTTGGTGAAGGTGCAGTTTTTGCTCTTTCCTCAGCTGAAAAACAATATGGCTTTGTCTCTCTTCAGCAGTCGGCAGGGACACATCCTGAGACCCAGCTGAGCCCAGCGACTTGGTGAGGGGAAAGAAACAGGAGGAAAATCTGCCTGTTGTTTGGATACAGAGATTCTGCCTCTCCAGTGCAAAGAAAAAGAAGGGCCAGATGTCTTGTGTGGTTAATGGTCAACAGCAAGTATGATTTTAATCTGACAGGCACATCAAAATGGACCTCTGGAAGGAAGATCAGCAGATCAGCCTCTTTTTCCAAGGGGGGACACGTTTCTTGGTTTCCAGTTGTAACCTGAGCTTGTCTGGAGCAGGGGAGGCTGGTGCTTTGCTGTGGAGCACATAACTCATAATAGTAACAAAAACAACAAACAAAAAGTGTCTGTTGTTCCTTTTCTTCATGTTCTCTCTGCGGGAGCCCAGCTAATACCCCTGAGATGCCCCAGGTAGGGTCACTGTGCCCCAGCCCAAAGTCAGTCACTGGGCCCTTCCTTTGGGGGTCTTCTCCCTTAAGGCCTCTTCTCCACCTCCTCATGCTGGAGCTGGTTTGGGTCTTCCCCAGGCAGTCTCTGACCTTCCAGCTGCAGGGGCTTTCCCCAGGAGCTTTTTGTCCTCACCAGGATGTGCCTGAATTTTGTCCATCCTGTGTGATCCGATGCTGCCAAAAAAAAGCTATAAGAAGAGTAACAACACCCACGCTTCTTCCCAGGGTGCCCACCCATCAGGTCCAAAATACCATGAAAACCATCCTTAGAGCACAGATCCTGCCTCACGTGGGCACAGCAAATCCCCCAAGCATCATCAGCTGGTGTTGGTGCTGGCGCCCCACAGGCACTAATCATAGAATCATAGAATGGTTTGGGTTGGAAAGGACCTTAAAGATCATCCAGTTCCAACAGCCCTGCCATGGGCAGGGACACCTTCCACTACACCAGGGTATTCATCCAGCCTGGCCTTGGACACTTCCAGGGATGGGGCAGCCACAGCTTTTCTGGGCAACCTGTGCCAGGGCCTCACACTAAAATTTTCCCACATCTCCTCAGAGTAAAGGATTTCCTCCTAATATCTAATCTAAACCTACTCTCCTTTGAAGACATTCCCCCTTGTCCTCTGACTGCATGCTCTTGTTCCTTCCTAATGAAGGAGCTCCATCCAGCTCAAGTGGTCTTTTTCCTTAATATCCTCCTGGGTGCTGGTAACCAAATTGCTGTTCCCCATCCCTGGCACCTTCCTGGGAGCTTCCACTTCCTTGGCAAGAGCTAACTCAGGGACTAGCCCTGCAAAATGAAGCTGCCAGGAGTTCCCTTCCTGCCCATGCGCTTGTTCACTTGTTGTTCACATTCCTGCCCATGCACTTATTGAGCCTTCTGTCCCTCTGCTGGCTTCTTAAATGTTGTCACACTTAAACTTTGGCCCCTGCTGTCAAGGGGCTCAAAAATTCCCTCTCCTTGTCCCAACCCTGCCTGCGCAGGGCTCGTGCAGCCACCTGAGCTCATGTGATCTCTCTGCACAGAGCCACCCAAGCAGCTTCTGTGCCCAGAGCATCCAGCCTTAAAACCAACCCAGTGGACTAGAATTTTCTCCCCAGCAGCTGTTTACTGTACATCTACCAAGCACTTTTTTAATAGCAAAAATCATGCCTAATTTTCATGTTTATCTTATAACAAGAAGTAACACAGTTGAACTGTATCATACCTATCCTTTTACCCACTGGCATTTTCCAGACTTCCATCTTCTCCTTCCTTAAGGTTTATCTGAAAAGTGAGCTTATCAGAGAAGAGATTAAACCAGATTTCTCTTGCTGTTGCACAGTTTCCTAACTCTGCTTCCATTTACTGGCAGACACGTGAGTGCTGACAGCACCTGTGAACCCAGGGAAGGTCTGCAGAGTAGGCACTGAGCAGGAAAATTTTGGTAGATAGTCTGGCAAATCTGTTTTCTGCCTCCTATGCACCACCCTGCCCTCAGCAGAGGGGATCCCTGCAGACAGGACACAGCAGGGAAGGGGGTGATGTCTGACTTACTATAACAACCATTGCCAAGGCTCGTCTCTCAAAGCCCTCACTGACTTGTAGATTGGCTTTGGAGCCCAAAACCTCCTCTAATTTTTCCAGCTGTGCTAGTGGATATAATGAAAAATATTCCCTCTGTCTACAACCCTTTGACCTGGCTGTGTCCTGAGACGTTGCAGCTTCATCAAAATATGCTAGAGACCTCTATGTCTGGTTCTCTTCCAAGGCAAAGAGAGCATTTCTCCTCAGATGCTGGAGAAACGTGAGTTCACATCTGATTTATTGGGTGACTAATTTCTGTGGTGCAAACACGTGGTGAGAAACTCCTCTGTGTGCCCTGAGTGCTGTGTGGGTCAGAGGGAGAGGGGCACAATAACTGCTCGCCACAGGCTGACTCCCTGTCACCACATCACCCCTCATGAGAGCTCTGGGCAAATGAAACCACAAGTGCTAGGGGTATGAGTTTGGATATGAGCTTTTCCAAGACATTTATGCTCTCTTGCTCCAAAATGTACAGGTAAAAGCTGTGAGACTCTGCTGTCTTGCTTCTTTGAGGCCTCTTGGTCGGTTTGTTGGTTGGTTGTGGTTTTTTGGTGGTGGCTTGTTTGTTGTGGTTTTTTGTAATCTCTTGGTTAAATTAATGCATTTTCAGCAGCTTGGCTAACAACCTAAGCATGGAAGCCGCACGCTGAGGGAACCTTCTGCAGTTTGCCAGGCAGAAATGTGAATGAGAAGCTTAAATGCCGGTTCAGCCCCCCTCGGTGGCTGACTCGGAGCATCAGGTGCTGGGAGGGGGAGCGGGACAGCCCAGCTGCACAGCAACCACACACTGATTTCTGCTGGACAGCATTTACAAGTGCTTCAGAAACCAGGGTGGCTCTTGCACTTCATCTTATTAAAGGACACAAATAGATGAAAAATACGTATATAGCCCCTGTCGCATGTTTTGTTGTTTTTTTTTTCTTTTTTAAGTTTTGTGTTGTCAAACCACAAAGGAGTTGGTCTATGCTTACTTCTCTAGCTGGAGACTTTGTCTCTGAGTTGTCTGCCAGCTGCCCAAAGGAGAAGCTGGAGTGTGGTTGGGTTGCTTTTCCCAAGGAAGATGGAAATACTGTTATAGACAACTTCACTGGTTCACCCATAGGTGAACCAGTTTGGGTCTTCGTAGCATCCCAGTCTACACCTCTCTTACTCTGTGCTGCCTTTCTAAGCTAAAATGATAGGGAGATAAAATGATAGGGAGATAGATAAAATGATAGGGCATTAGTAGTTCCTGGAAAAGAAAAGTCAGCCAGGCAGGCTTACAAGTCAGTTCTGGTGTGTACTGCTAGAGAAACTACAACCCAGCAAAAAAACTGTGAAGGATTGCTTTCCTCTCCAAAATCCTTTCCCAGACTCCACTGGATCACCCTGCCATTGCTAATGAAGTTCATCATATTCCATTTTCTCTGTGTGGACCTGGCAGGGTATTTGTTTTGCATTAAATTCAGGTGAGACTTTGAGCTGACACGTTGAAAATCAATGAGAAGCAGAAATCGTCAGGGGAAGCCAAATTGCTACAGGGGCTGAATGAGCCTGCTGGGCTTCCTGGTTTCAGTCCCATGGCCAGGGTCATATATCCTGGTGTCACGAACTTCACAGGGGAAATAATGACATACCCAGAGACTGAAACAAAGCTATGTATAGCTTTTCTTACCCCTGTTTGTGTGCTGAAGCACATAAATAAGTCAGGCTTTTTGCATTACTGTTTTGTGGAGGGTTTGGACGTAGCTCATAAATTATTGGAGAAGAAAGGTCAGACTTTTAAAGAATGCTTTGGAAAATCAGAATCTTTGGGAAGGATTTGACACGCTTTGTTTACAGTGTGAGAGAGCTCAGCACACAAATCCTCTGAGAAACCCAAGGAGCCTTCCAGCAAAACCAACAGAGGCAAGGCTAGACATCCCAAATATTTCTCCATAAGTAAAAACAAACAACAATAACAACTAAAAAAAAAAAAAAAAAAAAAAAAAAAAAAAAAAAAGGCAGGAAATTAAACCCCAGACCTTCCTCAGAACTATGAGGCAGACTTTCTAAGGCCTTTACAGCTCACCTCTGAGCTCTGGCAATAACTCCTGCTGAGTTAACCTCAACATGAAGATCATCGGAGCTAAATGTCGCTCCAGTGCAAGACTCAGACGGGTGTCTGAGGGACAAGGATGGACTAGAAGGGACCCCTTTAGACCAGAGACACAGCCAGTGGACTGTAAAACACTTTGGGGGGCATATTCCCCTGGGATCCACCTTGTTTTCACCCTGGTGGCTTGGTGGTTGGGTGACCCTGCACATCCCACCCTCCAGCATGACACAACAGGGAGAAAAAGGGCATCAAAGGCGGGAGCAAAGCTTTAGCTCTGAGGGATTTCTCCAGCAGAAAGAGAAAAGGAAAGCAAAAGGACGCTGCAATTAGCGATGTGGAAGAAAGACAGCAGTGCATTAAATCCTGCAGCGAGGGGCTGACATCAGCCTGAGTGGGTGGAAAACCGAGACAGCTCGGACAATGGGGCTGCTCTGCTTCCTTTGAGCACATTGTCAAAGAAAAAGGGAAAAAGAAAACTTAAAGAGTTACTGTTGGGGTAGCTGAGGGGGGTGGAAATTAAGAGGGGAAGGGGAAACCCCAGCATTCTCCGGAGGCACATACGGGAGATGCTGAGCAAATACCGAGTGTGACCTTTCCGTCGTGTGTTCCCTTCCAAGCCGGGGAGGCTGCTCGGTCCCACCGGCGAGGGGCTGCTGCCACCTCCCGGGAGCCGGGAGGCCAGGGCAGGAAAAGCATCTTGAAAGGTACCGAGACGCAACACCAGGGCCAGTTGTTTGGAGAAAAAAAAGCAGGAATGGCTGGACGAGCACGTAAAAATCCTTTGGCACAGCATCTCTGAGCACAGCGCTTTAAAGCACCAGGGAAATAAAGCTGTTCGTGTGCAAATGCTGTGTTAAATATGATGTGTTGTGCATACTGAAATACACACATGTTCAGAGCTTCACTGCACTGATGGTCTCAAAGGCAGAGCAGACTCTACTCTGGATTAAGTGAAGCTCCTTTCCCCCCCATCCGACGTTAATGAAGTGACCGACTAGTAATGAAATCTTCACAGAGAAAGCACTGGAAGCAAATCATGGAAATTCCCTTTTTCCCAACTGCCAGCTGTGCCACGTGGTTCCCCTGGGACTTACCAGGCCCCTCCATGCAACGGGAACACTGTCCATGAGCCCCTCGAGAGGTTGTGGGCTGAAAATGCTCCACGCAGGGCCACCCTACCTGTGGACCCTTATACAGACCAACCCTTAACCATCCCAAAATAGCTCCAGCTGTACGACAGTGTTTTCTCTGGAAGCAATGAATGCCATGGAGGAGAGTCTCCAGGGCCTTGGGGATCAGCCTCTGCCTATACTTCAGGGTAGTTGAGTCTCTCTTGTGTTCCCAAAGCTGCTGACTGATGTGCTGGGCCTCTCCCCGATTTACAGCTCCCCCAGCATGGCTGTGTGGCAGCACCTACTGGCCCCCTGCCCCCACAGTGGTGTGGGCAAATTTGGGCAGTGAAAGGGCAAGCCAGGCAGGGCATCAGGCAGAGCCTGTGGTGGCTGACCAGGATTTCCCCAGCAGCAGCAGGTTTTGCAGAGTCCCTGACCAGCTGCCACCACCTCTGCTGAGGCAGGGCAGCTTCTCCAGGCCGGGCTGAGCCCACCCTTCCCAAGCAGACTGAAGAGTTCACAGCCCTCATGGTGTGTGGGAAGTCTCTGCAAGACAGCTGGAGGATGGCCTTTGAGGCAGAGACAAGTCCCCTGAGTTTTGGTCGACTTGCATCACTCCCTCGTCTTGCCTCAGCCTCTCTGACTGAGATCTCATTTTTATTCTGCTTGTGCTGCACTCTCAGAAGTGCCACAAGCATCTGCACCGTGTCCCAACCTCACATTTTTCATTAAAAGTGCCAGTTAATGGCAAGGGAAGCACCAGCCGTGTAACCTGGCTCCAGTCCTGCTGCGTGGGCTCTGTGCAGACCCTGATTGCATTGCCCCTGGGAAAAGCCCCCTCGGCCAGAGCAGGAGCTGGGAAATGAGGGACCGGGCGAGTACCTGCTCTTCTCACATTAACTTGTGGTTTTCCAAGCCAGTCCTGACAGGAGGTCACACTGGAGACAAAAAGTCCAGGTTGAGGGGGGCAGAGCCCACGTCAGCATAGTCTCCTCTGGCTGCTTATCCTGAATTTACATGCCCAACAGCAGAAATAAACTGCAGAGGTCTGCCAAGAGTATCAGTGTTATGCACTTCTGAGAGAATATTGGAATTTTTAAAATGTGTTTGAAGCCCTTTTTGTTGCCAACAGGGGCAGCCTACTGCTTTTTTAACCTCAGATTGTAGAGATCTACGTGGCAGACACCACATCTTGATGACAATGCCAAGGAGATGAGGGGTTATGGGGGTTGCATGCAGCAGAATTTGCTTTAAAGAAAAAAAAAAAAAAACGATGGAGGGAGGGGGAAACGCTGGCAAACTTTCAGGCTGCTCCCAAATTTTATGTAACGCTGGCTAACTTGCAAATCAATCAGGGACCAAGAAAAGCCAGAGCTGTGCAACCTCTATCGCGTCCGTGTGCCTTGTGCCCTGGGTTCTCATCTCCCCGGGGAGATGTCGAAACGCAGGAGGCGAAGGGAGTCCTTGGGAGAGCCAGAGCATAGGAAAGGCTGCCACCCCGTGGGGACAAAGCTTTGCCAGGCAATCCCTCCCTCTCTCCGGGGCTCTCCTGCCAGAGAATCACTGAATCACTAACCAAAAAATTTTGTTAATCCTTGAGGAGTGTTATCAACACCTTATCAGCAAGTGAATTTGCAGAGAAAAGCTGTGGTGAAGAGCTCCTTGCCGAAACTGGTGGTCACGGGCTACGAATGACAAGACTTTCTTTAAATGAAAATTAATCTTGGCACAGGGAAACAAGAACTTTTGTGAAGCCAAGTGCAAAGAGGAGGAGGAATAGGAGGAGTATCCTGAAGGGATGTGACTATGAAGACTTCTGAGTGAAAAACGTGAAATATTTTGAGTGACACATAGACACCAGCAAGCAGGAAGGAGTTATTGTCAGTGCATAAGCTTAAGCTCTTTTGCAAGTGGATGAGCCCCTTGAGGCCAGGGCTATTCTTGGTTTGGGGGCAGACTAGGGAGCCTTTATGTTCCCCCTCCTATACAAAACACCACCAGCCACCCAGCATGTCCTTGCACTGAGGCTTTAGAGTTCCTCATGGTTTTAATTAGCTGATGGATTGCAAAAGGCTTTAAAATCAGCCCTTGTCAGAGCAGCAAGACAGTCAAAGTCTGGCATCCCTGGGATGTAATCTGAAGGTGAGGGGCTGCCCCTGTGCATGGCTCCTGGATTGCCCCAAACCTGTCCTGATTTTCTGTCATCAAACCCTCACTTTCTGCAATCCAGGCATGAAGAGGTGCCCACAAATGGTTCAAATCCCATTTCATGGGACTGACAGACACACAGGCTGCTCAGGCACCTGCAGGCAACATCTGCACACTGATCAAGCTCAAAATGTGCTTTCTTCTTTTTACATCTCTGAGAGGTTTGAGTGGGGGATAAATGTCTGGGGCTGGGATTTGTGGTTTTTTTTTTTTTTTTCTTTCTGGCTTTGCTGAGTTTCTGTCAGCACGTGGTGGGGAGGCACCAAGGCTCTGGCAAGGAGCTGTCTCTGAGGGGAGGAGGGGAAAGTAGCAGAAGCCAGGGACCTGTTAGTGCCAAGCAAAGCAGTAAAAGGCAGCTTCAAATAAAATACCCTTTTCGTGCCTGTAGCAATAGCTCCCTCCTGGAACAAAACTGCTCTCTCCCAAAGTGAGCTCATGCACACTTTTCCCCCGAGATGCAAATGCAAAAGGCAGCACAATTTTTGGTAGAAAGCTTCGAGGTTGCCCAGTAATTAATCTCGGTTAAAAATTGGTTTAAAATAGTGTCAGACGCTGAGGGGATTTATTGCTTTCTAATTACCAGGCAGTAATCGCCCTCCTTGCCTGCTCGTCCCTGATTCTGCAGCACTACCCACTTCCTGCAGCCTTGCCCCTGGTTCCCCTCCAGCTGCCCAGTTCCCAGTATCCTGCTGTGATGCTGGTCCCACTAATGCTCCCAGCACCCCTGTCCTCGGGAGGTTTGGACAGGGATGAGCCCTGAGAGACACTTACTTTATCTGGGTAAGAGGGAAATTTCCTCCTGACTCCCAGTCCTCCCTGGGTTTTGGCCTTGATGAGGTGGAAGCAAACACTTTTTAAATTTAAATAGTCCCAGAGCTTCTGTGTTTATGGCTCATATTAATATTTAAACCCACCCCATGATAAAAAAAGGAAAAAAACCCCAAACAAATAACTGCATTTTTCTCTCTTTTTCACAGCTAATCAGCAGCAAAGAGGAAGAGGCCATGGGGTCAGCTTTTTGACAGAGCAAACACTCTTTCTCCAACTGTTCTCACCTCCCAGTGAGAGCACAGAACTGTGCTCTTCCCTGGGAAGGATGTCCTCGTTTTGTTGTCGCCCTGCCTTGATTTGTAGGTGTGATCCAGGAGCCCTCAAAGAATGCCGGTTGAGACAAACATGTGTCTGCTTCCAGGGAAGCAGTGACCTTCTCTACTTGGGAGCCAAGGTGGACCTCAGAAGCTCCACCTCCTGTTGCAGGTCTTGGATGTGGAGATCTCTACCAAGAGGAAAAGCACTCCCTGTCCAAGCTGATTTTACCTATGGGGTTAATTATGTGCATGTGGGGCTATCAGCCTTTCCTAAGCACCCTGTATTTCTATCTGTGTGGAAAGCTCTTTCAGTGGAGCATGAGTGTTGAAACCTTCAGTCTTGAGCACTCCCATCTGTGCAGACTCAGGAGCTATGGATTTCACATGTGGCAGCTGCAGGGAGAGCTCGTACCTACACCCTACCATCAAGCAGCTTTAATCATTAATTTGGGATTACATCCTTCACATTGTTCCATGGAGATGAGGTCTGCGCTGCTGTCTGTACTGACCCAATGAACTGAAGGAATGTCGTGGTTATCGGGCTGCTGAATTTTGTTCTTTTTTTTTCTGATCCTTTTGTTTTGCTTGCATGAAGGATAACAGGAACACGAAAGAAAGAGCGAGCCATCATCCCAAAATGTACTTCCAGCAGCGGAAAGCTCATCCTTTAAGCGGTGACGAGCACCACGCTGACCTCCAAAAACCTTCCGAGGGAACAAATGAAACCCCCAAAGCCAATTGCGTGTTTCCTATATCACTTTATTGAGCGCCACTGACCACGTTCTCAGGTTGAGCGCCAGATACCAGTGGAAGAGGTGGAGCTACCCTAGAATTACAGGGAGAGCAAGGGAGACGGTGTGTTAACGCACAGGCTGGGGAGAGCTGGCTGGGGATGGGAAGCCTCTGCACAGCGGTGAGCCCCCCTCTCTCCCCCAAGGGCCTACTAAGACAGTAGAAAGACGTGCTTGTCCTCCTGCCAGTTGTCCCTGAGGGAAACGACAGGGCAGTGGTGTGAACAGATACACTTAAACACTTCGCTGGAGAGAACAAAAAAAAAAAAAAAAAAAAAAAAACAAAAAAACAAAACCAAACAAGCAAAACCACGTTTCAACACCCCGAAGGTGAGATGTTATTACTTCTCCTGCGGCCGCAAGGAACTCGTGGCAGGTTCATCGCACGCACACGGGATCTCGAGTGTGGGGCTTGGCTCTGTTGCTGTTTTGTTTTTGTTTGTTGTTTGTTTGTTTTTTTTTTTAAGAGCAACCAGTTAAACTCTGAGTGGGGCAGAGCAAGTCTGCAGGGCTTTTCCCCTGCTCCAAGCCTCGTCTGAAGACTTGAGCCAGCGTTAGTCATGTACTCCCTCCTATCTGGTGGTGGATACAGGCTACAGCACCGGACGAAGACCCTTTCAGCAAGTACAGCAGCATGGCAGCATCGCCATCCATGCCATCCCCACAGGTTTAAGCTTCAATTAGTCCGCCAGCCGCTCACCCAGCCCCTCGTTCCATCCAAGGGAAAAAGGGGGGGGGGGGGGGAGGGAGGGGGGGGGGGGAAAAAAAAAAAAAAAAAAAAAAGGAAACAAAGTAGGGGAGGAACCAACAAAATAAACCCCTCTGGATATTCACTGATATCTACGCAACGGCTCTGGGAGCGAGACCCGCGGGCGGTGGCAGCCTGCGCGCGGCGGTGGCGGGCGGGCCTAGGAGGAAGGAGCGGAGGTTGGCTTCTCCTCCCGGGACACGGGGATGGGCCGCTCGCTGTGGCCGGCGTCCATGTTGGAGGGGACCTTGGGGCCCGAGAAGGTCAGCATGCCATCGTTGGACAGCGAGCAGGTGATGGCGGCCTGGTCCACGTTGGCGGGCAGGCGGTACCGGCGGTGGAATTCCCGGGAGATGTAGCCGTGGTCGTCCTGAGAGGCAGTGGGGGGAAAGGGGAGGGAAGGCTTGTCAGAAACACTCCGTGCCTGCCTTTGCCCGGCCCTGCAGGGACATCCACATTCCCCCAGGATTATCTTGACGCTGCGCTGCCAGCACCGCTGGGCACATCGCTGCTTTTTTTTTTTAATATTTTACAGGTTTGTGGGGGTGGGCGTGATGCCCTGTGATGCCCCTGAAGCTGGAATAACTGAGCTGAGCAGCAGGGTGTGATTTTTGGACATTTGATCCCTTTTTCCCTTGGCTGGGATCTGATTTAGGCTGCCCATTTCAAAGGATGCTTGGAGACAAAGCCCGGAGTTCTGGGAAGGTAAAAGCAAGGCGGGCACGTGCACCCATGGATTTATTTACTGGGCTGCAATGCTGTGTCAGCCACAGTCCTGGTCCCCTTCTTTTTCTGGCCAAAAGAATGATAAATACAATTATTTTTTTTTAAGTCGGCCATGAAAACGGCTGCTCTCTTCCTCTGGAAAAAATAACTATACTAAAAAATACATACTGTTTCCAGACTAGAGCTTTGTCTGGCCAAATATGTGTGTGAGAAGAATTAAACCCCTGCTGGTATAATACACTTTTCGACCCCCATGGATATTTCCATGACATACGTGTTAAAAGTTTCCAAGCCCGAGGCACTTGGTTGGTTTTCTTTTGTTTTGTTTGCTCTTGCTTTTTTCTCCCAGATCAGCGTATGAAAACTCTGTTTTCACTAGTGATTCTGGCTTATGAAAACTCAGCCATGCTTCAGCAGCGCCAGATGATGTTCTTTGTCTGGCCCAGTGTTATTAGGGAACAATGGACATCGTCATCTGACGGTTATGGAAGATGATGATTGAAAATAAACAAAAGAGGAGTGGATTAGCTTGTTATTGTCAGATATCAGGTTGAGGCTCTATGGGAACTGGCCATGCCAATAGTGACAATCGATACATAACTCCTTCTTCTGATATATTCTTTTTTTTTTTTTTTCCCCTTCAGCTGAGAACTGTTGGAAAGAAGGAAAACGGAGCTCGACTCCCCAGTTGCTCCACCATCACATCACTTCCACTTACCTGTCTTTCACTGTGCTTGCCATGGATTTCCACAAAGTCATCGATAATCTTCACACTCAAGTCTTCGGGAGAGAAGTGTTTTACATCCAGCATGATTGTAAACTTGTCCCGATCAGACCTCACCTGAAACGAGCATTGTCAGACAGTAAGACCTGAGCTCTGAGTGCGGAGTCAGCTTAAAAGCCTAAAAGCCAGAGATGGGGTGCTCTGGCAGTGACACAGTTTCTCTTTCCATGACTATGGGCCTCAGCAGGGGGTTTTCTTTCCCATCAGAGGGACCCAGGGATGTTGGGAGGTCATGGTAGGTGTCTGCACCATTGCAACTACTCTGGGGAGAGGTGTCACTTCTTGCTGCTATTCTTGTGTCAGGGATCCTTTTGCACTCAGCAGTCTGCCAGATGCTCTGGGCATTTTTACTCAGCAGTAAGAGATGATGGAAACCAGTGTAGTACTCTCTGATGGCACGTTTTGTCTTTTCAGTGTTTAATGGTTTCTTTGTGGTCTTAGCTCTGAGAGGAAACCAGTAAGAAAGGGCCAGAGAAAGAACTGGTCCCTGAGCTTCAGACCACATCCCCCACGGCTACACACTCCTACAGCTGCCTTTGGAGGATTGCTCCAGGGTCCTTCGGCGTGGGATTGTCAAAACCACCGTGTTCCCAAGGTGGAGGAGGGGGCTGGACAAAGCTCCTGCCCACCAGGGTCCTCTCCCATGCCGAGCTGCCCTTGCAGGCCCTCACTCTGGGAGCAGCCTGGCTCTTCCTTGCCACATAGCTGGTGGGCACAGAGCAGCAAAGGCAGCTTTTTACATGTTGGAAACAACCAAAATGGTTTCTGTTTCTCGAAGGGGAGGGCTTATCCCCAGTGCAGGTTTCCCTCTGTGCCCAAGAAGGGGCAAGTGGACTGTGCCTGGTGGTGGGCTGGAGGTCTGAGCCCCCTCGCACCACAGCACGAGGCTACAGCCACTGGTGGGATGCCAGTGGGGAGGAGCAGGTGGAGGCACAAGGAGGGAGCAGAAGGAAAAGGAGAGGCAGCCAAAGGGCCCTTACCTCTGAGATGCCCGACTCCAGCACGCTGCGGAAGAGGGACTGCCTGTAGTAGGGGCTGATAGTGGACGAGAACAAAGGCAGGAGGTCATACTCGAGGAGACCCTCCCCGAAAAACTGGTCGAACAAACGGCTTGGAATGAGGGGTCCCAGAGCGCGCTTGAACCAGGGGTGCTGGATGGTAATGTCCATGCTGCTGCTGCTGCTGCTGCTGCTGCTGCTGCGACCTGTGGCTGCAAGGGGAGAGCAGAAGGGGCAGTGCCGCTGCTGGGGAGACGGCGATGCCTTGGCTGGACTGCGCGGTGCAGCCCCAGGGAAGCTCCCCCCTATATATACCGGTCTCGCAGAATGAAGGCATTAGCAGGATTCCTCTGGAAAGACATGATCTCATGATGGAGGCAACGTGGTCAGCAGAAATGCGGAGACTGACCTGGAAATGACAGTCTGGTTGGAATCGGTGCCAGATGTCCTGGAGGGATGATGCCAGGCAGCGGGCTGTGAGACACAGGGTGCCCAGCGGGACCGGCAGGTCCGCTACGGGATCAGGCAGGTTAAACAGAACACCCCGGTGGGCATCTCAAGGATGGTTGTGGAAGAGGTCTGCTCCATAGGTCTTGTAATCCACCCTTGGCTTTTCATTCATTTGCTTCTGTTTCTGCCCCTCCCTGAAAAAGAGACTCGAGATTTCTTCCAAATAAATGAAACAACTTACGTCCAAGCAAGGGAAAAGGGGCTTACTCAGTCTGAAGAAAGGAGAACTTTTTTTGTGACATGCTATGAAGAGCCTCTACCACTTGAGAGGGGTCTGATGCCCCTGGCACAGGGGTCCTGGCAGGGCTGGTAGGGAAGCAGGACTAACAAATGATGCAGAGCATGAACACGGTTCCGACAAAACAAAAAATTTTAACAAAAAATAATTTGGCAAAAGAAAGCAGGAAAAATAAGTTTGGTCGCCGACCGTAACAGCAGCCCCAAAGCTGCTCTTGAAAGGGTCCTTGCTCTGATTTAGGAGTGATGTGGGAGATGCATTTATCTCATGGTGTCACAGCACAGATCCTGCTTAACACGCATTTCTGGTTTTTCATTTCTGTTTCACTTAAAGCCTCCTTTAAGGGGTCATCTGGCACCCCGGACTGCCCGGGGAATGGGCTCTCTGCCCGCTGCCAGAGCAGCAGGCTCTGACAGAGAGCTGAGGTGGCTGGGCAGCAAAAGGGTGGTGAGGCTGCCCAGCTCCACAGCAAGGCTCAGCACAGTCTGTGGAAACAGTCAGAACCCCATTTCCACCACAGCCAGTGCTGCAGGGAATGCATCCCAGGGGCCTGTGGGCAACAGAAACACCTGTGTTGGGAGTCTTGTGCAGCCCAGCACCTTTTGTAGTCAACAGAGGGCAGGGGACAGAAAAGAGAGGGCACTTCCAAAGGGCACTTCAGAGCTGAGGGGCTGAATCAGCCTCTCCTATTGCCAGGGGTTACAGAAACCAAGTGTGGCTGAGATCCTGGCATCAGTGCTTCAGGAGAAATGGGATCAATCCAGGCCAGAGGAGCCAAATTCAGAAGAGCACTGAGGCAAAGTCATATTTGAATGAGCATCACCTGGCATACAAGCACCATGTGGTCTTGGAAAATCCTTGACCTTGACTCTCACACATGACCCCTCTCCAGGCAGTGCAAGGAGGCAGGAAAGGAAAACTGGGAACAAGGAGATCCTGTTCCTTCATGGAAAACAAAAGGCTGAGCAGAAACACAACCAAAAAGGCCGTAGAGACCACTAAGAAGACAGACAAGAAGGAAGGAAAGGTCCCGTGGTCTGGCCATGGCTCTCGGGTGTGAAGGCTTTTTCTAAAATCAGGTGCCAAAAAGAGATCAACCCCTCCTCAAATCATGGAGGAATAAAACCACAGCAGACAGACCTAACCCCTCATTTAGTCCCATTGTCCCAAATCTGTCATTTTGCTTGACAAATCTGTCATTTTGATTGAGAAAATGAAGGGAAAGCCAATGAGAGTGACAAAGCGCTTCCAAGGTTTTTCTTCAGGAGCTCTGCAAGATTTGGGTCTTTGCCCCAGAAGAGAAGAAAATCTCTCCTCGGCCACCAAGTTCCAGAGACCTGCTAACCTGTATTTAACCAACTGCAGCAGTGACCTGATGCAGAAAACATCATCTGATATGCAGAGTGAGAGGCAAAATGAGAGGAGAGATAAAGGAACAGGCTCAAATCCCAAGCTACTCACTGGAGTACGTTATTTTTTGGAACAAGTTATTTGGCTGGCAGAGGAAGAGGCAGGAACTGCACCCACAGAGAAGGTGAGGTAGGTTTGGATATCTAACATACCATTTGGGCCCCAACCATGCATGAGGGACAAATGTTATCCCTAAAACATGTTGGGAACATCCCCTTTGTATTTCCCAAATCGGGGGTTATGCCAGGAGCACAGGGAGCAATGCACACAGTGGCAGGATCCTCTCTGGACATTATTCAGCCCTTATGAAACTGCCAAACCCCGGAGCTCTGACCTCCAGCATGTTCCTCAGGCTATTCCCTGGATTATTGAGGCAGAGAGGAAGGAGGGAGGGCCTTTAACACTTCCAAGAATAGTTCCACATCTTCTCTGAGCAACCTGTTCCAGAGGGATGGAACACACATGTGTATTCAGTATGGGATATGTGACCAGAGCACCCTGTTTAATGGGATAAAAAGAACTGAGTGTTTAAAAAAAATGACCAATATACCTTCAATTTAATTTTATCTAAAATTATGTATATTACCACACACTGAACTACTTGAAAAGTGGCAGCCAACTTTATGGTTTTATGTCTTTAGCTTCTTCCGGATCCACATTTTCATGGCTTTCCCTATAACTAATCATATCCATACATCTTTGATGGACATTTTTGTCTTTTACGGGCAAAAATATTTCACTGAAATGTAAATTTCATTTACAGGAGGTTTTTTTCCCTGATGCAGACTTTGCACTGCTTTTGGGCAAGAAAAAAAAAAAATCTTCTGAGATGCATTACATCTCATCTGCAGTGGTGTAAAACTTAAGTGTCCAGCCCAAGTGAGTGGTCCAGATGCCTCCAGATGACGTGGGTGGGTAGGAAAGGTGAAACGAGACCCCTTTCAGCAGTGCCTACATCTCAGCTGTCTAAGGAGGGAGCCTGGACAGCTGATTTAGAGGAGGCAATTCTAATTCTAACCTCCTTCAGGATGAGCAAAGCTGGTGAGATGAATCCAGCCCGGAGGGCATTCGGTATGAGAAGAGAAAGCAATCATTTGGCAGCAGTTCAGTAGATCAGACCTCACAAGACACACAGAATTTGAGCATCGTTATCACCTGCTGAGCAAAAGCAGTGAGATTTATTGGTGTTCCTAGAAAAGCAAGAAAACTGATGCGTGTGCTCATAAGTACACCCAAAAGCAATGCATCAAAGGCAGGTTCTTCCTTCATTGCAAACTCAGAATGTGAGTCCAACCAGAAAAGTCCTCCAGTAGGTTCTGCTGTCCGGCTTACCTTTGAAATAATCCCTTCCTAAACTGTGATGCATAATTGACAGCACGTGAGACATTTAGTAAAAGATGTTGCCCAGTACGAGCTGCAGAAATCCCATATCACATTCCTGAGTAAAGCTGGAATCGGCAACCAAGCACAGCCCTTTGCTTGTATTTAGCTGCTCTGAGTTTGTCTGCACGATTGACTCTCACCTGACAATTTCTAGGCGAGTCCAGGGCTCTCTCTAACCCCCCTAGTCAAGCTCTGTACAAGCCCAAAGTCAAAATAACGTATTTAAGTGGAGGAATGACTGGTCGGGTGTAACTGTGTGGAGGGTTTGTATGAGATTCTGAAGTGCTAATAGAACTGGGATTACTGTTTCCAGCTGGTGTGTTGCCGCCCCAGGATTGCCCAGAAGGGCAAACTCTGCTCTGATCTGCACTTTCTCTCGAGTCAAGTGGTCCCTGTCAACCTGCAGAGGATGCAAACTCTTCAGATCGTAATGGAAAACAGGAATGCATGGCAGCGCTTTTTCTTTCAAATACACCTATCAAGCCAAAAAAGTACAAGTGTACTCATTATGATGGTCCTCTGCATTTAGATATCAGCTGTTTAGCAACAACACAAGAGATTGAACAATATCTGGCAATATGTAACGATAAAATTGTTGCACCATGCTCATCAGACTGTTTCCCCCCTCGCAGAAATCTGCGAGGTACAAAAATGAGTTCATGACAGGTACACAGAGCTAGGGCGAGTAATAATGTGATTTTGTGGCAAGTCTTCTTCCTAGCAGTCTTGCTGTGGTGGAAAACACTGCATAATGTGTGTGAGGGAGCTGTTGAGTGGGAAAAGAAAGAAAAAAAAAAAAAAAGACCGTTCTCAAATCAGTCAAGCTGAAAGGGAGCCAGCGTTATCAGTTTTGGCTGCTAAGCACTTACTAAAAGCTTTCCCTAGAAATGAACACAGAGCATTTATTTCTTTCTTTTTAAGGGAAGAGCTCTTTCTTTAGAATACATTTCCTGTTCCTCATGGCCAGGAGCTCCAAACCTTTCTACACCCTCTGACCTGGGATGCTGACAGAGGAAGGAGCTGATTGCAACAGCAGTGAGACTCATTTTCCTCTGCACTCAACCCCCACCAGATACCATGGAATGCACTAAAGCAGCGATTTCTGATGAGTCTTGCATGCTGTTGGTATCTTGCTGAAGTTTACACTGGACGGGGAGAGGCCAGGCCACATCATCAGTGCTGTTTGCAGGACGCTTATCTGGGGTTGAGGCTGAAGAGTAACAAAATGGGAGGGCCAGCATGAGGAAAAAGTAGGTGTTATATTCTTTTTTTCATTAGAGGAATAAGTGTTTCTTGTCAAAATCAAAGAGAACACTTGAAAAACCCCTTTTTTAAGATCGTTCACAGCAAGAAAGAAGACAATTAGTGGGAGGGTTCCTACATGCTGAGCACCTTTGAATATCCAGCCATGTACTAAGTTTAAAGATGGGTCTGGAAGCCTAACTCTCTACATGTGGATTTTTTAAAAAAAAAAAAAAAAAGCAAACAAAGAAACCACCAAACAAGGCTTGCTTTTCTTTTAGAGAGAGATAAGCATGACCCTAGAGAACCCTGCCGATTGCCATGCCTCTCAAAGAGCTTTCAGCTGCTCCCTGTCCTCCAGCCTCTTGGTTAAGCTTGTCCTTGTGTTAGTCACCACCGTTCCCTCACCTCTGCAACTCTTCCTTGATGAATGGTCAAGCCCTGTGACCCACGTTTTGTCCCTACTCATGCTGACAATAGTTTTTGTCTCACAGGGACTGTGGTTCCAAAGTTGCTGAACACCAGAGCCAGGGAAGGAGCGATGACAGCGGAGAGAAGCTGTGAGGGGGACATTTCTAGTTTTCAACCTAAAAATAAATCTTTGTCCCAACATTTTTAAGGCACATTCCTCTATTTTATTGCTGGCCTTTGGGATTCTTTTTCTACTCCAACATCTTCTTCCCTGTTTTAGAAGGATGGGGCAATTTTTATTTCACAGCTTATAGCGATTTAGGGTCAGATTTACAATTCAGCTGTACACTGGAAAAGTTAAATATCCAATCCACTCATACAAAGACTGATATTTATTTTATCTAAAGAATTTATATAATATCAACAGTCTGCCTTGGCGCAGCCAAAGAGGCTTAAAAAATTACTAGCAATCCCTTTTTTCCACCTCAGAGCCCACATCCTAAACACTGAACAAATCCCATCAGTGTTTAGGGCACATAATATCATTGTTGTCAAATCAATGGTGAATTTACGTGCTGTTAATCCTTGGCACTTAGTCAAACAAGCTCAGCAAGTTTTAGCAGCACAATGCATTTTATGTTTTCATCAATGGATTTGCATAGGGAATGAGGGATGCTCTTTGCTTCCCAGTCTGCAGCAGAGCCCAGAGAGTGGGAGATGTGGAGAGAGCATCTCACACACCCAGAGAGCAGGAGAACGGGGGACAGGAGCAGGTTTGGAAACTCACAGCTGCTAAGCAGTGATGCTTCTCCCCATCAGTAGATCTCAGAGCGCTTTCCAGGGGGCGGGTAAGTATCATCATGGTGACTGGGAACAGGTAAAATGACTTGGTAGAGGTACAATTTGAGCCCTTTTCACTCCCCATGTCCTTTCTTTGAATAAAAACCCCTCGCTTGCAACTCCACAGAGCTTGCTGCTGAGAGTCCCTCTGCCTTGCAAACAGATCCCATCTCCCCGAGCTTTCCATGGCCCCTCTCCTGCTGTATAAAATATTCCCCTGGTTCTGGAAATTACACCTTTTTTTTTTTTTTTTCAGACCAGAGAACTTGGGAGTGTAGGGTTCTTTTACTCATCTGAAGCAAATCATTGTGGTAAGTGATGCAACAGTTTGAATAAATAAAATACTGGCTGTTTTTCAGAGGAGAGGAGAAATTCCTGGTTTGGTCTGAACCTCGAATAAATAAATAATAAATAAATAAATAAAAATAAATATATATCTTTATATTAAGACCTCTTTAAAAATAATTCACAGCTTGCTACATGGTTCTTTGATTTCAAATATATATTAAATAGATTTTGTTTTCTTCCAGTGCTTTTGACAATTTAGATGTGAGTTATTTCTCCACGGTCAACACGAGCATTCCTGCACTGAGCAGATCATCCTACAGAGCCTATAGCAGGATGATCCTATAGATTTCTTTTTATTTCTCCAAAGGATGAATACCCAGCCCTCTGTACTGGGAAACTGTGGCATCAGGGAGGAGCAGGGGTATTACAGGGAATGGTCTGATAACCAACCACTCAGCAAATATGCAATGTGGAAGGCTTGGGAAGCAGATGAGACTAGGATCAGTGACTGGAGAAGGGGAAAAGAGATTGCAGGAGGGCACAGCCAGGCGAAAAAGTGCCTTTATATGCTAGTCCAGAGAAAGAGGGAAATTGAACAAGTGTTGCTGATGCAGTGGGGAGGCAGAAGGAGGAGAGGGGGAGGTCTATAGGAGCACTGAAAGAAGACTGGAAGTGATGATGACACGGAAGGAGGGTGGTCTGATCAGGACAAGCAGCTCCTTAAAAGGCATTCTGCAAACCCTGAAGCCACTTGGTGATCCTGCAGTGAACCCCACACTCCTGGTCTGAGTCTGCCTCTCGCCATCTGAGCGGGGCTTGGAGGGAAAACACTGCACATTGAAGGCAGATGTCACTGCATGAATGATTAAGCCACCCAGGAGAGCTCCAAAAATTGCCTAATTGCAGGTGATGCTGCAGTAGCTGTTCAGTGCTCAGGTGTAATTCTGGCACTGGGAATTGGGCTGCTTGTTGGTGCTAAAAGAGGTTGGCTCACAGAGATGACAGGAAGTGCACGGGGCAAAAAGGCAGTGTCAGGTCTAAAAGAGACACTGATGAAACAGGGTTTGGGCAGGCAAAGTCATATTGTTGGCTCAGGTTGGAGAGTGAGAGGCATTGAGGGACTTGCTGGGACTACAGACTCTGAAACCAGATTCTCCACCAGCTTCTGTGTGCACACAGGCCACCTGTTTAATTAGGCTCTTTAAAGTTAAAGGGATTGCACAATACACACAGAATCCAGAGACTACTGCAAGGAACACCTCCTTTAACGGGAAGTCACGGGGGTGAATCTCTCTGAACCTCCAATGGGTTCAGAGCCACTGGATCTCCAAATCTCCCTGTGCTGAGGAGAAACACAGAGTAATCACAGCTTTCATCTGGCTCAAAGGGATCCACTCTGTCCATCCAGCAGCCTGACTGAGAGCCAAAAAAAAAAAAAAAGCCAGCTCTTGATGGGATAACGATCCCTGTCCCTTACGCCTGGATGCCAGACGAGTCTGTTAAGGTGGCAGCTGTCTGGTGACTTGGAGAGTTTATTTTTACAGCAGCTCGGTGATGGGAACCTCAGAAAAAAAAAAAAACCCAAACATCATTTGGCAGAGAAAGACCCTAATGAGCCGTTTGTCTAAGCTGCTCCCAAATCCTCTTGCTGGATTTGTGTGCACTCATGTGAGGATGAGCATTAGTGGGAGGGTGGTGGGGGGTAGCGGTGAAAAGATTAGGGCGATAGACCGGCGAACAAAGTGCTGAGCGCGGGGACAGCACCGAGGCCTGGCCCCAGCACAGCTCCTCAGCTGCTGCTCACCACAGGCTGATGGCTGCCCTGCATCACTGGAGCACGGGAAGGAGGCAGAACGAGCCATCAGTCCCCCCCCCCATGCCTCTCATGATCGTGCGAGGTAAACAGAGCACACAGACCAGAGAGCAGTCCTGGAGAGGAGACCACAAAACAAGGGATAATCAAGAAGAGCATCACGTTTCCCAGACTTTAACCCACTGGAAATTACATGTTCATAAATGTTATAGGTTCAGCAGATGGGATCAGACTTCAGATTGCTGATGCAACACCAATGGTCTCGGCTCCGCTGTGTATAATTAAGGTTAAATGACAAAGGTTGTCTCAACATCTCCAGTGTAAAACAACCCCTCTTTTCACTTTTTGTTTTTTCTCCCCAGATGTTTTATGCATTTTGTCAAAAGGTCATTGCTGGGGGACCAAATACAGTGAGGGAAAACAAGCAAACAGAAAAATCCCCGCTGCAGCTGTTGAGTAAAAGAAATAAAGGAATTTTGTGTGTCACTGCTGGGAAGAGCAGTGCAGAGGAAGGGAATTGCAGCTATGGGTGCAAAAATAGGAGGGAAATTCAGAGCAATCTTTTTTAAATGCAGGGCTCCAAATCTAAACCCACAGCGGGCAAACACAGAAGTCCTTGCACAACATTTCTCACTTCCAAGGGTGACACAGTGACCCGTAGACCACAGAGGAGCTTTTCAGTGATCCAGCAAGGGTGTTCTCAGTCACAACTGTTGAAGTAATGCACTTTATGAGTAGCTGTGGATGTAAGAGAGCAGTTCTGGAGGCTTCTAAAAGCATTTGGGCAGACGAGCAAATAGAAATGTGCACTGTGATGCCCAAGGCTTGGTGTTCTTTCTCCACCTAGAGCATGACAGGAGGAATGTTCTGCAGCTGCACTGAGAGACCCGAGAGGTGACTCTCCTGCAGCGCTATCCACTGTTCTGTCACTGCCTGAGTGTGTTCAACATTCGTTTCTCACTCCAAACTCTTGTCCCGCTCTCCCCTCTGACTCCCTGGTTTTACCCACCAGGATATTTCTGCGTATTTCTGTGCTGCAGAGTGATTAAAACATGTCAGTGCTGTTCAATCCTCTAGGCCTGTGTTGGTTTACAGTCCTGTTCCAGGGTTCCTAAATGAGTTGGTAGATCCAAAGAGCTGCTTGCTCTTCACAAAACCCCGGCAAAAAGCAGGCACTGCTGCAGCTGTGCCACTTCATTGCAAACCCCTGCCCTCATCCAGGGGGGTGGCTTATCCTGACCTTCAAGGACCCAGTTTGGTTGAAGAAATAAGCAATCAGCCAAGGGAATACTTGCTGCAATTCGATAAAAGCATCAAAAAAGACTGGTAAATATATCTTTAAGAAAATGAGGACAGACTTCCTGAAAGCTGCTTCCCTCCCTCTGGGATTCCCAGGGCCTGGGAATTTCAGGCCATGTAAGCAGAAGTGCAGCCTTTGTAGAGACATGTAATAAATGTCTTCACACAAAGCAGAAGAGATGCTGCCCTTCTTGAGTGGATGTTACTGCAAGGGTTGGACGTGGCTGCTCCGTGGCTTACCACAGATGGCAAGCGATTTTCATCTCCATAAACTGAAGCGCAGGCAATTTTTCCAGTGTGTTCACAGCACATCAGAAGCAACGTGCAGCCTTCAGCTGAGATCACAATATGCTCTACATCCCTGGAACATCTATTCCCAGAGGTTGCCACGCTGCAGACTTGGCTTTTCCTTTACAAAGCACTCAGGCAAAACGTGCTCTAGGGCCTGAAATTTTGCATGGCTCCCGTAAGGGCTTCAGCAGAGTTTCCAGGCACATGTGAAAGACTTTTCCAAATTGCCTTCAAGATGATCTGAGTTAGTCAGGAATCTCATCCATCTCACCAATTTGAGCTATCAACGTTATTCTCTAAATAAGGGACAAACAGAGGTGCTTGTTTTCACCCTCAAACCAGGATCTGATTTTCATAGTGTTCATCTGCCAGCTCATTTTGGGCCAGAGACAACTAGATTTGTCCAAGCAGCCCCCAGGCAATGTCCAATACCTGGCACAGATAGGCAAGAGGTGGGAAGTGGCATATCAGCAAAACAAAATGAGGTGCAGAGGAAAGAGCTGGGGTTTCACAGATGCTGCTGCCTAATTTCACACTCAATCAAAGCTTATCTTTCGGTCTTTTGGAGGTAAGCACTGATTTTTATCTTGTCCCTGCAGTGTGGCTTCTCAAGCTGAGTGCATTACCTGGCCCACAGCTATATTTTTTCAGCTGCAAAGGGAAGCTCAACTCCAGAGCAAAGACATGTTTGTATGACCCTCAGTACGAAATCCAGAGCTGAAACGTGTATCCTGAGCCTTCATCAGCTCTCAAAGCTGCATCCACGGCCAGGGAGGCTCCTGGTTCCCCACACATGGCATCTCCTGAGCTTTGCACCAAGTACTGCACCAGCCCAGAAGAGGCACACACACCCCACAGGCTGGATACGTGCTGGACATGGCACTCTGTGCTCAACTGGTCAGTTAGGGATAGACTAGGGATGTGGAATCACCAGGAAAAAGTGAACGGAGCATCAAACTTATTTTTCTTCCCCAGTTTTTAGCTGGTCTGTAGGAGCTCCCAGGACCAGACACCCACTATCTACCACATCAAAACAGCATGAGGGGTGACAGCTGTTTGATCTGACCTTGCTAATCCAGCTATTTAGTAGAATGTGTAAGCAAACAGCAGCTGTAGGTGAGCATGCATCGATACACCTGCTCAACACCCAAACAGGACATTTTTTGCAGCTGTGACTTTAGAACCACTTCTGGTCTAGAAACACAGCAAAAATTCCCATGACATTCCAGTGAAGACAACTGCTTAGGAAAGCAGTTTATATGGGGGGAAAAAACAAGCAGGCTCTTTTGTAGGCATTGGCATACTGATTAAAGTGCCATGTATCTTGCCTTAGGGTGCTCACTGTGCCTGCCCATTTGCTGAGAGAGACAAAGGGCAGAGAGAGCATGCGTGGAAAAGTGCACAGAACCGAGCTGGGGTGGGCATGTGCAGCCATTCAGCCTCTGCAGAGGTGGAAGTGCTTGGTTTTAATGACTGTTACCAAAGGTAGATGGGCAATCCCTCTTCATCTTTGTGGGGATGCCTCCCCCTGTCATAGAATCACAGAACGGTTTGGGTTGGGATCATAAAGACCATCTTATTCCAAACCCCTGTCATGGGCAGGGACACCTTCCACTAGAACAGGTTGCTCCGAGAGCCCCATCCAACCTGGCTTTGAACACTTCCAGGGATGGGGCAGCCACAGCTTCTCTGGGTAGCCTGCCCCAGTGCCTCCACTCTGACAGAAATTTCTTCCCAATACCTAATTGAAATGCCTTCTCCTTTAGTTTAAAACCATTACTCCTTGTTTGCCCATGTACAAAGTTGGTCTCCCTCATTCTATGAACTCATTTGAAGTACTGAAAGGTCACAATTAGGTCTCCCCAGAACCTTCTCCAGGCTGATCAACCCCAGCTCGCTCACTCTATCTTCATAGGGAACGGGTTCCAGCCCTTGCGTCATCTTTGTGGCCTCCTCTGGACCTGCTCCAACAGGTCCATTTCCTCTTTTGCTGGGGACCCCAGAACTGGAGGCAGCTTTGCAGTTGGGGTCTCACAGAGCAGGGTAGAGGGGCAGAATCCCCCCTTACCTGCTGCCCACATTGCTTTGGATGCAGCCCAGGACATGGGGGATTTCTGGGCTCCCGGCACACACGGTTGGGGCATCTCCAGCCTCTCATCCACCAGCACCCCCAAATCCT
Organism: Empidonax traillii; assembly: GCF_003031625.1. Taxonomy (NCBI): domain Eukaryota; kingdom Metazoa; phylum Chordata; class Aves; order Passeriformes; family Tyrannidae; genus Empidonax; species Empidonax traillii. Next base: position 266,844 of record NW_020955194.1, on the reverse strand, counting down.
TCTCCTCAGGGCTGCTCTCAGTCCATTCATACCCAGCCTGTACTTGTGCTTGGAACTGCCCCAACCCATGTGCAGCACCGTGCACTTGGCCTTGTTGAACGTCATGAGGTTCTCATGGTCCCACTTCTCAAGTTTGCCCAGGTACCTCTGCATGGCCCCATCCTTCTGTTGTGTCACCTGCCCTGCTCAGCCTCCTGTCACCTGCCAAGGTGCTGAGGGTGAGCTCGACCCCACTGTCTGTGTCAGTGGTAAAGACATTGCAGAGCCCTGGTCCCAAGGCCGAGCCCTGAGGGACACCCTTGTCCTCGGCCTCTCCCTGGACATGGACCACTGGCCACAACTCCCTGGCTGTGTCCAGTCAACACCCACTTTGAGGTGGTGAACAACCTGATTTACACACCAGACATGCCACTTCCTTCAAAAGAACTTCTTTCACACTGTGCTTTCAGAAACCTTAGCAAATGTGTGCACTTCTTGAGCCAAAAATTCATCCATTTTCAAATAATTTCAGATGTTCCATGTCAGTTGAGGTTACAGCCAGCCCCTGCTGCAGGCTCACTCCAATCTAGTGCATCTTCAAGTATTAACAGTAACTTAATCTCATTTTGTTAAGGAGAGCAAAGGAACAAAATTCAGGCTTTTTCTGTGGTAGATGAGACCTGAAAAATCACTTTGGCCTGTGAGACCAGCTCATTGAGACTGCAGCACCGTGGTTGTTAAGTGTCCTCACCACTGCAGCGTGCTCCTGGTCCATTTTTGGAATCTCTTTGGGATCAGGTTGGGGGTGTCTGCAGTCTGGGAGCTGGGGGGGGAGCGAGGTGTGGGTGGCTGAGGCGAGGGACCCCCAGGTCCCTTTGCAGCTGCCAGCCCAGTGCCAGCAGCTGCCCGGGCTCCTCTGAAAGGTCCACAGGGAGCTGTTTAGCCATTCAGTACAACAAGAGGCAATATGGGCCAGAGAACTGAAATCAGCAGTGCACATCTGAGCCTAACGAGTGCCAGGGGCTACAGGAAAGCTGTTCCAGGTGCAGTGGTAAAAAAACCTTTCAGCGGCGTCAGTGAATGGAGAGGGGAGCCTGTTTAATTTAGGATCAGCCGAATGGCTGAGTAGCCTCATGACAGCTGTGGAGTTACTGAGCTATGCAGCAGCTTCAGCTGCCTTCTCCTAGCAGAGCTCAGATTCCCTCTTCATGACACTGTCACCTTCCAGCTCTCTCACTACCACCTCGTACCAACAAAGTTAGCAGGAACTGGTGCTCGTGATGTGGTTGTTCTAAATAGATTTTTATCTTGTGGGGAAAGAGTCGTCTAATGTTACTCCAGCGTTCAGTATTGCTCAGCTCTGAAATCCAGCTCCAAAACTGGGCTCCTGGGAAACTCCCTTCGTCTTTTTTGCTAATCCAGAAGAGTACAGTAGATCCTTTCCAGGACTCTGCTTTTGCTTCACCCAAAGGACATTTCAGCAGCCACCCAGTGTTGCGTAGGTTTCCTGTAACAGATTCACACCCCTGGTGTTACTTACTGAGTTAATATTATTTCAGCTAGAGCTGCTTTACAGTGCTAAAATTAACACTGTAAATACTATCGATCTCGGGACCTGCTCTGAAAAAAACCCCACACTTCTGCTGGATGCTGTGAACATTTACTTCTTGCTAAGCTCCGGGGAAATGCTTTAAGAGCATACAGCTTAGCAACAACACTGACCTTTTTTTTTTCCCTAAGCCTCATTTCTTTCTCAGTCAGGTGGCAGCAGAGTCTGTTGTTGCAGTTACTGCCCCGAAATTAAGAGCTAGAACAACAATGGGAAGAATTCACACGAGGCAACACAGCCCTTGAGCTGCGTCAGAGCCAGCAGCTTTGATGCCCGTGCTTTCACAGGGCTGACTAAACAGATCGATTGGATCTGCATCAGCCATTCTGCAAGTCATAATTGGAAAATAATATTTTCACGGGATTAGAGCTTCTTGCTTTGAAAATAAGCAGCTTGGCTTTGGGTAAAATTTTCCAAGGCACTTATATGTGATGCAGGGGGCAGAGCCCTATTCCAGCTACAGGTCGTGAGACCCGTAGCAGCTCACCTGGCCTTTGAAGGGTGAGGGTGGGAAATGGTAGCTTGGGCTTGGGTTTCACCTCACCTGAACCCCTCTGAACCTGCTTGCTGGCAGGTTTCTGGTGCCTTTGCTTTTGGAGGTGTGTCTCCTCCCCTGTCGCTTTACCTGTGGTGATGAAGCCTCTCTGACAAAGGCCACAAACACAGCCCCACGTGCAGGCTTGTCTGTCATCCACATTATGCACCTGCATGTTCACATCAGGCAGGGGCAGCCTGACCAGGACTGGCCCCTATCTCTTGCTCACATAGGGGAATGCTTTGTGTAAAGCTGGGATGAACACAGCTCAGCGCTGGAAACCTGGACAGGGCAGAGTGAATCCCTGGGAGCCAAACACAACCCCATGGCAAAACTGCAGCTTCCTTGCCCAGCTCTGACTCCCTGGAGAAGCAGAGAGGGGTTGCAGGCAGTTTCCAGTGCAGCCCACTGGCCTCCACAGGAGCTGCCTCCTGTCACAGGATGCTGCAGGGAGCCAGGAGAGCAGAGCTCACACAGCACAGCCATTCTTAGCCAGACAAATTGCACAAAGCAAGAGAGGCTTCTGTTTTCATCTCATGAGCTCCTGAGGTGTCACATTCCTGGTGTCACCTTCCCATCCCCTCTCAGGGCCTCTGTGTTACTGTCCTGCTTCTCTCCCTGCACCAGGAGTTTGCCCAGAAATGTCCCCTCACAACTCGAGCTGCCCTGGTAATGCTTTCCCAAGGGCTGCCATGCTGGTATAGGTAGCTTTTCCCAAGTTATCCCTCCTCTCTCCCCCAAAACAGATCCTACATCTGAGTCCCCTCATGGACAACCCCAGGATCTCCACACCCCTGAAGTGATACAGCAGGCCCCTCTGACAACACCCAGTATCTACATACTGAGGTGAACAGAGGCAGCACAACCCTTGGCACCTTGTTTCTTTCACATGCCAGTAAGAATGACAGGGGCACAAAATCCCCCATGTGGCTGACATTTCTGGAGGCTCTCTGCTGCTCAGAGGGTCCCAGGTGGGGACAGGGCAGCAGCACCCGCCCTGGGGAGAGGCCACATTGCAGAAGAGGGAGATGAAGACTCCAAAAGTGTCAGCCACAGCACTGAAGCAACTCTCCTGCTTCTGGAGTTCAGGGCTCGCTCATCACCCTGCACTGGGCTCTGCCAGTCTCTGGACGCCCATCCCGAGCACCTCGCGCCGTCAGGAGGGTCCTGGCAGGAAACGTGTCCCTGGATAATGCCCAGCCCAATTTCTGTCAAGGATTTGTAGCGCTGCGGTGGGAGAGCCCTTCCAGCCGAATGCCACCGGAGGGAGCCCCAGCAAAGGGAATGAACGCTCACGGGAGCTCCTGCATCCATCTGAAGCAGTGGCTTTCACCCGGACATCAGCTCCGGAGCCAGGGGATTACTTCGTGGGGCTGTCACGGAAAGCAAACCGAGGGCAGCTGTCAGGAGCTGTCCATCACTGCACGTCAGGCTGCTTCTTTACCAAACCACAGGGCACAGTGATGCAGGAAAGATTTACAGCACCCATTGAGTACCTGAGCCACAGCCTGTTCACCTGCACTTCTTACTCACACGTGGCCCAGGAGAACTCCTGGCAGAGTTAGGGGAGGATTGTCTGGCACAGGGAAGCAGCAAGAAGCCTGTTGTAGGTGTAGTGTGCCTTGCCTTTCTTCAAGCTGTTATGACTGGGCTGCTTTCCCAAGCAAAACATCCTCTGTAAACATATTTCAGGATAAATCTGGTATGATCCCTGTCTTTGTGAACGTGGAGCTGTGAGCAGAGTTCAACTGCAGACAGCAAAGGGAATGTGCAGTAGGTTCCCCCAACCCCACTACAACAGCTTGCTCTGATATTCCTGCTCTTTTTCACTGGCAGAAACACCTCCTATTTTTAGATTTAATATCTGCTGATAAAAAAGCTCCACTGTGAAGGTACAGTCCCATGACGGGCTTGAGCTGAACAACTTTGCCGCTACAGAAAGGGAGAAGCCTTCTGTCCTCCTCCTTCTATCCTCCCTGATTTCCATCCCTCCTCTCACCCTGCGCTCCGATTTGTGCATTTCAGCTTCATTTCCCCTTGCAAATTCTGATTGCAAGATAAAACGAATCAGTTTGGCCATTTGAGCCAGTTCGAGTGGCTTACAGTGCAGTCAGGCAAGTATGAGAGATAGAAAATAAGCAGTAGGGAGGGGCAAAGGGAAACCTGCCCCTTATACCGGGGCTGAGCTCACGTTAGCCAAGCTCCTGCTGCACCAGGAAACCACAACCAAATGGAGCCAGCTGGAGCCAGGCTGAAAACAAACAAAATTATGGGACAGGTACAGCAGATCTGCAAGCTGCTTTCACTTGCAGAGAGCCTGTATGGGCTCAAGGGGCACCAGACAAGTCCTTGGAGGAGAAAAAAAAGAGTTTTCTACCAAACTCACTGCCTTGCTGTCCTCTCAGGCCTCTGACTGCCACAAAGTACCCGGGGGCAGCAGGCAATACCTGGAGCATTTTTCCAAGAGTGCTCAGAAAGGTCCAAAGAGATCAGCTTCTCCCCCCCAAATACTCCATCCTAACTGCCAGGGACAGCGCAGAGAGGAATTTTCCTCAAAGGAGCAGCTGGATTTGCTTGTCCATGAATGGATTTTTGATTACTTTCCAGTAAATTCTTTAAGCCCTTGGGGCATTCAACAATGGGGAGGTGAATCAGGGGCAGCCCTGGGGCAACATATCTCAAGGCTCGGAAAAGAGGTCTGTCTGAACCACCAAGGCTCTCTAAATTCTTATCCTGATTCCAAACATCTGTCCACTCTGATGATGGGAAAATCACCTGATTTCTGTATCTCCTCTATAAAGGGAGTAGGGTGGCACTTTTGTCTAGCTTGTAAGCCCCTCTGGGCACGGAGAGAGGGCTTTTAATAACCATGGTCTTGACCCCAGACGTCACAGCTGGTTGCTGGACCAAAGTGCTGTGGCCAAATCAAATATTGTGTTGTGTTGAACTTGAAAGCCCTGCAGCGTTATTAATTTTTCCTGGTTTACAATCGTAAATTTCTCTCTAACAGCAATAGTTAACAAGTCATTAGTGTTCCAAATCAGGGGTTGGGGCTCAAGAACTGTCCAAGGAAGTTTCCATAGGGCACACAAATCTGCCAGCTGTGCTCAGAAGCCTGTGCTAATTGACTCAGCGTTTCTTTGCCTCTTCCCTGCCATTCATCCCACCCCACTGTCTGCCCCTGATACCAGAATAGTTCAATTTACCTCCACCCACAGCATCAAAGCAGTGTCCTCACACCACTGACGTGATCAGTGCTCAGCTGTGAGTGGCTTGGAGACCCTCAGAGAGGGTCTGTCCCCATGTGCTTGGTGGCAGAGTCCTTCATGCTGGGCTGTGTTGCATTTACAGGGGTTGGTTTAATTAAGGAACTTTGATAAGATCTGCTTATATAACCATGGTGATTACTGAAGTCTCGGCGTGGAAGTAGATTAGATGAGATTACCAGCTACAGTTCTGCTCTAATGTGCACGAGCTGCCTTCTCAGATTAATTTTTTGACGTTACGTCTTAAATTGGTTCTCTTTCCTCAAGGTCAAGCCGTGTTCCAAGAGGTGCCAAGCAGAGAGCTGGCAAAATTGGTCAAAGGGCTTGCTGGCTGTGGGTCAGTAATTATGCCTCCATATGCATTGTTAGAAAAATCCCTTTAACCTGAAAGACCAAGTCCTGTGCGCTGGCCTGGAACTTCAGGTACTTCTTTAATTAATACAGAGTTCTGGGCACTGGCAACAAGAAAGTGCTATTTTCCAGTGAATGCACCAAGTACTTTATGTACTGACCCCCTACAGATGTGTTTCTGTGTTTGCTTTATTCCCTTTTCTATATCCAAGCACTGCTGCCTTTTGTTTCACAACCAATTTTTTTTTTTCCTTCACCTTTCCTCCTTGCTCTGCCTCCCTCAAAACGGGCTGCTTCCCTCCTTTATTTTTTTCCCCTCATCTCTCCTATCTCCAAACCAAATCTGGGCACGGCACCATTTTGTCCTCACCGAGTTTTAGCTGATATCCAGGGATGACTCTGGGCCTTAAGAAGGCAGAGCAAAACAGGAGGGTTTGTGGCAAGATTTCTGCTTGTCACGTGCAAGCAGAAGTTTCCAACAGGGGAGCAGCTGGTTTGTTTTCTGACAGCATCTCCACGTCAAGTTACTTGTCTGTGGAAACGTGGACCTCAGCAAGGCTTCAGCACAAGAACTGACTTACAGGGCCTAAGTTAAAAATACCCTCTGGAAAATGCTTCCTACCCCTCAGCAATATACCACATAAAGGGAAATCTAAAGCAAATGGGGTTTTCACAGGGTAAGGTCTGAGAACCCAGTGCATTTCAAATATTGAAAACATACTTTAATTCCTTAAGGAAAAGTATATTTTGGTTCCCCAGGGAAAATGTATTTTGACGTGTTTTACCTGAAGACTTTAGCAAAAACATTAAAGCAAAAACCAGCATAAGTTTGTTGGAAGTAGTAGGGGAGCAGGTGAGTGAGCCTTACTCAGCTTATGGCTCGTAATCCCACAAGGCTTCCTTAAAAAGAAATGACCAGAAGGAATTTGGTCCTACCCTGCACTAAAAAAAAAATCACGAAGGATTTGGTCCTAACCTCCACCAAAAAAAAAAAAAAAAAAAAAAAAAAAAAATCAGAAAGAGTTTGGTCATACCCTGAACAAAAAAAATGATCAGAAAGAGTTTGGTCCTACCCTACACAAAAAATTATCCGTCAGAATTTGGTCCTACCCTTTGCAAAAAAACGACGAGGTTTTAATGAAAGTTTTGCTTTGCAGCTTTATCCAACTTTTTTTCACTTAAACCCCTTCAGCGTTTTTTTTTTATTTCAACCGCTTAAGGTGTACCCTTTCCCCTCCTTGGAGCAGATCCTTTTAACTCCATCACTCTCACTGCCCCCAAGGACATCCCTGTCCCCTCAGCGGCCCCGGCCGGGGCGGGACTCGAACCCTCGACCCTCCCAGTCCGCCCCCCGCCCCGCCCCGCCCTCCCCGCAGCGGCGGTTCCGGCGCGGGCGCTGTGACGCGGCGGCGGCGCCGGGTCCGGGGCGGCGCGGCGGGCGGGCAGGGCGGGCGGTGGGAGATGGCGGAGTACCTGGCCTCCATCTTCGGCACCGAGAAGGACAAGTGAGTGGCCCCCATCCCCTCCTCCCCCGCGGCCCCGGTGCCCCCCCCTTACCCACCCGGGGTGGGGAGGGAGCCGGAGGGGGAGGCCTGAGGCCCGTAGCGGCTTGCGCGGGGACGCGCGGCCTCGTTCGGATCGCGGCGGTCTCAGCCCTTCCCTTCCCCCCTTCCCTTTTCCCTGAAGGGTGAACCTTCCCCGGCCCGTTTCGCTCACTCCCGGCCTCAGCGGCATCGCCGGGGCTGAGTCCACCCCCCCCCCCCCCCCCCCCCCCCCCCCCCCCCCCCCCCCCCCCCCCCCCCCCCCCCCCCCCCGCCATTCCCGATCCCGCCTTGGAACGCGGCGGGAAGAGGGAAGCGAGAGGCGGCCGCGCTCCCCACCCCCCTTTTCCCTTCCCCCCCCCCGCCATCGCCTCCCTCAGGCCCTTCCCCTCCTCCTTCCCCCCCCCTCCCCTCAGGAACGCGCGTGCGCGCGGCGCGCGCCGCCCGGGCAGGGGGGAGGAGAGAGGGGGGAGCGCGCGCGCGCGCGCGTTCCCGCCCGCGCGCGGCCTCCGCGCGTTCCCGCGCGCGCGCTTCGCCCCCCCCCCCCCCCCCCCCCCCCCCCCCCCCCCCCCCCCCCCCCCCCCCCCCCCCCCCCCCCCCCCCCCCCCCCCCCCCCCCCCCCCCCCCCCCCCCCCCCCCCCCCCCCCCCCCCCCCCCCCCCCCCCCCCCCCCCCCCCCCCCCCCCCCCCCTCCTTCCCTCCCCAGCCCCCCCTTCCCGGGCCGGGGCCGTTCTCGGGGACCTTCCCTTCTTCCTCTTCCCCCTCCCCTCCCCCGGCCGCCATGCGGGTGTGCCCGCGCCTCGTGGTGCGGTACCGCCCTCCCTCCCCCGTCCTTCCCTCCACCGTCCTTCCCCCCCCGCGGCTGCGCCTTCCTGCCGGGCCCGCTGGGTGCCGGAGCTTCCCGCCGCCTCCTGCCAGAAAGCGCCTCCTCCTCCTCCTGTTCCCCTTTTGTTCGTGTCCCTGCGCCTCGCAGCAGCCCGAGAGCTCCCGCTCTGCTGCAAGGACAGCGACTGGTTATTTCTCCCCCCTCCCCAGGGTGCGGAGGATTTCCCCGACTGCTGCATCCTGATCCTACAGGCTTCTGCCTGCAGCCTTCCACGCGTCCGGGAACGCCTCTAGTTTCTCTGGTTGTTGGAAGCACACACACAAAACCCTCCTAACGAAAATTTGGTCACCACCGGCCTGACCAAACCGGCGTGTTTTTCCACTCGTAAAAATGAAAAAGGGGGCGTCGATGTGCTGCTGGACTAAATTACTCTTGTCAGCCCCTGGCCGTGGGGCTTCTGCTCTGCTCTGTAGTGCTGCCATTCCGGGAAAGCAGATCGGCAGCCTCTCTTGAGCTCTGTTACTGTAGCGTCCTTTCTCACAAAGGAGATACACATGAATATAATGCAGTACAGCTCCACAGTACTAATCAGTCACGAAATTCCTGTGCAGCTCCTATTTTCTGTTTAGAAAAAGCAAACGGAACATTCCAGAAGGTGCTGAAGTTGGAGGCACTACTGGAAATTTTATAGTTAGGTATTTCTTTTTATTTCAGGTTAGAGTTCAGAAAAGACAGTAAGTATATCATAATGCTAAGTGTTTGTTTTCAAAAGCATAATGAAGAGTAAGCATGTTGTAATTTTACAGTAGAATGTTTTGCTAGAGATCAGATATGCTTTCTTTAGTACTTTAATAATTCTCCCCTCATTGAGTTGATGTTGGTTACTCAGGATTGTGGAAATAATTAGTGTTAACTGTGGGAATGATAATCTTTCTTCCAGGAGAGTTCTAATACTTCACTTACCCATATATAGCCCGTAGTAGTTTTCTTGCCCTTTAGAATTTTGCATTTTCCCTGTCAAGGTAACTTAAACTCCCGATGGTTTTCTTTCATCATTCCACGTGAGTTACAACTTTCTGTGAGAGTTTTACTGGCATTTCTAAACCAGCATCGTTTTGAAGGTGCCACGAGATGGATCATTCAGGGAAAGCTGAAAGTGGTTAAAAAAAAAAAAAGAAAAAAAGAAAAAGCTTACTCCTAAAGTTACTGACAATATTCATGGAAATGGATTCATTAAATGAATTTGTTTTGCTTATGTGTATTCTCTCTCTAACAGGATTTTTCTCCTCCTCCCTCAGTTTATTTCCAGTACTGTGTTGGCAGTAGCTTGAATTACCCCTAGAGTATAACTTTAAACAGGTGGTTTATAAAACATGAGAGAGGTGCAACTGTGTCAGCTCTCAAGCAGGTTTTATTGCCTGGAGCAGGGGCTGCATGAGCTCAGACACAGAGCTTGTGTGGTGTAAATTTTCAGACCGTTTTTCACGTCACTTCCCCTCCCAGCACCCACTGAAACTGGTGTAGAGACAAGGATGGAGAACCAGAAGGGTAAACCAGTGATCACTTTTGTGTGGTGGATCGTGAAACCACTCAGGGTGAAATCAGTCAGATTCTGACAGTAAATCAGGGGGAAGAGGAGTGAGTGTGGACAGGTTTGCTGTAATCCTTCCCTGTGCAGTTTTGGTGTGGATTTCCTTTCTGTGTTACTTCTCCACATCAAGATAAAGACATTTAGGGCATATGCTTTTTTGCATATTAATGCAAATCTATTTATATCTATCTATTCCAATATGTAACTACTTTATTTTTTTTTTTTTTCCCCTTGCAGGGTCAACTGTTCATTTTATTTCAAAATTGGAGCTTGTCGCCATGGAGACAGATGTTCTCGATTGCACAACAAACCAACATTTAGCCAGGTTTGTTTCCCTTTTGTTTCCTCTTTCTCGTGGAAGTATATTCTGGCTTCTTTAAAATGTAGATTCTTAGATACAAGTGATTAATTAGCGAGCTCCAGATTAACTAGTTCACTTTTGGCCCCAGTTTACCTGGGTCTTTGCTTTTTTTGGGGGTATTCCATTTACTTCTCCCAGCATTTCTAATTATCTCCTGTCACCCTTAATGGCTGCAGGAAGCGATGCTGTTGTAAGCTTGCCTGTAGTAGAGACCAACCAGTGCTAACTTTCAGGTGAGTGTGCCTTCTCAGTGGTGTTCAGGCACTTAAACCATCCCAGATTTTTTAAAGCACAGACAGTGGCAGCACGTTCCACCTGTCCCAAAGGTGGGGACTTTAATGTTTCATTCATATAAGTAAACTAATTGATGAGTAGAAGTGACTCATCTGTCACTGCATTTGCTCTCTGACCCAGGCTCTTAAGTTTCTAGAGTGACTTGCATACTTCCTTTGAATGTGGAAAAAATGGTTTATTAAGAACAACTTGCCTGGTTGCTGAGGGTGAATTGTCACTTGACACGACAGATTATTGAGTATTAGTGAATATTGTTAGAGACATGATGTGTGACTGCATATCTGCCAGAAATAAACATAATTTTTAAAAAGTGCAGTGAGCGACAAAGTTTTTATTACCATGAGCTTTATAGTTTTCACAAATTACATTCGTGGAGAACTTTGTTTTCCCTCTGTCTATCACTGCTGATTGTCAAGGTACACAGATAAATAGATTTCTTTGGGAATGTTGCACATGGGAAGTAGTGCCTTTGAAAGTTGTTGCATTATCAGCAGTTATAACTACAGAGATAAAGTTTACATAAGAACGCATCTTGTGCAAGTTCATTTAATCTGCCTTGGAGCAGAATTGGTGAGAATGGTGGGCTGATGTTGTTTTGGGGAGAAATTAGGGAGGCAGGTGCTATCCATGTGGCAGGTTCAGAGCTGTGGTGCTCCTCAAGCTAAACTGTGAGTGGGCAGGGGGAGTTCTAGAGGGGAATGTCAAGGTTACTGATCCAGAGGGGCTGCTGGTACTTCAGCTACAAAAACACTTCCCTGCTTCTGGGAATTAACTGACTTCTAATGCAGATATTTTATTTCAAAAAGAATTGTCCATTTTCAAAACTATTCCATGTTGCTGACCTACATGGAGCACCTGCTGGAATGTGATTGGTTATATAGAGACCTGAATTTAGGTCACTGGCTACTAGAATATATTTCTAAATCAGACAAGTAGTTGTCTTTTAAGTTAAAAGAACCCACCAAAAACCGAACACACAGCTCCACCACCCCTAAAGCGCTTTTTTAACTTTGCAAGTACAGCTTCCTCTGTCGATGCAGCTTTAAGCTCTGCTTCAGACTCTGTTTAGCAGTGCCAGCTGAAGTGGGTCAGGCGTGTCCCATTCTGGTTGTCTGGGACGGCACAGCATCGCACCTGGCAGTGTGCAGAGCTCACCACAGAAATCTTTATTTGTGTGCAGGTGGTTAATCAGCTGTGATAGAAAACAGAAGAGCAGAGACTTCACTAATGGGAAGTTTTCAGCACAACGTTTTTACCTTGTGCAGCCCTTGCTGGTGCAGCTACTTTACAGAAGAGCTGTGTTAGGAAAGGTCATGCAATCCAGGGTGATCAAATTACCCCTAGTCAGCAGGAACACCCAAACTAGATGCATGTTTCTGGCGCTCTCCAATTGTAGGCGAAATCATGGGTAGTTTAAACCTGGGCCATGGAAGCACAAAGATTTGGTTGGTATGACTGTACCCGTTAGAAAATGTGTGTGATTTTTAAATGTGGTTTTGTTTTTTTTTTTTAATTTTTTAAAATTTTTTTTACGTGTTAAGTGAGCAGCATGTGTAGGTGTGACATTGCTGGTCCTGTGACTCCTTTAAGCTCTGAATTCTTACTGTGACTAATAATAATGTGTAAGCTAAAATTACTTGGGGATTGCCATTCATACTGACTAACATTGAGCTTGTATTTTAAGTAATCAAATTTCAATTTTTTGAGCTGCTTACAGTGATATGGACATTTGGAATTTTTTTGTGATATTAGTTTACTAACTTAAACATGGTTTGTTTTTTCAGACAACTTGATTTTAAGAAGAACGGTACAAATGTAAGGTTTCAAGTCTGCCTGGGCTAATTCTTCAAGTAAAAAGCAGAAGGGCTAAAAGGATATTGTCCTTATTTGAAGGATCGGAAACATGTGAACCTATGATGCTATTATATTATTTAAACAGAAATTCCACCAAGAAATTCCTGACGCACAAAACGAGACGTAGCTGTTGCCTAAAGGCCTTAACTGTCTGGTGTAGCACTTTGGAGACTGTGGCATTATGTACTACATGCTGTGCACATATAACACTATTTTTTCCCCCCCTAGACTTGCAGTAGTGAATCTGGTCTCGAGGGCTTAGGCATCTCCAGAACACCTCGAGTGACGTAGGTTACTGTGCCTCGCACCTCCCGTTTTGAGGATAGCTGTTGAGAGAAACGCAGCTCTTTCTTGGTGGTTAATTAAAACTGTTTTCATAATATGATGGTCTGGATGCAATTTTGGAAGATAACTCTGCAAATACAAAAGGAAGTCTTTAAGGATAAAATATGACTTTTAGCTGTTTGCAAACAAGTTGTCTCTTTGCAATTGTCTATTATATGCACAGCAGCCAGTAGAATTCCCCTTTTTATTTTTTTTCCCCGCAGACCATCTTGATTCAAAACATCTATCGTAACCCCCAAAACAGTGCACAGACGGCTGACGGCTCACACTGTAAGTCCCACAGTTGGAGAAATTTTTTTAAAGAATGGTGTTAAAGAGCCCACTCCTAATTATGAGAAAATAATGTTGGCTCCTGAGCTGCTGACATAAAGCTGTTGCAAACAGGACAAGTGATGGAACTCTTCTTGCGCACAGATCAAGAATTTGGGGAACGTGTGCAATTCCAAGTGCAGAAGTGGCTGCATAAATTGGGCTTGATGCAGATTCCATTTTGTGTTGCAAAGTGAAGCTGGATTTCTCAGTAACACTGCCTTCTTTTTAAAGGGTTAAACTGCAGACATTTCTCAAATTCTTGATTTAACAAAAAAAATAAAATAAAATAATAAAAAAAATAGGTATATATGTGACGTACGGTAAGTTCCCCAAAACTGGGTTTTCTTTCATCTTAACTTTTTTAGGTAACTTTTTTAGGAAAATGGAGATTTCATGTTATGCTGTAATTATTGTATTGCTTCCTTTCCTGCTAAGAAACCATTCAGTAAAGCCAAATTGGAATTACTGTGCTTGTAATGTAAATGGTGTGTGGATGCCACCTATTACAGAGCTGTTTGAATTCGTGCAAAACCCCTCTATATTAATACTGGTGAATGGAATAAAATACAATAATGGAGTGTCATGAGATCTCTATTACTTTACAGTGTTAGGTTGATTTAGAAAGGTCACCAGCTAAGCGAAAGTTCTCCTTGGGAGAGAATAACCACCTCTCTTTCAGCACAGACTCGGCCAAAGCGACCCTAAAGGAAACCAGTTTCTTGTTAAAATTATTTTCCATAATATAAAGTTGTTGCGTTTTGTATTTCAGACCATTGCCCTCTTGAACATTTACCGTAACCCTCAAAACTCTTCCCAGTCTGCTGACGGTTTGCGCTGTAAGTTCATACAAGTTCCTTCACTGGTTCCCTGGGCTTGATTGTCAGAGCTCAGTGTCGACTTAAGCTGGTCTGCCATTTTAGTTTAACAGATCAAACTGACCACGTTTCGTTAAATGTGTTCAAAACAAACACAAAAAAAAACCAGGAAAAAAAAAAAAAAAAACCAAAACTTTTTTTGTCCCACTCACCTTCCTCCCTACTCCCAAAATGATGAGGGGAATCTGAATACCAACTACTAAATCCAAAAGGGTTGAAATTGTACTTCCCCAGTGAAGCAGTCTTGGTTGCACTGCTTTCTTCCTGTCACCTTTCTCCCTGCCAGTTGCCTGCATCCTAGGAATGGTTTTCTGTATGTTTTGTGCTATCCATTAGGTTCCACTGTCTAAAGAGCAGGACAGTGACACACTGACTTCATCCAGAACAAATTTCCTGCCCTGTAAACGTTAAGAGAACTTGAATTTGAAACTTCTCAGACTGCATGCAGAAATTTGTCCCAGGTTAATGCAACTTCCATTTAGGGAGTGCACTTTGGAAAGAATATACCATGACTGACAAACGCTTCCCTTCTGGCAGCTGTCCTTTCTGGATGGGGGCGTGCTTAAAATTCCTTCCGTGCTTTGAAAATTCAAATTCCAAAGCCAAGTGGCATTTTACCTAAGAAAAAAATATTTTTTTAAAAGTACTTTTGAGGAGGGGAAGGCATTTTGGGTATGGTCATGAAGTAATGTAATGACTCCTCCTCAGATAAAAATGGGCATAAAAGCAAACGCACCTCCTGTGAGACTGGCAGCAGTTAATGACCAGGACTGATCGGCGATTACTGATAGATACATCAGTGTAACTGAATCATCAATATTAGAATAAGATTTAAAAAAAAAAAAAATAATCTTAGGACCAAAAAAAAGGGTCGGTGTTCTTTTCTAACTAATATTTCTTGTTGAAGTGAGTATTGACTGTGTGGTAATAAAGCTTTGTTTGGCTATTCCTTTTTTTTTACCGTTGGATTATAGACTAGTTCAGATTAGTTACCAGCATTTGATTAGAAGTGCCTTGTGAAATCAGCCACTAACTTAAAAGTCAACACTGCCTCTCCTGCTTCTAAAAGTAATGATGGCTCAATTAAATGGTTTGAGTTTTTGTCACACCAGACATGCAATGAGCTTGTAATTTTGTCTAAATGCTCAAACAGTTCTATTGGTTTGTAGGCTGTCTTGTTGCAGATGCTTAGTAGTTAACGCTGTTTCAGTAGACCACAAAATTTCCAGTTGGGTATTTCCACTGTTTCCCTAAACTCTCAATGCGCTGGTAACTAATTTGCACAGAGTGACAGCAGTTTGGTCTGTGGAGCTGTTTAGATTCACAGCTGCAAGAGTCCTGAACAGATTCTCCAGTGTTGCAGACGCTGGTATCCAGCTCTAGTTTGTCGTGACAAGCGAGTAGCTGTGTACCAGAGCCTCACTGTACCTCCTGGGGTAGAGCTGGAGCTCTGCAAGCAGTAGGTTTGCTGGAATTCCTGGCTCCTTGTTACTTTGGTATTTGTCCCTACTTAAGTACTGCATGTATTTTCAATGGATAACTTTGGGTAGCTATTTAATGCTTTGTCGTTGTTGCTTAACTGTCTTCCTTTCTATTGCCGTCGTAGAGGATTAACCTTAGTTTTGAACAGCAATAGTTTTCCTGAGTATTTTAATTAGTAACTGGGGCTTCTCAAGGTTCAGATACCGGTAGCCCTGGAATAATATGGATGTTTGTAAAGCCTGTGCATATGTATGCTTCCCACTTTAGAAGGACATTGAATTAGTCATTAACTAACTGTTGCTTATGATCTCCTAATTTGACAATGGAATCTCCTTAAAAGTTTTTGGCACTTGTCCATCTGGTAACAAGTCAATATTCCCAGTGTGGCTCACAGAGCCCCTGTCTGATACTTTTAAAAACAACAACAACAAAAATCCTTAGGTATTAATAAGCTGTTATCAGTGGTGTTGGCAGAACCTTGAGAATATAGTTAAGTATTAAGCTGCCTAGAAATACTGGTTTAATGGTTGATATCCCTTAATTTGCAATATAACCATGGGGAAGGAGAGATTTCTTTAAAGCAAATCACGTTTCAAATGCAGAGACATCGTTAGCCTAAACTATAACCAAATGCTCCTGAGCCTCTCCTGGAGGTGAGCTGGGTGGAAGAACAGGACCTGCAGTTCCAGAGAATGTGGCTGGTTAATATTAGAGCCTTTGAAGAAAAATGTAAACTTTGTCCAAGTGGTAATAATAGCCAAAAATGACTGAGCCCAGAGCATCTATTTTTTTTTCATAGCAGCCTGAAAGTGAATAAACTTTGCTTTATTGGCTCAGATTTTTGTCTTTCACATTCCTGTGAACTAAAGCACCAATGTTTCTAATTTAAACACCAGCATATTTTTCTAGCATAAAATGTAGGGGTTGTTTTAAAACTGCTCCGCTTGATCTTAATAAGCCACTTAACTGCTGAAGAGTTAATACATTAGGCATTAATGTATAGAGCTTGTTTAAAGTGCTGCAGACTGGAAGAAATAAATGAAATACATTTTTATACTTTTAGTGCTTTGAAAAATAAGCCAAACTTACATTGGTTTTTGTAGCAGCAGGCAAGCAGCACTCAGTTTTAAAGTCCAGCTTGGAGCAAGAAAATAATCTAACCTGAATATGTGGCTGGCTTGTCTTGCACTA
Organism: Empidonax traillii; assembly: GCF_003031625.1. Lineage (NCBI taxonomy): Eukaryota > Metazoa > Chordata > Aves > Passeriformes > Tyrannidae > Empidonax > Empidonax traillii. The sequence continues at coordinate 250,433 of NW_020955194.1, read as the reverse complement.
AAAGGTGTTCTGCAGGACTACAGAAAAACTTGAATTATAATCAAAGTTAAAATAGAAAATTGCTCTCTCTTGCAAAGCATTATGGTACCCTGCTTTGAGAGCACCCAGAAAAGTGTGTCATTTCAATAACTATTTTGAACAAATTTAAAAAAAAAAAAAGATTCTGGGCTATGTTGTATTGTGAACTCAAATTCTAGTGGATATGCTGGAGAGGTGGACATAAAAATCTGCCTTTAGGAAGAGGAACACTAAATTGTAATAAAACTTCAGAATATGGAAATGTAACAAAGCACTTGCCTTCTGTTTAGGTAAAATTGTTAGTACATAGAGAGTGGGACTGTACATTAAATTTAAAATGATACTTCAAAGGAATTCCTTTCCCCTTCCTTTGAATTTGTGGCATAGAAGCTTGGCTCTGATTAAAACTTGCTTTGATTTGATCATATCAATGTAATGTTTTGACAGATACTTTGGGGACTCAAAGCTCTTCACACATCCTTATTTTTTAATATTCCTATTAGTTAGCTCCATGCTATATGGTGTCTCTTATGCTCCAGACGGCCTCTCTAGATTGTTTTGTAGTATGATCAAAATCTCTCCTTCCTTATTGGCAGGCTCTAATCACTATGACTCTTTGACTTTTGCAGGTGCTGTGAGCGATGTTGAGATGCAGGAACATTATGATGAGTTCTTTGAGGTATGTAAAAATGCGTTAAAGTGTTAGTGGACCTGTCACCGCAGACAAGTGAAATGGATGTAGTGCATAGCACAGTGAGGTGGATTCAGACAAAAGCACTTATTTCCTCAGGTGTTCATATAAAACTGACAGCTTTATTTATTTAGCAGTGCTAAATATCTCCTGGTGTAACCTTTGGTTAGTTTGGCTTTAACTTTCCTGTTTGAAATAGGCTTTAATCAAAATCAGCAGCTTAAGCGATGTAGCATTTTGATTCTATAACCTGCTTCCTTTTTATGAATTCAGAATATACTTCATTATTTATACAGAAAGTGAAACTACAGCATCAAGGTTTATGTGTTGTGTTTTCAGTGCATCTTACGTACTGTGTAAATACTGTTTGCAAAATGTTTTCCATAGGTTTTTGTTGTATCTTGTTAGTGCTGTACCTACAGATGGACACGGTACAGGCCAAGCAAGTACTGACTTTAAAATCAGAAATGTAAAAAACATGGTGATTTCGCTTTTTTTTCCCTAGGGAAAAGTTGTCTTTCATATTTGCAGCTGAATACAACATTTCTGTACTTAGAACTGATGTGCTGCAAACGGTGTAATGGGTTTCTCTTGCTTAGGAGGTCTTCACAGAAATGGAGGAGAAATACGGTGAAGTTGAGGAGATGAACGTGTGTGATAACCTTGGAGATCACCTAGTTGGAAATGTATACGTAAAGGTAGGATAAACGGGCATCTTTGTGTAATCACTAGGGGTGGGGTTTGTTGATTTATAATTTTAAAAGCTACTGTATGCTTTAGAGTTTGCAAGAGAAGCTTCCAAAGTCGTGGTTTAAAGTGGAGTGAAAATGTGAAAGGAATCTGAAAGAAATTTTAATAAATTATGAGAAACTTACTTGATAGTCAAAATCTGTAATTTTCAGAAAGATTAACACTTGTTTTTTTAGCATGGTTATGAACACTGTACTGCTGGGCTATTTAGTTTGGGATTAATTTGGGATCTGTCTTGCCATCATGCTGCCCTTAAGCAGTTCGTTGTGAGAGAGGTTTATTTGCAACAGGTGCATTTATTTTTTAACTTCCCAGTTAAACACAGTATCCTATAATCCTGTAATATTTGGCACTAGCTGTGTGGTTTAAGGTACAAACTGGAGCACTTGGGTTTAGCTTTTAAAAGTCATTGGTATCTCTTGAATAACTAGTACAAAGTTATCACCTGGAGGAATTTTATTGTGTGTGCACAGTGTTGGGGAGGTGTGAGAGAGTTTGTTTGAATATTTGAACCGTGCATTCCCTTAACTGGAAAGTATTTTCACACCTGTATTGGTCGTAATCAGAACTAAAAGTTGTTTTTAAAGATTTGCAAGTGGTTAGCTGTGAAAAGGTGTTTCAAATGTTTTACACTCATCATGAAACAGGATCAGATTTTTGTAAATTGTGATCTAAATGAATGAGAACTCCATTTCTCTCTTGAATGTTTGAAGAAATCCATTACATCAGGAGTGTTGGTGTTCAGAGAGTACTTGTAAGCATTCTCATGGTTTAAAGCTGTACTAAGAGAACACAGTATCTTTTATTGACCAACTTTTTCACTTGAAAGACCAAAGAGAACATTATTAAGAGGGAAAATCGATGTTTTGATTAGCTCTGAGTCCCAGTTAATGAAGAGCTGACATATTTACCCTTGATTTGCTGGACTGTCCCAGGGAACTCTGAAGTAACTTCTAGTTCTGTGACTGGTCCTGAGCCTCAGATATCACACAACTGATTGGATGGGAATCTTCAACCTACTTCTATTACTTCTCTGTAGCTTGAGAAAATGTTACTTTTGCTTTTAGTTTCGCCGTGAAGAAGATGCAGAAAAGGCTGTGATTGACCTGAACAATCGCTGGTTCAACGGGCAGCCCATCCATGCCGAGCTCTCGCCTGTGACTGACTTCAGAGAGGCCTGTTGCCGTCAATACGAAATGGGGTAAAGCACTGACTTCCTCTGGCCTTGGCAGCGTCTGAGAAATGTTTGCACAGGCAGGGAGGTTGCTTGGGTGTGGATTTTATGTGTAGCTGAGTGTAAGAAGAAAACCACCTCGGGTAACTGTGATGTGGAGGATCTGTGATGAAACGCTTGACTCTTAACCATCTTTTTTTGGGATGACCTAGGTTGTGATGTACTGGTTTTAACGTCAGAGGTGATTAACTTTTGGGTGGCTGAAAGTCCAAACAGGTAGTGTAGATAGAGCTGGGAATTCTAACTGTGCCTCTTGAACTCTGTTTCAGAGAGTGTACACGAGGAGGTTTCTGCAACTTCATGCATTTGAAGCCCATCTCTCGAGAGTTAAGACGCGAGTTGTACGGGCGTCGCCGTAAAAAGTAAGTTTCTTTTTAAACACCATTAAAATAAGTAAATTAATGATCAGTTGCTGAAAAATCCGAAGGCAGATGTTTAAACTTTAGTTCTCCTGTTTTTTTTTTTCTAATGCACCTTCTGGCACGTGCCAGTGGAAGGGCATGAAGTAAACTGACAAGTGGTTTAGAACTAAGGTGTAGGTCTCTAAATAAAAAGTTATGGTGCTTCTTGCTCTGCAGTGCTGTGGGTGCTCAAGGTTGATGTGGTTTTAGGAGAAGGCAGGGTTCAAGGAGAGGAAAATTTGCTGAGTTTACTGAATATATGGGCCCTGTCTGTGGCTCAGATCTGCAGACTGTACTGAAGGACATTATTTGGGAGAAATTGCTTTATGCCTCGTCTGTTTTACTCTCTTCTAGATGTGTTTGCCTGTGTCAGACACAGGTTGCTTTGCTAATGGGCATTTTGGCAGCACCAGATTGGCCTCTTTCAGCATTATGTGCAGTCAAGCATATCTACAGATTATACTCAGGACCCAACCCTGTTTGCTTTTAACTGTTAATGGCTGATTTTTGTAGCCTGTATTCATCTCTTACTGTTGGTAACAGGCAGTCACTGTACTGAGCTCACTGTTTATTAATACCAGCCTCACAGCGAGACCCTTCTTGATAGGAATTCTCAGTGGGGAAAAAAGAATAGTAATTTTGTTTCATGGTAAAAAGATGTGGGAAATTCATTCTGTTATATATTATTCATCTAGTGAGGTACCTTGTAGAAAGGCTTTATACCTCTTGCTGTTACTACGATGGTTCACTTGGAGCTGGATTCAGTTTGCATTTAGGACCTTGCTATTTAGTGTAGGCATGGAAAATTGTTGGTCTTGCCTTTATCTAGAGCACAATTTTGTAGGTTCCTTTCAATCACAGAAGGAGCCTGGGATTGTGGATGTGTTTTTCCTGTAGATGTCTCTTAATTGGCAGTGTCTCAGAATTTGTGAGGATGAATTTAACTTTCAAAACATGGATTGCCTTGCTTAGCCCACATGTATAAGTGCCCAAATACTTTTCCTAAAGCATCCCAATTAATATTAACTTAAATGTAAGGTTTTAAGATGTTTGAATTATTAATAAGAAAAAAATAAGCTTTTTATATTTGTTCCAATGTTACAAATCCAGATTTCTCAGACTTAGTAATGCTAATTAAAAGATACCACCTTTTATTCCAAAAAAAAAAAGTGTGTTTGGCTTTGGAATGTGATTGTTTTATCCATAGCCCAATTTCAGTATGTGTTAAAACAAAATAGCTGAATCCTCTGTCCAGTTTTGTTTTTATTTGCCTTGTTTGAAGTCTTTGTGCAGCTAAAGCTGTCACAGGTTAGCAGTAAGGCTTGGCATAAAAAATACCATTTCTTGGGTCAGTGGGGTTGCACAGGTGGGTTGTATAAACTAGACTGTCCTGAAAGTAGTTCTGCACAGAGTGAAGTGTGTCAAAAGGTTTTGGAGTAGGAAAAAGAAGGGTAAAACAGAGCTTTTGAATAAAAGGCAAATTCAGTAATTTGAGCCAGCTGAGTAGTATGCAAGAATTAAGTATACGTCTGTCATAGTAAAACTTGTCACCACACATAATCCCACCCCAAAACATCTCACTATGAAACAATATTCTGCAAAATGAAGGCTTTTAGCATTTTTTTCCTTGTTTTTTTTTTTAGTTCTGCTGTAATTTCTGCACGGATTTAGAACTGTACTGTTAACATATTTTATACAATTAATTTTTCTGAAATGCTTAAAACCATTGACAAGTGACATACAAGCCATAAATCCACAGTAGCTCTGTTAGCAGGATGGAATGGATGGTTTTAGCTTCGTTCCTGAATTTTTCATCTGCCTCAGAGGCAGGGAAGGTGATTTGCCAGTGCTGATGGCTTGAGGGGGGAGGGCATGATGTAGGAAAAAAAAGAGGGGAAAACAATCTCAGAGAACTGAGTTGTAATTGCTAATTAATGACACTGATTTAATATGAGTGGACTTAAAAGCAGCTTTAGGCTTTTGGCATTAAGAGCTGTTCCTGTCTGCCAAAGCAGGTGTCCCTTTCTCCTGCTTCTTTAATTAACAGCCGTGTATCAGTGCCTTTGGTTCCTCTCCCTGCCCTTCCTTAAGGTGTGCAGATCCACTGGAACAGGTGACTGCAGGGAACAGTCCATTCTTGCTCCAGTGTGCATTGACTCCCTGGTATTTAAAGTTTGAGCAATTTGTAAATTCGTGGTTTCTCATCCCGAGTGCCAGTAACCAGTCCTTATAACGACACGCTGCCTTTCTCCTCCCTCATCGCTCACGTCCTTAATTAAGTGTGGTGCTGCAAGTAAACTGCTGGCTGGGATGAGGCAGTAAGACATTCAACTTTTTCTCTGCAGGCATCGGTCCAGGTCGAGGTCCCGTGAGCGACGGTCTAGATCCAGAGATCGCGGCCGCGGCGGCGGCGGAGGAGGCCGCGAGCGCGACAGGAGGCGGTCGCGAGACCGCGAAAGATCCGGTCGGTTCTGAGCCATGCCATTTTTACCGTATGTCTGCTAGAAAAGTGTTGTAGTTTGACCAAACAAAGTTCATAATGACGTTTTTTTTAAAAAGATGGGCTTCTGAATAAAAAAAATTTGTAGTGATACAGTATTCTTTGTGTAACTTGTTTCTTGTTGGGGGGAGGTCTTTTTAACTGTCATTCCTCTATCTTGACGAATACCTGGATTAACTCTGCCTGAGGAAAAGGTGGTAAATGTGTTGGAAGAGCGCCAGTTTTGGTTCGGATTTTTTTTTTCCTTTTTTTTTTTTTTTAATTATTCGGGTATAATTTGAACTGTTGATGAAAATGTATGTGTATATAATATAAAATATATTATATACATAGTAAAAATAATATACTGCTTAAGAAACAGTTACTCACATAAGTTTCCCTTTTCTGCTATGCTGTCTGCTTATTTAGGTTAGTTTAGGCACATTTAAGAGGAAGGCTGTGCGAAACGCATTTATTTACCGAGTAGAAACGCTTAGTTACAAAAATGTATGTTTGTTTGTTACCAGAAGTCTGTGCTCTGTCTATCAATGTGACTGTGGCATTTACAATAAATCCAATTTCTTGGTGTAAAATCTAAAGCCTATTTTCTAAGCACTCCGGAGTAGTTGAGTTGCTACTCCTGGCTGCCTATTTTCTAAGCACTCTGGAGTAGCTGAGTGGCTGCTCCCAGCTGTGCCAGAGTTCATAGTTCAGGTTTTTATAATTCTTGACTAAATTCCTTGTCTTTGGCTGGAAAGAAAGTTGCCTAGTGTAGTGTGGAAAAAAAAAGTACTATTTTTATTGCAGTGATTCATAATAGGCAGTTGAGGGTTTTGTGAAAAAAAAAAACAAAACAAAAAAACACCAAAATTCTGCTCCATGCAACATGAGACAGAAGTGCTGTTGAAGGAAATGCAAGGTCCTAAATACAAGGATTTAATTTCTTAGCTGATTGATTTTTATTTTTTTTTCAATCTATTTTCTCTTACCTGTCATGCAATGAAAAAGCATTTTGTTAGTGTTCTAGGTCATAGGAAACTAACTGGATGCTAGTGGAAAATAAATCTTTTTTTCCACCTTTTACCTGCTTTGTGATAGTCTGGAGTGTGATAAAAGCTAATGGACAGTTGTCACTTTCTTCACAAATTCTTTCTCTGAGCTCGAATTGCACAATCGCTGAACATCGCAGGTTGTGTCTCAAAGCGTTAAAGCTCCAGTGGAAATGTTGGAACATCTTCAGAGACAGTTGGTACAAAGGCTGAGTTGCAGTTTCACCTCGTTCATGTCTGCTGTTATTCAAAGCGTAACACAGCAAGAAGTTCTGGTCGGTGATCATATTTCTGCAAGATACGACTTTATGTGCACAAAGCTGTGTGATACAACGCAGTTTTCCAGTGGGGGAAAGAATTTATTAGAGCTTTATTAGTTCTGAGGCCAGATAACTTGCTGAATGATGAATCTGCAACTTGATGATTATTAAATAAAAAGAAAAAAAAAACCAGGAAATAGAAGGGATATGGATTCATCAGATAGAGGCATAGAGGAGCTGGGTTTGTTTAAGTATAAAACCATTCTGCTCACTGGGACATGGAAAACAAAATAACATTAAAAAACTAGCTTTTTTTTAAATGAATCTTCTTTGCTTATTACAACTCAATTCTTGCACCAGTTCAGTTTGAAATAATTTCGTTTCCACTGGATGGTTTGACCAACCACACTGTGGAACTTTAGTTTGCCAGGACCCTTTTTGGAGAAATACCACTCAAGCAGTTGAAGCTTGACATCTCCACATGATGTTCTGTTAAGTCTGTAAAGGAAATTATGCTTTCTTTCTACTGTAAGAAATTGAACAGTGCCTGGCATCGAATGGCTGAACTGAAATGTATTTCTCCTAGGCATTAGCAATTTCACATTGATAATTTAGCTCTTGCAGTTTACAGGATATTAATCCTGTTGCTTTTCTTTTTTCTTGTTTTTTTTCTTCAGTGAGATTCAGGATTGTTAGTGAGCTAATTTAAATCTTAAACTCCGAAAGGTGAGGATAGTCTTTCTGTTTTGTTTTTCTTCAAACAATATGAAGTACAAAGGGAATACTGTTTAAAAGGTTTAAGATCATTTTTACACAGATTAATGACACAAACTGATTTGTCCTATAAACAAGTTAGTCTAAAACAATACAAATGAGTCCCTGTAATGGCTTTAGTCTGTTTATCTAAACCCTGTTAGTCTGCAGGTATATTTTTGCATGAACAGATAGTGGAAGGTTGATTTCTCTCTCTTCCCCGATGCCATTTTGTTTAAGAATGCACTCTTGAATGCTACCAAATGTGTAATTGTATGATCTGATTGCATGGCTGCCCAAAAATTAACGATGTAACTGGAACACATCAGGATGGGCACTGCAAGCTGTGGATTTTACTGGATATTCTAATGGGTGCCTAGTGACAGCATTCAGCATATAAACTAAGCTCATGACATATCTTGTTAGGTTCACATTTTAAGACTGTACTACCAGCAAAGTTCATCAAATTTGAAATTTAAATTGCTCCAATTTGGTTAAACATTTATATGTGATAATCCCAGAAGTGGAAATTCTACCTCCCCCTTCTCTTGTTGCTCACAATGTCTTTAAGATTTATTTTTTTCCCCTCCTCCTCAAGGTACCTACTTTCCAGATATTTCATTGTTGACTCTTCTGTTGAACAGTGGATCTTAATTTATGGAATTCCTTTACCTCAAATAAGGGACAGCATACAGGATTTTCTGAAGTCTGAGTCAATTAGGTTGAAACTGTTCATCCCAAGTGGCTTCCTCTTCTTTGTATTTGGCTCTTATTCTGTGAAAATGCTGCTTGTCCATGAATATGATGTATGTTGAGACTGTAAAACCAAATGGAGAAAACTTGTTCAAAATAAAGCCTTTTTTTTTTATAAGAGTCTGACAAAAATTATCCCTTTCCTTTAGATGGGATGCTGCTCTCTAAATGACTGGTGAGGACATGAACCAAGTTTCCAGTTCTTCACTCTTGAGCTGTTTTTTGAGCAATTCTTTGTCTTCTGTTTTTCAGAAGCATGTCTTCAACTAAAATAACCCGAGCCTCTCCATATTCACTCGATAAAGTTGAATTTCAGAAGAGTGCAACTTGGGGTCAGGAGTTGGGGTGTTTTGGTTTGGGTTCTTTTAATTGATAAGGGTTTTGGCTGAGAGATCCTGCAAGGTTCTGTTGTGGTGGTCCGTGGAAGACAAGAGGGCTTATTTTTGGCAGAAGAAACATGTTTAATTGAAGAAATGAGGAATGGAAAAGGGGTCATGGCTTTTAAAGATGATTCCCCTCCTGGTGTTGCATTGCTCAAACTGCAGAACTTGGGGTTCTGATGACTGTGCCCAGTGCTGGTGTTTTGCAACAGCACCTTAACACTGCATCTGCCGTCTTTAATACATTAGAAGTGAAGCTGCTTTCATAGCAGTTGTGAGGTGGGTGTGGGTAAATCATTCCAGCTGCAGCTGCACTGAAGGCTCTCCCTAAAAGCAGTCCTGTCCAGGAAAAGTTCGAGCTGAAAAACGGAACCGAGTTGATGCTTCATTTCAGCTGGTAAGGCTGTGACAGAGGAGAATATTTGTAGCTGCATTTGCCACTTACTGCATGGCTAAAGCTGAGCTTCAGCTTCTCCAGCTGTTACTGGAAAGAACAGTTTTACCCTTGGGGCGAATTAATTGCAGTTTAAAATATCAAACTTGCATCCAGATGCCTGTAGATTTAATCAGATTCATGTTGAATTGATACACAAATATTTCTGAATTCATCAGTTTAGCCAATGTTGCTTTCTTAACGAATTGCAGAATGGTTTGGGTTGGAAGGGAAGTTCAAGGTGATTGGGTTCCACCCCCCTGCCGTGGGCAGGGACACCTTCCACTAGACCAGGTTGCTGAGAGCTTCATCCAATCTGGCCTTGAACGCTTCCAGGAACGGGAAGTCCATAGCCTCACTGGGCAGCCCGTATTGCACTGTCACAGCACTGAGGGTGTCTCCAAATCATTTTTCTTTTTTTTTTACAGTTTTCATTTTGTTCAATCCACATGTATGGACAACGGAGCAAGTCTCCTCAGCTCCACAGGCAGTCCTTCCTTGGCAGCGATGTGCTCATCAGTTACAAACCTCCAATCCCCTGTTAATCCCTGTCATGTTTTGTGTCTTATAAAACTAAAACCTTCAGCAAGAAGCGCCACTGGTGAGAGGACAGCGCTGTCCCACCCTGCAGCCCCTGCACAGCTGCTTTAGGAGGCCCCTGTTTTCCTGCTGGTGGTTACTGCCAGAAATGGTGTCCATTCAATCGATCTCGAGTTTCAACTGTAAATTGGATGTGTGGAATCGGCTGGAATGGTGGAAGCCAACAAACCAGCCCTGCTGCCAGCAGACCGGCTCTGGTAGCCCGCGGCTTCCTTTCAGGGGTGGGGGGAAGGGTGTGCTTATCTCTGACTGTTCAGATGCAAGGGCCGCCTCCTCGGTGCCCTGATAAACATCGGGTTCAGTGCTTTTGCATAATTTCAGTTTTGGTGTTTGCTTTTGAACTAGATTGTTTTGACAGGACAGCTGATGAAGTGGTGGGACGGTGGGGGGAGTGGTGGGAGGCAGAAGCTGCCTGGGTGAGCTGGAGCCCTGCAGCAGCTCATGTGTGTGACTACTCCTTTAATCCAACCACCTGAACCGCATTTGGAGCTCTGCGAGCTGTTCCCACGAGGAAATGACTCTGATCCAGGTGTTCCTTTTAGACAAACCCCTGCGTTCCTGACCAAGGCCTGCAGAGCGCTGTTTTCCTGAGCACAGTGAGCTCAGGGCACTGTAGGTCACTTCCAGCTCTCTGTTTCCAAGACCGCACGTGTAGGTGGGTCTGGAGGAAAAGAAAAAATAGTTTCTGCTCTGGCCCCACAAAGTGGGGAGGGAGACAGCAGGGAGCACTGGAGCTGATGTCCCTGCCTCTTTGGTTGGTTTGTGGAAAAGCTTTTAGTCCACTGGATTGCGTTTCAGATCCGTCTCACTTTCTTCCTGGAGCCTTCTGGGATTCTGGCCAGGCAGAGGGAGGGAGCTGCTCCCGCTGCAGCCTGTGCACCAGCCTTCCTCCTGGGCCTGGGAGCTGTGGGAAGAGCCAAGGGGAGCCACTGCTCCTCCCTTCTCTACCCACCCATTTTCCTTGAGAGCTAATGCTGCTCGTGTCTGAGAGAAAGACGGGAGAGAACTTCACAAATCAAAGCAGTCCTGCAACTTCCATCAGTCCTTCTTCCTTGCTCTCTAGTGAACAAGGAGGATTCTTCCTCTTGTGTTGGAGGAAAAGAAGTCCTGGAGCCACATAAGGATGAGATTTGATAAAGAGACTCCGAGGCAGGACTTGAAGAACTGATTTCTGGACAAAGCACAAGGGAAGAGTGAGCTGCCAGCCTTCCTGCTTGGGGCATTGAGTGAAACATTAATTGTTGCGCTGCTGGACTGGAGATGGGCAAGGGAAATTCCAAAGTCTAAGACAGGCCAAAATCTGCCTAAGTAATTCTCTCATTAATGTCTGGGCCGTTCTTTCCATTCTGGAGAGGTTTGGCTTGTTATGTTTTTATCCTTGTAGTCCTGGTAGGTAATCTGAGCAAGGTTTCTGACTGTCTCTCTTTTCTCTGAACAACTTCACTTCCTTCAGTCTCTACTCCTGGGCCACGTTTCTCTCTACACTTTGTGCTCCTCAGGCCCCATCCCGCCTGGGCCATTTTATTTTTTTGGAAATGCAGCTTTCCAGATGGGACAAGGTACCCCAGCAAAGCTTGCCAGTGCCAAGGGTGCCATGTGTTGTGTTTGCGTAACCCTGCACCCTGTTTGCTTTTTGCACAACAGCAGGGCCCTGTTGACTCACATGGGGCTTGCCTGGCACTGCAGTCATACCCTCCACACAATTACTGTCCAGATAGTGGCTACTCGAGAAATTTTGCAGTCTGGCTGTAAAATTTTGTATCTGTCCTTATCAGCCAACTTCCTATTTTACTTCCTCATCTCATTTCCAGTCTGCCCAAGATCATTTTGAAGTCTGTTCTCCAGATTGTTTGTGGCCTTGTGCATGCAGTTAAAATATGGAGTGGCTGTTCCTGGGCTGTGTTTTCTTCCCTTTGCATAAGAACATTTCCATGAGATTGTGTGATAGCCTTGTGCTCTCCCATCCCAAAAGGGCTATGGGTACCAACAAAACTCTGATGGTTCTTCGAGTGCCTTCATTAGCTGGTCACAAAAAGCCTCCTCCACGTGATCTTCCTCCTTCAGTGATCCTACCACAACAGCATTTGTGTTTTTTCCTTCCCCCTTTGATCACTGTACTGGTCCAAAGAATATCTCTCCTCAGCCTTTGAGTCTTCAGCGTTTACTCATCAATGATAGAAGAAACATCATCCTCTGCTTGCCATTCCTAAACAAGCTGTTTATTTCCATGTTAGTATTTCAGTTGGTGTCACATCACCGCTACACTGATCAGATCACAGTTTTGATTTTATCCCAAGCCTCGCTGCAGCTCCTCTTGTTCCTTGCAAGAGAAATAAACCCAAGCACTGTCAGATCTCAAGAAATGGACGTGGTAGTGACCTGCTGATTTATGGGACTTATTCACAACGCTGGGTTGAAGAATAATCTGTGTGTCCCACTGATTGGGCTCAGCCCTAATGGATCTAATTAGTGGGCAGTGGAGAAAAGCTCTGTGTGTTCATTCCCAGGCACCATGACTGATTTTAATGCCGGTAATGCCCATGGCACAGTGTGGGTTGGTGTTGCTCTTTGAGATCTTTGAAGTCAGTTTATTCTGTAAGTCAAAACTCCGTGTAGTGGAAAGGGACTTTTCACAAGGGCATGTAGTGATAGGATAAGGGGGAAAGGCTTTAAACTGAAGGAGGGTGGGGTTAGAATAGATACTAAAAAGAAATTCTTTACTCCGAGGGTGGTGAGGCAGTGGAACAGGTTGCCCTGAGAAGTTGTGGACTCCCCATCCCTGGAAGTGTTCAAGGTCAGGTTGGATGAAGCTCTTGAGCAACCTGGTCTAGTGGAAGGTGTCCCTGCCCGTGGCAGGGGTGTTGGAACAAGAGGATCTTTAAGGTCACACATCATGTCAGATAATTTCCAACACGCCTGGCGCCGTCACTTGGTCTTACAAGTCTCCTCTGAGGCATCCCTTTCACATTTATCAGGATCTGGCATATCCATCTGTGCTGATGATTTCATACCTTGGCACCCACCCGCCTGAAGCTGCAGTGGTTGCTGCAAGGCTGGCACTTCTTCAGAGAGAACAGCTGACTCAGTGCCTCTTCCCCAGTCCCTCCTGAAAGGCATGAGAGGTATGGTTATCCCTCCTTGGATACTCTCTGTGGGCACGACTGCAGTTTGCAAATGCACTCCTACTGTTCCAAATATTCATGGATTTCTGCTTAGCTGTGCTTGCCTCACGTGTGCCCTGGTGTCTCATGGTTTTTCTGATACCCATATCAGGGGCCAGGCCTTCTTAGCATCCCTGTTTTCACATTCTGCATTCCCCTTCTGCCATTCCATAATTTAGCTGCACCAAACACAAGCTACACTCTGTTTCCACATGTTTTTCCAGTGGATGTTTGTGTTTTGGGACTAACAGTCACTTGTTTGTTACAGTTACTTGTACAAACCTCACTTTATGTGCGTATTTCAGATGTAACTACCTAAGCAAACTGCAATTTAATGCAAATAGTTGTCCTGTTTCAGAGCAATATTTTCTACTAACTCTTTCTTTAGGAAAATGAGAACACGGAACTAAAAGTAGGTTTGCATCTACTTCCACCCAGAAAGGGACTGGGGAAAAGCAGTGTAATTTCAATCAGGAGCTGGATTTTGACGATCCTCCTGGGTCCCTCCCAGCTCAGAATATTCTGTGGTTCTGTAATTTGTCATCAGTGTGGAAGTTTCTCTGCAATTTGTGTGGATTTTTAACGTGTGTAATGAAACAGCTGCTTCAGTGAAATATCTGGCTCTTCTTTTTAATTGTTCAGTGGTTTTCCTGTGGGTTTGTTTGGTTGTTTTTTTTTTTTTTTTCCTAAATTTCACCCCACGTTCTAGTCACAACCCATTTTCTTACCAGAGAGACCCTTGACTTTGTAATGCTGAAACTGCTTCAGACCAGTCACATCCAGTTGTGAAGTCTCTTCTGTCACTTTTACCACTTGATTAAAACATCCCATTTCTGATTTTCCATATTTATACAGAATGCAATACTCTCCAAGTAGCTGTACTTCACAGCATGTGTATGTGCAGATGGGGAGACACAGCTGCCTCTACTCCTTCGATTACCTAAAACACATGGAACACTTCAGGGTGAATCATGTTCTAAAACAGACCTCCTTGAATTGCCTTTCTCTTTATTGGCACTTTTTATAGATACAGAAGAAATTGCTGATCGGATTTTCCCGCAGCCACAGGCTGTGATCTCGAAGCATTTCTCTCTGGTTTGCCTTTTCAGTACTTCCTGCTTTCGTGCAAGAGCTCCTGTTTTGTTTTGTTTTAAACTTACTCCGTAATTTAGAGCACCTTGTTGTTGTGAAGAATTACTCTGACACAGTTTGCATGGAGTGTATTAAATTCACCTGCATCCCGTGTTGTGCATCACTAAGCTCTGTTCACAACAGCTGTGGGTGCAGCTGTTGTGACACTCAGTGACTTCCCAGGTGAACACCTTGTCACCTTCTCAGACACCACCAGAATGGCCTTAAGCTGAGGGAGGGCAGGGTTAGAATAGATATTAGGAAGAAATTCTTTACTGTGAGGGTGGTGAGGCACTTAAAGAGATTGCCCAGAGAAGCTGTGGACTCCCCATCCCTGGAAGTGTCCAAGGCCAGATTGGATGGAGCTCTGAGCAACCTGGGATAGTGGAAGGTGTCCCTGCCCATGGCAGGGTTGGAATGAGATGACCATTCCATGTTTCACCATGTTTCACCAGCCTCCTTGCCCTGGGATGGGTATTTTCAGGGCTGCCTGGACCTCTCTCCCCCTGTTGCTGTCCTCAGCAAGCTGAGATGGGACTCACACTGCCAGCACAACCCTGAGGTGTTTTTTTGGGGGAGCACCTGTCTGCTGCCCCATGAAGCTCCCTCACAGGGCCCCTCAGATGTGGTGGGTATTTTCTCCCCAAAACAGACAAGGAGCTGCTACCACAGGCTGTGCTCAGGAGCCACCAGCAGCCACGTGTGTGTCCCCTACAGCCACTGCCCAACGGGTGCATGAATAAAACACCTTCAAAGGCCAGGGCCTGGGCACAGCCCTCTCTCCAGGGACACACAGTCAATTAGGCTGGAAAAGACCTCTGAGGTTGTCAAGTCCAACCTTTGAACACCACCTCGTGAACTAGACCATGGCACTGAGTGCCACAGTCAGTCCCTCCAGCGATGGTGACTCCACCACACCCCTGGGCAGCCCATTCCGATGTCGAATCACCCTTTATGTGAAGAAATTCTTCCTGATGTCCAGCCTAAACCTCCCCTGGCACAGCTTGAGACTGTGTCCTCCTGTCCTGTCACTGGCTGCTGGGGAGAAGAGGCCGAACCCATCTGGCTACAACCTCCTCTCAGGGAGTTGCAGAGAGTCACAGGGTCTCCCCTGAGCCTCCTTTTCTCCAGGACGAGCCCACCCAGCTCCCTGAGCCGCTCCTCACAGGACTTGTGCTCCAGACCCTTCACCAGCTCCATTGTCCTTCTCTGGACTCGCTCCAGCCCCTCAATGTCCTTCCTGACTTGAGGGACCAAGAACTGGACACAGTTTTGGAAGATCCTGTGGATAAACCCAGGCATATCCCCCCCCAGTTCCCCTCAGCGATCTGGGCACCGCTGGACATTTCTGGGCATTGATGGACTCCACTGGACACTGCTGGACATCTCTGGACATCCATGGGCATTGCTGGGCACCACTGGACACTGCTGGACATTCCTGAACACTGCTGGACACTGCTAGACATTGCTGGACACTGCTGGACACCACTGGACATCAATACACATCACTGGACACTGCTGGACACCGCTTGGCATCACTGGACACCGCTGGACATCAGCGGATACTGCTGGACACAGATTGACATCATTGGACATCGCTGGACAACACTGGACACTGCTGGACATCCCTGGACATCCCTGGATGCCGTTGGACATCTCTGGATATCATTGGACACTGCTGGATACCACTGGACATCTCTGCACACCGCTGGACATCCCTGGGCACAGCTGGACATCCCTGGACACAGCTGGACATCCTTGGACATCCCTGGACACCGCCGGTCCCGCCCCTCCCGCGCTCCGCCCTCCCACTGGCTGGCTCGGACGCGCCAACGCCCCCACAGTGACCAATCAGCGCTAGCGCAGCCGCTCCCGCCCCTTGGCGGGGCTGAAGGGGCGTGGTCAGGGCGGAGCGGGGGGCGTGGCCGAGCGGCTCGTGCGCTCCTCTTAACCCCCCGCGCATCCTGCTCATCCTCACCCTCCTCATCCTCAGCCTGGTTATCCTCCTACTACTCCTCCTCATCATCATCATCTTCATCCCCATCGCCGCCGCGGCGGTGTCCCGGATCGCGCGGGTGAGGTGGCGGCCGCAGCGCGGGCGGGGTGGGAGGGACAGGCAGCGGCTGCCCCATCCCTGTGGCCGCACGTTGCATCATCCGCGGGAATGGGATGGGGTGGGGAGAGCTGGGGGGCGGCCGTGCCCCCCATCCTGGGGTGGGATGAGGGTTTGGGGGGGCCACGGGCTGGAACGGATTGGCCCGAGAGGGTGTGGAGTCTCCCTGGCTGGAGATATTCCAGAACCGTACGGGTGCGATCCTGTGCCACGTGCTCTGGGATGGCCCCGCTCGAGCGGGGAGGCTGGGACAGATGTGGTCCCTTCCAACCTGACCCGCTCTGCGGTTCTGTGGGTGCGGTGCTGCCGCACAGCTGGACTTCTGTGCTGTGTTTGTACCGAAGGGAAGGGGTGGGAAGGGGCAGCTGCGGGCGGGGGGAGCCCCGGAGCCACCCCCGGGAGCAGCGGGGGATGCCCCGGGCAGGCCGGGAGCGCCTCCCCCGAGCAAGGAGCAGCAGGAGCAGAGGTGGGCTCTCGGCGTCTCACGCCGGCTCACAGGATGACTTTGTGACTTGTGGCTTTCTCTCTGGGTTTGGCACCAGCTCTCCGGCCAAGGCTTGGTTTGTTGTCCGTTGTTCTCGCGGGCACCACGAGGGTCTCTTGCAGTGTTTTTTGGCAAGTTTGGCTAATGCAGTGGACCACGAAGCTTTTTTTTCTTTTTTTTTTTTTTTTTTCGTTTACATTTTATAATTTTATTTCATATATTGCCTTTCCCCAATCGGGAGGGGTCTGAACTTCATAGGACCTGAGAGATCTGCTCAATATCAGCGTTAATAATGCTGCTGGCACATGGAACCGGCCACTACTTGAAAGACAAGTGATTCTTCTCCTTCCTATTCCTGTTTGAGTACCTGGTCTGCTGTGTGTCTCTCTGATCCTAAAGCCTTTGACCACGGAGTGCTGGGCCCTGTTCCAGCGTGGTTGCTCACACTGTTTACCCTTTCAGCGGCTCTGTTTGCTGATTTGTGGCGTGAGACCTCCGTGTTCTGCAAAGCTTGCGCTGCGGAAGGGTGGAAAAAAACAGAGTGTGGAGAGAGCTGAAACGTGGGGATCTCGTGCCAGAGAGGAAAGGTGTTCCCTGGGAAACTGAGAGCTGCTCAGAGCCTGGTAATTCCTCAGCAGGGGAACGTCTGTGCTGAGATCACCACTGATGAAGTGCAGTTTAGGTGCTGGAGAAGGTTCAGTATTGGGGTGTTTGCCGCCCTTTTTCATACTGGTTGGTGGCTGTTGTTGTCCTGCCATGACCTCTGCCGTGTGGGTCACCCAGCCTGCTCTCCTGCAGCCAGAGTGTGCCTCTAAGGATGCTGGTTGGTATCCAGAGGCAGGAGGAGGCTCTGCAGGCCCTGGGACGTCTCTGACCTGGCACTGGCAGCACGGCAGCCTGCCAGGGAGGTGGGATGGGCTGGCAGGTGCCTGCAGCCTGCTTGTGAGCTGGGAAAGCTGCCTGTGAGCACAGGGGCCGGGCACACGGCAGCTGCACCGGGGGTGCCTTGCTGGCAGCTCCGCGGGTGTAGCCGGAGTGGTGGCACTTGTGGCCTTTCCCACAGAACCTGCCCGGGCAGTGGTGGCCAGCAGCTCTCTGCCAGCCTTTATCAGAGGTCCCTGGGCTAACAAAAGCCGTGCTGCCTTGCGGGGAGGCACCGTAATGCCTGCCGGGGAGGGGGAGCTGTGCCTCTGCCTGTGTCACAGACCTCTCAGAATCCCAGAGCAGAGCTCCAGCTCCCTCTGTTCGCCACTTTGGGCTGCTTGCTTGATCCCTGAGCTTCTCACCTGTAATGCTTCTCTTGAGCTCAGCAGATAGAAAGCACTGGTCAGGCTGCCCGTGTTGGTCCATCTTGGTGCGCTAAAGTAGAAAGCGGGGAAAGAAATAACGAAAGCTTCAGACTGCAGGAGATAAAAATGCAGATAAAGCATTCTCCAGGCTTTTCTCTCATGCTGTTGAGCTCCTGAAGACTTCAGTCTTCACTCAGAAGACTTAGCAGGTGAGTTCAGGCAGGGTTGGAGTGAAGGCAGGACGTGGAGGTGCCAGAGGACACCTGGGTTAGGGCTGCAGGCACAGCTTCCCTTCTGTGGGGGGGAGCAAACTGAACATTTTCGTGTTTTCCCTGGCTGACTTCTGGTGTAGCAATTGGCACAGCAGTGGAAGTTGCTTTGCTGTTGAAGTTGAGTCTTTGCAATGTTACAGAGTGCCCCATTTTCTATCAGGAATATTAGAAGTATGTCATTCTGGCCTTGAAAAAAGTGATCACTGAGAGGACATACATGTGCCCATCTGCTCTGTAGGAGGAAATGGAAATAAGACCTGGGATTCTTGAAGGATCTCTGCCTAGAACCTCAGTGCTGTTAATTCATTTTGCAGTTATTTTAGATCCTTTGTTATCTCCTGACACAGGAGTGAGGGCTGCCTGCTCCTGAGGAAGGAGCAAGGACACACTCCCACACTCTCACAGAAAAACCACAACAGCAAAACAACCCAAAATGTCTAATTGTCTTCTGAATCATTTATAGCTGTGGTGTACCCATCCAACCTGTGGGTACTGCTCCATCTGCTTATCTATAAAGATCCTAAAGCCCCCTAAGACCCTGTGACACTCAGAGGGAGCAGAACAACTGTTTTGTGATGGTTTACTTGTGCCTGCTTAACCTCATGAAAGTTTCCCATTCTCAGCATAATGGAATTCTGTATCTCATCTCTTGCTGAGCAGTCAGCCCTGGGGGCATTTCTCTCTGATTCACCTCTTACACCTGCCTTTTAGACAGCCTTGTTCGTGCTTCAGACAAGACTCCAGTTAATTGGGTCCTTGCACACATGATACTTAAGTGGTACAGTACATTAGTGCTGATATCATACACTGTAAACAGCTACAGTAGAAACTGTAGCTCCTGACTTATCTGTGGAGTGGGTTCAGCTCAGGCTGTTTGGGCATTAATTTCACTCGCTGGCTTTCAGCCCTTTTCTGTAGGAGTTGAGAAATAGCTTAGGTCTTGGGTTCCCTGTGGAGATGGATCCAGAGATGTGAGCCTTGCCCATGACACTTTCTGCATCCCACACCTCTATGTCCCACTGCCCTTTGTGACTTAGGTTTAAATGGCTTTGTAAATTGTCTTTCTGAATTTTTTTTTTTTTTGCCTCGTGTGCTCTGCAGATATAATGGCAGAAGTTAGTCAGGCTCTTCTAGTTAGACTCTACCCACACCCCCAACTGGTTATGGGAGTGTTCCCCTTCACTAAATTAAGGCTGATGGAATTTCTTTCCAGGGGATGGGCAGCTCTTCCTGCAGTTTGTCTCCCTCGGACTCTCCTGAGCAGTGTCCAGTACAGGAGCAGAGTTGGCATCTTCCTGCCCTGTCTCCCCAGTCTTCATTCCCAGAAAAAAAGACTGAGAAGAGGGTCAGGCTAGCAAAGGCGTTGCTGTCATCCTCTGTTTTATGGGTTTCTTCTCACCCCCTTTATTTTGTTCCCCAGAGGTCTCCCCAGCAGAAAGATGCAGCAGATTCCTATTTTGGGCCCATTTTGGGTCTGTAGGCAGGATCATGGGGGAGGATTTGGATGTCCCAGACCACCTCTGCCCCCTGTTTTGCTGAAGTTGCATCATCAAGGGCTGTAAGCAATGACTTAGGTTGCTTAAGGTTAGTATTTGGTTAGGATTTTTGCTGGCAGTGCTTGAGGTTGGCTTTTTGTCCCTCTTCTCGTTATTTGTTCAGAGTTGGAGCCCCATTATTGAAGCTTTGATCAAGTATCAAGCATTGCCATTCTGAAAGTACAGGAGAGTCTCACAGCTCAGCTGAAGGCAATAAATCTAGCTTGTTCTTAGTTTCTGCTTACTTTCTAGTTCAAGAAGTGATGGCAGTTGCAGTTAGTGAATTATGGGTTTTTTTTGCTTTACAATAGAAGAAATGAGATGGCATTGTCCTGCCCAGTTCAGAAGGAATCCTTCAAAATGCAGCTTTTTGAGAGCCACAATAATTCCTTTCCTGCTGCCAGTACGAAGAACGAATACTTGAAACCTCTTAAATTTTTTTCTGCAAGAAACTTCTCCCTCTTTCTCCTCAATTTTCAGACCCTTTTGAAGGACACTGAGAATTGGTGATTTTTAAAGGTTTTGTGCTCCTATTTTATGAGAACCTGGAAGATGAACAGAATGGGCTGTTTCCTGTCTCTAAGCCCCTGCTGCTTTCCTCCTGCACATTGAAATGGTTTGATCCTTTGGCACCAAAGCCCCTTTATTAGATGGACTTTGTCAGTGTTGTCAGTGTTACCCGTGAGCAGAGGCAGTCGATGTCTGTATCCAGGGTTTGGTGCCAGCTGGGTGAGGGAACATGTGGATGTGGCTCAGAGGAAGCCTTGAAACTTTTCCAGTGTTTGGGGTTGTTTGTTTTTATTCTTTACTAAAAAAAAAGCCACTGATATTCTGAATTGCAAACCAGGAACCTCCTAGAAAGAGAAATGAAAGGTGGGTTTCACTCTGGAACTGGAAATGAGCTGCTTTCTGGTGACAAAGACTATTTATTGTTTGTTGTTATGTGTTTATAGAATCTTAACTTTCCTGGGCTGGTGTCTCTCAGTTTACTCCTGGTCAGTAGTCTAGGACAGGATGTAGTCCCCCTTGGCTCTTGGGCTTGTGTTAACCTAAATAAAGTAAAATCATACCATTCTGGTGGCATGGAAACCTTGATATCCCCAAAGCAGAATTATTTCAAGTCTTAGGCTGGAAAGTTGACCCTTTCAGAGGTTTTTTTTTTTTTTCCCCTAAAGGAGGGCTGTTTAAGTGCTTTGGGAGTTTTCTTCAAGTCAGCATGCAAGAAGGGAGTTGGTGTGCACAAGGCAGTGGTGGTTAGTTGTCCATATTAACTTACAGGATCAAATACTAAAGTTCACCGAGCCTGTGATTCAGTTGTTTTTTTCCCAGTGTGTCACCAGACCATCAGCTCTGTGTCTGTTTTGGGTGCATCTGTCAGAAGAAGGAGGATGAGGCCAGGGGACCCTTTCCAGCACAATTCAGTAATGGAAAGAGCTGAATTTTGCTGCAAAATGGTGATGAATAAAACAAATACTAGGGAAAAAAAACAACCCTCATGCTTTCCAAGACTTCAGCCACATTATTGCCTTCAGTGGGAAGGAGGCAGGCAGGCTCTGTGAACAACTGGCTGGCGCAGGAAAAATGAACTTACTGTTTCCATTTCATATTTGCTAATTTCTGAAACAAAAAGCCTCCTAGAAGGCTGAAGTGTTTGCTGTGTCTGTGTGATATCCAGCATCACTACAGCTGTGCATGCAACGCTGATTCATTTTGGGTAGGAACTTGCGAGATTTTGGTCCCCTCAGGGGTTCAGAGGCCTCTGCAGATGCTCCTGGATAAAGCTCTTTCCTAAGCAGTGCACAGGGTCTTTTGGGGATGGCACTGTGAAGCCCTTTCCCCCTGTGCGTCCCTAGAAGCCCAAATCCTGCGAACTGAAGTATTTCCTGTTACTTTGTGTGGCTTTCAAGCTTATGGAATTGCAGACAGTCGGATAAAAGATGCTTTCTACTTTCTTCCCTTTCAGAGCCAGGAAAGTTTATGTAATGCAGGAAGGGCAGGGTCAAGGGACCCTCCATCAATATTGCCCAATACCTCTGCTGCATGATTTATTTTTTTTTAAATCCTATTTATACAAGTCATCTTCACTTTGTTTTGCAGCTTCTCTTTCTCTCCATGAAAAAGCTGTCTGTGTTTTGCCCCCGTGAGAGACTCTTTCATGATAGTTTTTTTTTCTTAACTTACGCGTTCTGCAGTGTTGAAGAGGATTCCAGTCTGGTGACTCTTTCCTGAAGGAATTCCAGTCTCCTGGGCCATCTCCTTCACCAAAAACCATGGAGAAGTTTGTATCAGACAAGCCTGTTCCTGTGCTTAAGGTACTCGCTGGCCTTTGGGGAGTACTGTTATCCCACCTTCCTGTCACCAGAATTTGGGAGAGCCCCACCTGTTTCCAGAGGGATTTTTAGGTTGCCTTGCTGAAATGCTGTGGTGGGAGGTGCTGTTGAAACCAGTGGCCTTTCTGGCAGAGTTCTCCATGACCATAAGTAGGAACACAGAGTCTTTTGGCACAACTTTCTAATGAGCCACCAGTCAGTCTTACTGTGTTCCACTCTGCTTGGAACGGGGTATCTCCCATGAGACCAGTCCTGTTTTCTTGATATTTATGGAGGCTTGTTACAGCGAGCACATGCCTCGGTGTGTTTAAATCATTCTCGTGCTGGTGATAAGGATTTGGCAAGTCAAAATGATGCTGAAACAACTTCCCGTCCTCGCAGTACTATGGAAACATCAGCTGGCCATCACAATACCTGTTTGTTGTGACCTTTTTCCCATAAGGGGAAAACAAGACTGAGACACTGGAGGATGGGATTAGTCTAACTGAGACATGCTGTGCTTTCTTCCCCAACACCTGGGTCTCAGATGCAGTCTCAGGATCTCTTGTAGTGGCAGAACCTGTTCTTGGGTGTTAAAACTGCTTTTTGCCCTTGGCCTTTTTCGAGACTTGTCTCCTGAACACTGTCACCAGGGTAGCTGCTGCTCAGGCTTCCCTCAGGAAAACTGTGTGCTGGAACACCAGACTGGGATGGAGAAGTTGGTGGGACAAGAGAGACAACAATAAAGGCTCCTGATTAGCAACGTGATTTTTAGCTCTTTTAGCAGGGGGCAGTGATGTGAATGGGGGATTTCCCATGGTGTGGAACTTGAGTGGCTTTGATAATCTCGAAGATGCTCTGACCCTCTTACAGCAGGGCAGACAGATCACTCACTCTCCTCAACCCTTCATCTTTTCTTTTTTTTTCTTTTTTCTGTTTTTGTTTTCCTTCTCCCTCCCCCCAGAACGGAATCCCTACTCTTCCTCCCCAGAAGAAGCCAGAGACAAACTCGTGCCCTCATGCAGCTGGCAAGTATTCTCTCCCTGATGGGGTGGAGAATGAGAACTGCAAGAATAACGAGAAGGAAAGGCAGTGGATCCGCCCTGATACACCCAGCAAATGCACATGGAAGCTTGGGAAACCCCTCTCTGCCTCCCCACATCATCATGCCTCTCTGTGAGTATTTCATTTGCTGCTTTTCAGCACTAATCCAGAACCCAGACTGAGCATACAGGGGGCCTTGCACCACAGATGTGAAAGCACACGGACTGGAATAAATTTATTTTAAGTGACCTGGCAAACAGTTCCCTGACTAGATGAAAGTTTGCACTGTTAGTGCCTTTTGGTTATAAAATAGCTGACTGAGGAGTGCTGAGCTACTCAGTACCAGGAGAAAGTGCAGAGGTCTTCATTCTTGCCTCAGTGCTTGGCTTAATGTCTGATTAATCCTTGTTTTGGATCAAGGACTTGATGTTTGTGAGTTTGTGTCCCATGGTTGTTCTTTTAAAGTAAAATATCTAAAGTAACCACCCTGATAAATGGGAGGGGGAAAGGTGGTTGAAATTAAAAGCAGCAGAAATGCTTTGTGGTTGTTGTGTGACCTGTCTGTGGCTCTTTCTGGGAATACACTGGCTTTGTTTATATTTGTACCAGGCCAGAGCCTCCGAAGATCCTGCCAAACATCCTGACTAAAGTTGGCAATACACCTTTGGTGAGGATCAACAAGATTGGGAAGCACTTTGGACTCAAGTGTGAACTCTGTGAGTACTGCTGCACACAGAAAATCAAACTAACAAACGCCTTTTCAGAAACTTGAGGTAGTTCTGGTTAATAGTGTCATGTAACCCTGGGAACAGGAGTGCAGGCACCTGGCAGGAAATGGTGAGGAAAAATTCCTCTTTTGGTAGATAATCAGTTTTTTTGGAATTGGTCATTTAAAACATCTTTCGGTTTGTGCTTCATGAGAAGATTTCCTCCAGCTTTTCCATTTCTTCAGAAAAAGTAAAATGTTTCTCATAGAACATTTAAATTTTAAAAAGTTATATGAAGTTTGTGACTGCTTCTCATATTCAGAGTATTCATCAGTGTGTGTAAAATGCAGATCAGCAGTTAGCACCAAAGATCACTGGAAATGATTGAAGAGATGAAACTGTCAGTGAAGGGTTTTTTTTCTTTGGTTGGGGTTTTAAACCCAACCATACTGGAGATACCTGGAGGTTCTGATCAGAGAAAGGTGGTGTTCAACACCACTGAAGGGACTGGGTGGCTGGAGTGAAAGTGTCAGCTGAACAAGGGGAGAAACTTCCAGTTTGATCAGAAGCTCTTTGGCTTGGGGACTTCTCAGGGAAGAGGCAAGACCAGGTTTCAAGGCCAGGCTGGATGGGGCTCTGAGCAACCTGGTCCAGTGGAAGGTGTCCCTGCCCATGGCAGGGGGGTTGGAATGAGGTGATTTTTAAGCTCCCTTCCAACCCAAACCATTCTGTGATTCCAGTGACAACTTGCTTGTTGTTGTGACCTGTAACAGAGGAGACGCCGTGAGCTGAATCCCCATCTCTGGTGTTGGGAAGCAGGGAGGTGAACTGGGCAGACATGTTAACAGAGCTGCTCTTCCAGAGGTGTTAGGAATCAGCAGCCTGCTGCCAAGTGCCTGTGTTCAAGAGCTGTGCTTGGTTTCTGTGATTCCAGTGGTCAAGTGCGAGTACTTCAATGCCGGGGGCAGCGTCAAGGACCGCATCAGCCTCAGGATGGTGGAGGACGCTGAGAAGGCTGGGATCCTGAAGCCTGGGGACACGATCATAGAGCCAACCTCTGGAAACACAGGTGGGGCTAGGAGAGACCTTAGCAAAGTGCGTGGGGGGAAATGCTGTGGGGGTTTTCCTGGGAGAGGCGGGTTTGAGATTGGAGCATGGAGGCTGCCTGTGCAAGGAAGAAGGGATCTCTTCCTGCCTGCACTGCCTCCTCCATCGTGCACAGGGAACATTTCTACAGGGCCCTGTGCTGACCAGAACAGCTGGGAAGGAGCTCTGCTAAATTTGCAGAGCCTCTTTGCTTTCAAAGAAAAGAAGTCTTAGGCCGGGTTCACTAGAGTCTTTAGGCCCTATTCAGGAATTCAAGTCTGACTAAAATTAAGGGTGGGAAAGCACCCAGAAGACTGGTAAGAATTCCCATTCTTTCTGTTTGGGAAGTCCCGTGGTCCCACTGTCAGGTGAGGTGGGCCTGGTTTGAGAAACAGCCCTTCCCATGTTGGTGCAGTTGAGGTGGGGGATGAGCTGCACCCCCATAGCACTGCCTGCTGACAAAGCCCTTGCACACCTGGATTTTTCAGCAGGTTCCACTGTTGAAAATCACAGGAGATCCACAGCATCTCCTCCTTGGAGGGCTGGAGGAAGGAACAGTCCCACCAGGCAGGGGCCAGGGCAGAGCATCTGATGATCCAACTTGGCTCCTGTGTCAAAGCTGTTGTAGTTCTCTCAAGCTGCTCTGCTCCTGGGAAGAAAACATACCTGGAGTGTTCCCCCTTAAATATAAACTATAAATAGTTAAATATATAAATATAAATTTATAATATGTAAATATTATAAAATATAAATATATACTGCCTCCTCTGAGCAGGTTCCTGAGCTGAGCTGCAAGCTACTCTCCTGCTTGATGTGCTCTGGAGAGGTGCTTTGTCCTGCTCTTAAACTCCTTCCTGGGCTTCCATCCACTGTTGCATGATATTAGGCCAAGCAGACCTTCTCTTGTTCTTTTGGTCCAGTTCAACCCTTTGTTACTGAAGGGACTGGGGTGATGAGCTGATCTGCCTTCCACAAAAAACTGGGAGGTCACATCAGTTGCTGTCGCCTCAGCAGCCGTTTTTTGGGGTGTGCAGTGAACTGAAACCTTTGTGAATGTGGCTGTACCCCTTGCCTGAACAACAATACACAGTGGAAAATATCCATATGCATTGAGTTCCTCCAGTATCTAAGGTCACACTGTGACATCCTGCTTTCTGGGTCAGTACCTGATAAATGATTCTCCTTGCCACAGAATCCGAAAAGGCAGAACTGAAGGAGATACAGGACAATTGCTGCAGAATGCTGCCTCTCTTTTTCATATAAAAGCAAAGACCAGGGCAGGCAGTAACCTGAGGCAATTATAATTTGCTCTAGGCTACTGCTCAGGGCTACTGAGTATGCTGAAAGTAAGAGCTAATGTGTTATATTTTTGTCCTCTCTGCATCCCGCTTCTCCCTCAGCCAAAGTCCTGTTTTGATGTTTGCTGCATTTCCAGTTCAGTAGCAGAAAGTACAAAGTATTAGAGTTCAGGTCTCAAAATTCTTTCTTCATCACAGACTGTAAGGAAGAATGCTGGATGGCTCCTCTTCAGTCTGTGGCCTTAGGGAGGCCTTTGCTGTCTTATTGTTGTATTTGGGCATCCATATTTATCTATAATACACTGAGAAAAGTTGCTTTTTCCCCCCCCAAATATATTAAACACTGCTTGAATTACTTGAGGTGTGAGTTAAGCTTCTCTTGCAGTAACAGTTTTATTATTAGGGTTTGTTATTTTTTTTTACCTCTCTGTGATCCAGCAGCATGTAGAAACAGAGCCAGCTTTGAACAAGCAGGTCTCTGTGTAGGAGAAGTTGCATGTGTTGGTCCTGCACCCAGCACAGGGGGGGAGCTGCCTTGCAGTCTGACCTCAGACAATGATCAACCAACTTGATCTGTTTAGCTTATCCTGCAGAGAGGTGATCTAATAACAGGTGTGAGCTTCTCTTCTCTGAGGTACAGCAAATGACCAGCTGGAAGGCAGAAATCAGGCTGGAGGTACAGATTTTTGAAGTAAGAATGAGGTGTCTGTCTCTAACAGTCAGGGTACTTCACTGTGGTAGCAAGTTTACCCAGTGCATTAGAACCTCAATCACAAACAGCATCTAAATAATTTCTTTCCAGAAAGGACTTAGTTTCAGTGCATTGCAAACTATGTGTTTAATGCAAAAGGCTCTGATGATCTTCTGGCAGCATCAGAGGGATCACTCTGATCTTCTGTAGCTTCAAGCACATTTCTTTCCCAAATTCCTTCTGTAAAAATGGGAGTGGGTGAGACAGGAGGAAAGTGATGTGCATGTGGCAAAGCCAGCAGTTTGCACATGCCAAGCTTCCCCACCCTTGGCTAAGCTTTCTCTTGGCTGTGAACCTCAAAGAACGAGCAGCATCTGTAAATCCAGTTCTGCCCAACAGACTGAAACATTCCGTTTGCCACCCCTCCAGAGGCACCGTGTTCGAGCCTCTGGTGAAAATCTGATTAAATCCAGGGGCGTGCCAAAGCTGGCATTGTGGCTTTTGTTCTCTGCTGCTCCTCACTGTGTGCTCTGCGTGTCTTTGCTTGCTTCCAGGAATTGGGCTGGCCCTGGCTGCGGCAGTGAAGGGTTACCGCTGTATCATCGTGATGCCAGAGAAAATGAGCATGGAGAAGGTCAGACCTGCTTTAATTCTTTTCAAGAATTAAAAAAAAAAAAACCCAAACGTGTTTGCACTCGCAGAATTCCTGGTGCAGATGTGTGCTGTGGCTTTAACAGCAAAGATAGAGGCTCTTGGTCTCCAGGTTGTTGGCTGGGCAGAACTCTGCTGAGGGGCTTGTTGTTCGCCCACAGAAATCCAGGCTGGCTAGCCATGGATAGAAAATGTATTTTAAGACCCATCCCCACGGCACTGTCACTTTGAAAGCTGTCATGGCTGTTTTAAATACAAATGTCAAGGGAACTTGGGATTTGCCACGCACATGGAAGTGACTGCCTGTCCCTGGGTGAGCTGTCCCACGCTGAGCAGAGGATGAAGGGAGGCAGTGCTGAAGCTTTGAGTACTCTGCAAATATTCAGGGCTCAGGGCTGAGTGTGAGGGAGCTCGTTGAGCTCCTCACTGGGTGGTACTGGCAAGTACCTGAGTACCACAACAGCAAAGGGGAAGGAAAAGCTGCCTTGCCTTCCACTTACCTCCACTTACCTGTAACCATGGCTTGCTCTTACCTGCTCTGGAGGGAGAGGTACCACATGGCCACTGCCACGTGGCACCAAAGCTCTCCCTCCCCTCTGAAGACAGGCTTTGCCTTAGCTCGGTATCATAATCTTTCTTGCTTTTGTAACAGTCGAAAGGTGCACAGGGCCCTGGAGGATCTCCATTGCTGCCTGTGTCCAGAGGAGGGGATAAATACATGTAATTTACACTAAAACACAAAATACTGGGCTACAGCACTGCTGGAGTGCAGAATTTGTGACTGGTGTGAGAGAAGAGGGTGTTTTGGCTGAATGAGGCTTCTCAGTGTGGTAGTAATAGCTCCTACAGGCATGAAGGCCTGGACTAGAAAGAGGAATTTGACACCTGGCTCCCCAGTAAAGCCTAGTTCAAATCCTTAATGCCATTTGGTTTTAATCCATGGCTCAGTGGCTCAGGCTATAGGAGAACCACTGAGAAGGCTATTGCTGACCAGGTGAAAGGGAGGATGTTTTCTTTTGCCTTTCATCCAGTGAGGTCTCTGCGCCAGGAGAGCGTTCTGGGGCTTTGTGACCGCCTTTCTTTGCTGCAGGTGGATATCCTGAGAGCTCTGGGCGCTGAGATTGTGAGGACCCCAACTACTGCCAGATTTGATTCCCCTGAGTCCCACGTGGGAGTGGCGTGGAGGCTGAAGAACGAGATCCCCAACGCGCACATCCTAGACCAGGTGAGAGCCAGGGTGCAGGAGGTGCAGGGCAGTGTGGAGGAGGAGTGGCAGCTTTGTTCCTTAATGTGCTTGGTTGACTGTTCAACACCCTACGTGTGTCTCTGGAGGAGAAGATGCCCCAGATCTGGAGCTGTAGCTGAGCTGTGCTCCAGGCCAGCAAGTTTCTGTGGTCACTAGAGAGCAGCAACGAGCCAGTGCTTGCCAAAACTGCAACGCTTGAGGATGTCTTTTTCCACTAAGTTGGCAGGCCTGTGTGGAAGAATGGACACAGGAGTCACGTTGCTCAAAGTAGCTGTCCCACAAACAAGACTGATCTTGGCACTGGAGGGTGCTGGCACCCTAGAACTACTCTTAAATTAGGTCACTTGGGAAGGTTGTATCTCCCCTCGGGCCTAGGTCCAGGACACAGATAAGGAAACGGTCTGCAGAGAGTGTATGTAGCTGTTGTGGGGCTTGGAGATTGTTTGATGTGTTCTTGAAATGCCTCACAGTGTGAATTTTTGTCTTCACGTCTGTTCTGTCTTCCCACATAGTACCGGAATCCCAGCAATCCCCTGACACACTACGACACCACAGCTGAGGAGATCCTGCAGCAGTGTGATGGTATGTCTGCTCCACTGCTAATCCCCT
Source organism: Empidonax traillii (assembly GCF_003031625.1). Classification (NCBI taxonomy): domain Eukaryota; kingdom Metazoa; phylum Chordata; class Aves; order Passeriformes; family Tyrannidae; genus Empidonax; species Empidonax traillii. The sequence continues at coordinate 221,006 of NW_020955194.1, read as the reverse complement.
CCCCAGCCAGTCCCTGGTAGCTCTATTGTTATTTTCTTGGAGGATGAGACCTGAGCTGGATGAGAAATCCATGGATTTTGACAGAGCAAATCCCGTACACATGCTGCGTGTCATTGGAGAATTACCTTATTTCAGTAGTCACAGTAGTTTTTTTTCCATTAAAGAAGAATTCTTTGGGTTTTATACTCCTCTGCTAGTGATCAGGTGGAGGAAGCAGTGATAGCTTAAGATACCTTATTAAAAAAAAAAAAAAAAAAGGCATAGGTAGACTGCTATGAAATAGGGTTTGTTTTTCTCTGATCCCAAGTACAGAAATAGGCATTTTGACATTCCCAGACCAAATACTCCAATACATTGGAAGATTCTTCACTTAGGAGTTCTCACAAGCTGCCCTGTGTAGCAGCTGTCAGCAGCAGAACCCTCTCACTCCGTAGGGATCTCTTCCACGTTGGTGCTGGGCAGCTGAGCTGGAGAACCAGCGGGGACTGAGCTGTGGCAGCACAGAGCTTCAGCTGGGCTCACTGGTTTGAGAGCTGTGGGAGATATTCCATGGGATGCTGCAGTCTACCCCTTGGGCATTTCCATAGGTGGCAGAATTAAGTCATGTAGGAGGCTACTGACCTGCCTTATAAGAATGTTACACAGCACAGTTTCTGATGGGACCCTCTGATAAGAAAATCAGCTATTAAATTCCTTCTCATTAAGGTGAGGACCATGTGAAGAGTTCTCCTCCCTCCTAAAACTCTGACTATTCAGAGGATTTGGCTTGTCTTTCTGTGACAAACTTTGAGTTAAAGTGAGTCCATTTTAACAAGCTGCCATCCCACAAATTGGGAGTCCAGATGAGTTCCAGCTTTAGACTACTTGTTTGTATTTACTTTCCCTCACAGGCCAGGCACTGTTCAGTTGCCCCTGCTTGGTGGGGTGTTATTCTCTTGGCTGGTAAGCATTTGTTTTTGTGTGTGAATTGGTGACCTTTTAAAAATTTAATTTTATTTTTTAATTAACAAAGCTGTCATGTGGATGATGCACCAGGGAAACTGTAGGTGGTGACAGAGGGATAAAATACATCCACATTCACTCTCAGTGCTAAGTGACCAAACAGTCTTTTTCACTGGAAAATGGGAGAGTAGTCGTGTTAAAAGTTCTCTCCGTGGATGCCTAACCCATGCTCTTGGCACTCATTCAGCTAATTAACTAATATAATGGGCTGCTTGGTTTAAGTTAGAGAATTAATGTATCAACAAATACAGTAACAGGAAAACTGCAGCTGTCAGCTTCATGGGCCACCTCCAGCTGTGTCCAAAGTGCCACAAGTTGGTGCCTTGCCAGGCCCCTGGATGGACATTTCAAAACCCTTGTTGGTGTAAATGAGGATTGAGCAATGTGGGCTCAAGGCAGGTCTCATAACAGCTTTTGGGAAGCAAAGGGCCTTATCTTGCCCTTTTCAGCCACTTGCTGTGCTTTTATCGAAGAAATTCCATACTTAGGTGTAAGTGGGGTTTTAATCCGTCATTCTGTTGGAGGTTTCACAACTGCCTTCTGTCCCTCACCCTCAAACAGGAAAGGTGGACATGCTGGTGGCTACGGCTGGCACGGGAGGGACTATCACTGGCATCTCCAGAAAGCTAAAGGAGAAGTGTCCAGGCTGCAAAGTAAGTGACAAACCTAATGCATTTCTCTCCAGTGGGGTCAACCTCACACTGCTCCACTTGGCACACCACCTTCTCTGGTGTGACACTCTGCAGCCTCGTGTTTCCTGTCTGACTGTGTCATCACTAACTTTTTTGGAGCTGCTGAGGTTTTCTCTGGTGTAACTGTCTCTGCACAGATTTCCTCACTTGGTATCCCGCTTCCATCGTGAACATTTTCCTACATAGGCAGGGCTTGGTAAAGAAAATAAAACTGATCTGCTTAGACTTGGCCCAAGATATCTTGGCTGTAATGATGGCTGACCAGTGAATGGACAGTCTTGTCTTGGGGAAACCCTGTGTGTTCTGTTCAAAACAAGCAAAACCCCCACACAGAACAAGGGGTGCCCCCTCGGTGTCCGCACATCCCGAAGAGATGGGATGGGTTGCCAGAAGCAGCAAAGCGTTTTGCTCTCAGGGGAGGTGAATCCTGCCAGAAAAAATGAGTAGGAGACCATTTGTTGCCGTTGGCTTGGCTGAATGTGACACCAGCAGCTGCGACAAGGCCGGTGCTCACGCGTGCTGTGTCCTCAAAAGCAGCGAGTCACAGTGGCCTGAGGGGAAACTGCTTCTCCAGATCATAGGTGTGGATCCTGAGGGCTCCATCCTCGCTGCACCAGAATCGCTGAACAAGACTGACAAGACAACGTATGAAGTGGAAGGAATTGGATACGATTTTGTCCCCACGGTGTTGGATAGATCTGTAAGTCGCGCTGCTTGGTTCTGCTGCCCTCTGCCCTCTGGTGGGATTCAGGAATGAGGTGAAAGGCAGAGGGAAAAACTTTGGGGAAATATTCCTTTGAGGTGAAATGAGAGGACGAGGAGACAGAACTATTCCTGTTCCTGTTCTTTCCATCGACAGTCCTCAGAACGTTTGTTTTACTGTGCCAGGTCAAAAGGCTGTGAGTAGATAATGTTTTCCTAGAACAAATTTATTTTTACATTTAAAAGAAAACCCAAACAAAACATACCACAAAACTACACACAATAAAAACAACAACAAACACAAAACCACCAACTAACCAATAAAAAAAAAGTCTCCAGTAAAGCATCCCAACCCCTCCTGGACAAAGAGAGCATCCTGAGCAGAGCCTGTGTCCCTGGGAAGACCTCCAGGAGGGGCAGAACAGCTCTCAGCCTGTTCCCACAGTGAGGTTCCAATAAGGAGCCTGCTGTACTGGTGTGATCATCTTACCTTGGCAAAAAAAAAACCCAAAACACTTGGTATTTGGAGGATGGAAACCCAGGCACATGGCTCGTTAGGGCAGCTGTCACTTCAAAGAGCATGGGTTTGAATTCACACTGGTTGTGTAATTCCCCTGTCCCTCCCCACTTAAATAGCCCTCTGTTTCTGTCTTCCTGCCCCTTCCCAGATGGTGGACCAGTGGTACAAGAGCAATGATGAGGAGTCCTTTGCTTTAGCTCGTATGCTGATCCGAGAGGAGGGGCTGCTGTGTGGTAAGAGCAGATGTGGATCCTTTTGCTTTCTCTGTGGGAGGCTGAAGCCTTGAGCAGATCAGAGAGACCTCCTTCCACCTTATAACTTGTCTTCCTCGCTCTGGGCTTGTCTCACTCTCTCTCCTCCCCTCTTTTGATCGTTCTCATTTCACTTGTGGCGTGACAGTTCTGCCTCTGCTCTGTGTTCTGGCAGGTGGCAGCTCAGGCAGTGCCATGTCTGTGGCTGTGAAGGCAGCCAAGGAGCTGAAGGAGGGTCAGCGCTGTGTTGTCATCTTCCCTGACTCTATCAGGAACTACATGTAAGAGCCTGCTGGTTTTCTCCCTGGGAAAGGGGTGAGGGAGTCCCTCAGACCTCCTTACAGCAGTGGCAATTTGAATACCTGTGTCACATATCACCCAGGAGCGTGTTTGGGGCACAAGTTCCAGGGTATCTAAAAAGGGCCTGACGTGGAGTAGACATTTTCCCTTTGAAAGCTGAGCTCTCATTTCAGTAGGCAATCACCACTGGTTAGCATCTTTCACAGCAAAGGACTTGGTTTCACTGTTATTTATGGGGGAACCACTGGTATTATCCCATCCCTGTGCCCACAGCAGAGCCCAGCACTCCTGCAGCAGCAGCCACTGTCAGGGTGAGTTCACAGGTGGAAGTGTGAGGGTTTTGAGCTGTGCTGAGAAGTTTTTCTCCTACTGCACTGAAGCATATCCCAAACCGTGGTATCTTTAGCTGTGTTTCCTGACTTTTGTTGCATCCAACTCAATACTGGAAACTAGAAACAACTAGAAGCTGCAGACAGACCTTGCCTGGCACATCTCCATTCCAGGCTGTGTCTCTGTTGTATTGCAAGGGACGGATGTAGTTGGAACTTTGTTTCCTCTGGGATTCCTTTTTCTTCCTATGAATATTTTCCTGGTAAGCTTGGATAGCAAATGATGGTCTGTTTTCAGCTACCCTTTAGTTGTTAGTGGTAGTGAGCTGTAAACAGTTGCCTGTGTTTGCTGTCAGATGTTCAACCTGCTAATGAGCCTTTCACTTCCTAATGATTTTCCAGGTCCAAGTTTTTGAGTGACAAATGGATGATTCAGAAAGGGTTCATGAAAGAAGAGGACCTTGGCAACAAACCCTGGTAAATCCATGAGATCCATTTGGGTTTTCATGAGTCTGTTCAATCGAGTTTATGGCAGTTGCTAATACAAAGCTAATTTGAATTTACACTACTCCTTTGATTTAGCTAATCTTTCATTGTCTTGATGTATAATTGCAACTATTAATCAAATCTGCCTAAACTAGTCGACATTTTGCTTTGAGTTGCATGGCAGCAGATGAAAATTTGGTACTTAATCACTTCTTTTTGTATGGAATAATAGAAAAAAAAGTAGCATCCAAAGAACCCTTCTGAGATCAGAGTTCTTGAGCACAAACAACTGCAAATCTGCAGAGGCAGAAGGTAATCTTCCCTAAATTGTTGCCTATAATGACTGTAAATATGGGTAGGTCTTTCAGTAGGAGCACAAAATTTTCTGTGTAAGATACAAATATTGAAATTGGGGGGATTAGTTCTCTCCACTAACTGTCTAATCCTAGAAAGTCGATGAAATGAGGAAAAGACTTTCGGTCTTCAAGCCTTCTCACACTTCAGTGACTTTCTGATATTGGGGATAAAACTTCAGAACCTTGAAGTTTTATTGACTCTGGCTGAATCCTGACTCTTCCTTGCAGCCTTTTGTTATTTCTGTGGTGCTGAAATGACTGTGCATGAAGAGCTGGTTCTGTTCTCTCCATAAATCTTGCATGGGTTTGTTTTTTAACTTTGTCCCCAGGTGGTGGAACATCAGTGTTCAGGAACTGAGCCTCTCTGCTCCCCTGACTGTGCTTCCAACTGTTACCTGTGCAAAGACTGTCGAAATTCTCCGGGAGAAGGGATTCGACCAGGTACCAGTTGTTGATGAATCTGGGTATGTCCACATATATCACTATTCATCCATATGTATCACTTCCTTCACCAGGTCCTGAGGGGTGTCTTTGAAGTGCTTGCTGGAAGCATAATATCCTCTCACTCATGGGGTTTTTTTTTTCAGTTATAGTAACACAGTTCAGAAATGTTTCTTAAACACACCAATGCTGGACTTGGGATGTTGTCACGCCAGGAGTGTCCTGCTCTTCACATGACTCTAATGATTATTATGATATTCTTACTCAGTGTGTCTCTGCAGGATAATGTAGTTGTTTTGTTTTGTTTGTTTGTTTGTTTTAATAATAACTGTTTAACTTGAGAAAGCAAAGAAATTCTTGTTTGAAACAACCAAACCCAAACTTACCCAGTTCCACCACAGTGTTCACCCAGTTTCTTCAGAACACCGTGTAATAGTGCAATGCTGTAGTTGCCCCTATAACTCAGGGTGTCCCCAGCAAGCTGGAATTTGCCTTATTACCCTGCAGGTCTCCTGCAGACAGGCTGAATAAGAGTTGCTCAATTACTGTCCAACTGCAGTGCTAAATCAAGGAATGAATTGTTGTAGATACTTGTAGGGAGAAGGGGAATGAGAAAAACTGGGGTGACCATGGGCTGTCACACCTTTCAAAAGGCCAGAGGAGGGTGTAAAACAATGAAGTAGTTGGTGCTTTTCAGAAGCTCCCTGAGACTGCAGGAAGCTCTGCAGGTACAAGGAGCAGAGATACGAAGATGCTCAGAAGGGCACCCACAGCACCTGCTGACTTGTGTGTGCGTCTCCAGAACTTCTGAGAACTGGACTCTGTCTCCTGCAGAGACACAGAATACAAGTATACCATCAATAATGTTGCATTATTACCATGATGTAGCTGAACTGACTTCTCCATGTTGGCTGAGAGTGGATGCTTTTATCTACAGGAACACCTGAGGCTTTTGTGCTGCTTAGCCCTGTCTTCTCTCTCTCTCTCCCTCCCCAGGGTGATTTTGGGCATGGTTACCCTGGGTAACATGCTTTCCTCACTGCTTGCTGGAAAAGTTCAGCCTTCTGATGAAGTCAGAAAAGTAATCTACAAGCAATTTCAACAGGTAGGCAGGTATATTGTACAGCTCCTGGTTCTCTGGTCTGAAGTACTGGAGTAGGTGTTCCAACACTTCAGTGGCATCATGTTTGGGTAAGGTTTACCTGGGACCATACAGAGCAGCTGTTATTGAGCACAGGCATACTCTAAACCCTATCCCAGATCACTCAGTAGCTCCTAGGTTTGTGTTGTGGCTGTATTGTGCTCTTCCATTACTTCATCAGGCTTTCTTCCAGTGTGTCTGTCCTTTCCTCCTGCCCCAAAAACCCCAGCACAAACGTGGGCAATGTGTAACTGTCCAGGGAAAGAGACAGGGAGATGTTGAAACAGCTCAGCTAAATAATTTCTGCATCAGCTGAAAACAAGCAATGTTTTGCCTTACGTATCAGATGCCTTGCTGAAGCAGGGGTTTGTGGAAGGGGTTGGCTGCTGAAAGCTGATATTGTCAAATATGTGAATTTTGGTGTTAGTCCTTCCAGTGTGCTGGGTGGTGAGGCCCTGGCACAGGTTGCCCAGAGAAGCTGTGGCTGCCCCATCCCTGGAATTGTTCCAAGGCCAGGCTGGATGGGGCTCTGAGCAACCTGGGATAGTGGAAGAGGTCCCTGCCCATGGCAGGGGAGTTGGAGCTAGTTATCTTTTAGGTTCCTTCCAACCCAAACCATTCTGTGATTCTATGGTAACACAACTTCCCAGCTGTATGGGCACTCTTCTAAAATATATAAGGAGTGTTGCTGTTGCTTTGGTTCTCTTGCAGGAAAGAATTTTGATTTTACCATGGGGTCCTTGACTTAGTTTTCGCCAGGTTTTAAGTTTGAAGACTGTCTCAAAGTAGATGAAGTGCTGTGCCCTGCAAGTGTGTGTAATGCTTCTTGCTCAGTCCGTGAGCCACCAGGTCCCTTTGGCTGAGCAAGGATGCCGGTTCTTTGTGGACACATGTAAATTTATTTTTTCCTTCCCAGGCTGATAATCAAGCATCATGTGGATATGTGGTGCGTAACACACAACTGCTTAGCTCGTGTTCTCCCTCCCTTGGACACCTTGGGAGTTTCTGGGGCTGGTGGTGTGCGACTGTTCCTGTGGCTACGCTGGTGTCGGCTGCACCGGCCAGTTCTCTGCACTTCTGAGGTTGTGGCTTTTGCCATGGGCAGCTTGAAGTTTCTTGTGCTTCTTCAGCGAAGAGCAGCTTAACCATTTCTTTTCCCTTCAGTTCTGGTATTTCCTTCTGGTGGAGGTTGGAAGGGGAGTGACGCAAGCAGTGGTGTTGATAACATGCTAACTGGAGGCATCATTCCTTGGTTGTTTCCTATTCGAGTTGATGGTTTGATGGAGAAACGTGGCTAAATGCACATAACCTCAGAAGTATTGTGGGTTTTGCTTTTCTTACCGCTTTAGTCAAGGTTATTTGGCTTGTTTAGTGGTGAAATTGGGAAAACAGATCACCTGTGCCACTGAAATGACTTCTCATATCCCACATAGGATACCACGGCATGCATGAATAAGAGGTAGGCTTAGCCTGTGGCTGCCAAGGCAGAGGCATCTTTTTGTATCTTCTGGCTTTTTTAGATTGCCCAGAGAGGTTGTGAACTCCCCAGCTCTGAAGTTGATCAAGAACTTGTCTGGATGGACCTGGTCTAGTGGAAGGTGTCCCTGCCCGTGGCAGGGAGGTTGGAACTGGATGATCTTTAAAGCCCCTTCCAACCCCAGCCGTTCTGTGATTCCATAATGTGGGAAGCTTTCTTTGATAGGATCACCACAGTTATTTTGTGGCAGTCTCTTAGAGTGGAAAAGGAATGGACACAGCTTTTTCAAAGTCCCTGGTAGGATAGTGCTCTGGGAATTTGAAGCACCAGTCACAGGATAATTTGCCAACCCAAACAAGCGCTGTTTGCCAGTGGAGAGGAGGAGCATCCTTGAGAAGTCAGGTGTTAGTTCCATGGTGTAGTATAGTACCATGTGTGTAGACTCATTCCCTTAAAGACTTAGTAAATTTTTTAAAAATGCCTAAATGTGGGAAGGCTCATGGTAAAATGTTTAGGGAGCTTGAATGAGCACTAGTGAGACAAATGAAAACTCCATGGGGGTTCTGTTAAATATCCATTAAGCCTCTCAAAAGATATTTATGTCTTCATAGTTGTCCCCGTGCTGCCAAGGGGCTGCTTAGGCTGTTTTCCTAGAGCCTGCCCAATCCCTGATACACAGTCTGATGGCAAGGGGCTCTACCCCTTCAGAGAGCTTTGAACCCGGGTTCAAAAGCTGGGCTTTGCACGTACATTTGCACAAAACTGTTTGTCAGTAGTGGTGACCAACAGGTGACTCCATGAGCCACTAAATCCAGATTTCCCACCCTGCTCCTTGCCTGTCCCACAAGTTTAGGGATTGGTGCCTCACTGTGCTGGTCCCTTAAACACTGGGAATCTTTTTGATATCTTCAAGCTCCCAGTATGGAGGCAGAGCTGTGTGTTCCAGTGCAGCCCAGCTGTTTATGCCATGGCATTTATTCCTCACTCACAGGCTGAGCCCACTGCAGAGTAAAGGCTTTTTGAATCTGCACAAGATGTTCCTTGGTGTGAATTCCTTTAATCCCCTTGAATAAAAGTATGTCAGGTGCTGGGTGCTGCATGGGGAGAGTTACCTGGATAATGGACCTGTGGCTGCTGCTTAGTACGTTAAATCATGTTAAGAACAGTTTTATGCAGTTTTTTATATGTTCACAGCAGGTGATTAGTGAAGTGATTCAGAAGGTCAACAGAGGGTGCTTTCTTGTTCAGTCTTAGCCAAGTTGAACTTCACTAAAAATGAATTCTTAACTCTCAGTTCCTTGATTTGCACCTGAGTACAGTGTTAGCTCAGCAATCTTTCACCTTTGGTTTTGGTTTTGGCTTGTTTGGGCTTTTCACCTGCTGCCTTTGAAGATCGTATTCACTTCCACAGTGATTTGCAGCCTGATCCATTCACTCCTTCCCAGTCTTGCTGGAAGAAAATCACCAAGTATAAAGAGTTTTATAGTAACTTTTTTTTTGTTAAGACACGTGGAACACTTGACCTTCTTCTATTATTAACATTTTTTTCAGACATTCAGTATATTCGTTACGTTTAGGGAATCGGAGTGAGTAACCTCATGTAGTGAGTGCTTCCTTTTCTTGGAAATTAGAAACAAAGAAAACTGATCTTTTAAGTTGGCCTTGATTTGTTGGCGTTTTACAGTACTTCAGATGAGAGCAAATGCTGATGTGCTGGTTTTAGTTTTGCACGAAGTGTGTGGGTTTTATCAACCACTAAACATAGGAAAGGAGTGTTTTATTTAAGCTGTGTATCTCTCTCCTCAGATTAACCTGAAAGACAACTTGGGGAAACTCTCTCATATCCTGGAAATAGACCACTTTGCTCTAGTGGTTCATGAGCAGATTCAGTGTAAGTACAATGTACTTGTGCCTCATGAGAGGGAATCTATGAGTGGTGACAAGAATTGAGTGCAAATGTGTAAACAAGCTCTGAAAAAGCCAAATTCTCCTTCTCTCTCCATAACTATGTGCTGCTAACACTAACTTCCATCCCTGGAAGTGTTCCAAGGCCAGGCTGGATGGGACTTAAAGCAACCTAGTGTAGTGAAAGGTGTCCCTGCCCATGGCAAGAGGTTGGAATGAGATGGTCTTTGAGCGTCCCTTCCAACCCAAACCATTCCATGTTTAGTTAGACAGTAGCTCTTCAATTCTGTGGTTGCTAGGTTAACTACTCTCCAATTTTTTGTCTTTCTAAAGCAAAAAAATTGCTGCAACTTCACAGAAGTTAGTAAGATCTAGATGTTGGCACTGACATCGCTGTCCCAAAAATATTTCTTTTTCCTGTTTATTTTATTTAAACTTAACTTCACTTGATGTTTACCCTCCAAACTCTGCTTTTCTTCATCCTTCTCAAAACTGCCTTCTTTATGAACTGGAAATGACTAAATAAATCTTCAAAGCTGGGGGTATATCACCGTTACATGTGAATAATATTTTTTCCTGTTTCATCTTGCTTGTAGCAGATAACCTGTAAAATTACAAACTCTGAGAAACTAGACTAAAAACAGCATTAGGACTCACCAGATAAATTTATCTGATAGCTATCTCAATTATAACTGTGAGAAGAACAGACATCAAATTTGGGTTTGTTCCCGATAATCTCCATAAGGATGTGCTCTTGGCTCTGTGCTGAACTATTTATAAACCTAAAATCTCACTGGAAGCTTGCAGTGGAACAGAGATTGAGTAAATGTAAAGCCCAGGGCAATCCAGCTGGCTGAACAAACTGAGTATAAAGTAGACTAAACATCTCAGTACAGCCAGACTTCAGGACACAGGGAACTTAGACCATAGTTAAGGGGCCAGAGGTCATGTGGCCACTTGGTTCCCAGGTCAAAGGCTTATGCTCACAATGGAAAAAATCACCTCCATCTATGCTCTCAATGCAGCAAAGATTAAATGGTTACTGAGTTTTTTGGATATAAATGGTAAAATGTTGTATTGTGATCTTTATACTCTGTATTTGACAGCGAGGCATGGAGATGGTAGTGTCACATTTCCTCCTCAAAATGTGATTCCTTTGGGCCATTCAAGTGGCCCCTGGTTCCAGTGGGATAATGTCACTTGCAACTGTTTCAAGTAGAGCCACAGAAACTAATGTATGAGGAAAATACACTTTATAGCAGAGGGTGTGGTTTGAATTTTCAAGTCAAAAAGAATCAATCTGGTGGACCCTTACCCTTCCTTCCACAGCATTTCAGGTTTGTTGAGAGCCTTTCTGAACAGAAAATCCTTTCCACTTCCTCTGTGACTGTTGGCCAGGATGCCATCTGGGTCCCCCCTCTGTGCTCCAGGGTCCCCAGTGACCACCAGCTCCAGCCCCTGCCACGTGGAGCTGGGCTGGTTTGGCTCCTGCCTTTACGAGCAGTGCCCTTAAAACCAAGTGGAATATGTGGGTTTGTGCCCGCTAGAGCCAGAATTCCCTTTGTTTTCCACGCAGATCACACTGATGGCGCCTCCAGCAAGAGGCAGATGGTGTTTGGCATCGTCACAGCCATCGACCTGCTGAACTTCGTGACCGCACGAGAGCGGGAGAGGAAATCCAACTGAGGCCGAGCGGCGACGAGGAGCCTCTTCAACAACGTCTTGCAATCTCCAGCAAAGAATCAGGTTTATTTCTCGAGTAGAATGGCCTTAAGTAGAATGGTCTTAGGGGGTGTTTTTTGTTGTGTGTTTTGTTTTTGTTTTTGTTTTTTTTTTTAATTCTGAAAATAAGCAGTTAGCTATCCCCGTGTCAGCTCTACAGCCAGTGTGTCTTGCTGTGTTGCACAGCTTCCGGGGACTTGTTTCTTAATCAGCTTACACAATATTTCTTACCAAGACAATTTTATTTTTTTACATATATATATATATATGTGTATACGTCTGTAAAAAATATCGCCTAAATTAACCGGTGTGTTCCTTGTCACGTCTAAAGTCCGGCGTTCGAAAACATTGTTTCGGATTCATAAAATGCGTTGAAATAAAGAGTTAATGAGGCAGAGGCTCCAGGGAGCTCTGGAAAGTTTCAGATAAGTTTCTCCACGCAGAGGTGTTAAGGTAGATGTCGCCTGATTGTGGAGACAAAAATCGGACCTGGGAAATGGGGAGAAGAAAGGAGGGTTTCCCTTTCGGTGGCATCAGTGTCAAACAAGAGGAAATCCTGGGGGCTGGAGTTGAGACTCACTTCAACCATCTGCTTTTGAGGAAAAACTGGTTTGAGTAGAAACGTGTCAGTGAAGTGACAACCATAAACTAGTGGGTTTTTTTTGCATGGCACACCAGCTTCCCCTGCCAAGACAGACCTATTTTTTTTTTCCAATGGCACCCTGATAAGTAAACACAAGTGGAACGATTTAAAAGGATCAAGCTTCTTGCCTGAAGGCTTTTTAAAACCGCACTGTTTCATCTATTATCTTCCCCTTTGCCTCCCCACCTCCTCATTTTAAAGTGCTTTTTTTGGGTGCCTGTTTTAGAAGAGCCAAAGGTAATCTGGCAAGAGCTGTAAACTCTTCCAAGTTTTGCTCAGGTGCTCCTACACTACAGTGCCTTATTCCAGGAGAAAAACCCTGCTATCAGGTGGATTCACTGTAGCCAAGCTTGGAAGTAAATGCCAAACGTGGTGTGGAATGGTATTGTCAGGGGTACACAAGAGTGATGTGCAGTAGGACAGGAACTTCTCACTGTTTCTGTGACTCTGGGCTCTTCAGTCATGTCTGATGTGCAGGGCCCTGGCACAGTTTGGCACCAGCAGTCCCAGCTGTGCAGCCACTGCTCTCAGTGGTAATGGTGAGTGGAGTCACCCTCTGGGGATGGGAGAAGAGTAGCTGTTCCTGACCTTCATAAAGATGATGCCCTGATCGTCAAGAGTGACATTTTTCTTGGCTTGTCTCTCCACTCAAGTTAAAGAAAACCCAATTGTTTAGGATGGGGCTAGTGCTGCTAGGATAGTAAAATTGGCTTTGTTAAAAAAGAAACCAAAGGAAAAAAAAAAACAAAAAAAAAAACTGAAAGGAGTTGTGAATCAGCCAAGAGAAAACAAAAGGATTATTAAAAAAATCACGGCTGCTACCTCCTGTATGTAGCTTTCTCTCTACCTGGGTAATGGAGGAGGGAGGTGATCCAAAGGGAGGCCAGAGCTCAAAGCCAAAGAAGTGACACCAGGGATCGTGTCCCCCTGCCAGCAGTGACAGCCTCGTTTGTTTTCTTGCTGCTTCTCCCTCACCTTAAATTTGTGTATGTTATGAACTTTGCTGCAATCATAGAAAGCCTCAGACTGATTTCTGATTACTCCTTCATGCCATGCTGCTGAATGCTGAGTTTATTCTGCCCTTGTTCAATTTATTTCCTTAGACTTTGGCTACCCCTTCAGAATAGGGCTATTGCTGAATTAACCTGACCCATGCTTACCCTTAGCTGTAGTTTAACAATGAAATTCATATACTTCTCTAAGATACAAGTCAATTTTTCTTAAGGCTCTGGAATAAACTAATAAATAGTCTAAAAATATAGAAGTTCAGTAATAATTGGTTCTAAAGTGTGGTTGATTTTTATTATATTTTCTCCCCCTTCTGCTGTGCAGTGATTTCTCTCTCACTGTTCCCCCTTACTGTGGGAAGCTGAGCTGTGAATGTCAGATGTGTGTGTTACCTGCATGTTAAAACCACTCTTTTCAAGCCTGTGTTAGCTTTTCTAGGCCGAGCAGCTCTGTCCTACCTCTGTTGCTGCTTGGCAGAGCCTCGTAACTCGGCTTTCAAACTCTGTTTTTCAGATACTTCACTAGATGATACAACCCGAAGCGTTTGCCGCAATGGTAGCTGTCACTGTTGCTAAATTTTGGCACTACTGTTGCTTTTGAATGTTTACTTTACTGACTTTTATCTGATTCTCACTCTGCCTCCCCCCCCCCAAATTTTCCATCTGACCTTTGCTGACGGCAGCAGGGAGGGAGGTGCTTTAGTTGGGGTTTTCCCCTTTTCCCTGTAGAAGCTCCATGTCCCAACCTAACTGAATTCAGCAAGATGCGTGAGGAAGGCAGAAGGAGGTTCCCAAAGTTGCTTTTCAGAACAGCACCCACAAGAAGCAGCTGGAGGTGGGCCAGGAAATCAGTGGGCAAGAAAGAAGTGTGAAGGTTTGAGTCTGTTTTTATTAGTTTACTGTTCATACCTCAATCTCAATAGTGTCATGAAAACAGGCAGTATTGTGGACTGAGAAATAAGGGGTGGTTAGAACTGGTAGGGCAGAGGGGATGTGAGTCTAGAGCAATCCAAATAAGCCAAAGGATCCAAAGAAATCCACCTGCTCCCCTCTGCCCCTGTGGTTTGTTAAGAGCAGGAGCTGTCTCCTGTTCTACACTGGCACAGGGAGGAAAAGCCAGCCACCAGCCCCTCTTACTCACAGTAGCAACCCTGTCTGACCAGAGGAATTGGGGAAATAAATGGAGTTGCTGAATGGCTGAAAAACTTTCCAGAGCTCTTTCCCATAGCAGGGACGAAGGCAGCAAAGAGAAGGGGACAGGGAATCCTGCAGGGCTGAATTTCCCCTGCAAAAGCTTGTGTAAGTGTGATGCATTTTTGCATGTCTGAGAACCTCATTGCTGGCCTGGTCCTGGTTGGTCGTGGTAGGGCTGTATGAACACTGGGCTCATCTTTGTTTCAAATGCTCTGAGGACCAAGAAAGACACTGCAGTTTGTTCAGTCCTTGACCTGAAGCTCAAGGCCAGAGCTTGAACAGAACTGTATTAATAATTTTTTTTCTGAAGTCTGTGCCTTGCATCTTCTGTTTACCTGTGCTGGTTATGCAAGTGCTGACTAAACCTGAGAACTATTTTGCACATGGATATTTGTATCAACAATTTATGCTGTATTTGTGTGTCACTGTAAGAGAATGTCAGTCCTTTTGGTCTAATGTTGGCTCTGCGATAATGCTTTTATTTTCTCACCCAAAGACAATTATCCAGTAAAATCTGTACAATATTTTGCAAGCAGTTATCAGGCAATGACTTAAAGATCATGTTGAAGTTATGTGCGGTGTTATTTCCCACTTCTTGCACAAGCTGTGGCTGACTCTAGATCTCTGGCTCGCAGAGGTTCCTCTAAGCAGCCAGACCAGTCTCATCTGCCCACCAAGCTCATTTCTGAAAACTTCTGCTTGCTGTTATGAATTTCACACAACACTCACTGTCAGGAGCTGCCTTGTCCCTGTCATCCAACAGCCTTTCTTACTGTGCAGCATCAACACACCACTACAACAAAGGGAAGAATTCTTATGCTTTAAGGAGCTGGGGAAAAAAAAAATCTATACTTTGAGCTGTATTTATTGCACAAATGTTCACAGTGTACAATATAAAGAGTTCAATAAAAACCTGTTTGATTGCAGAATCAGTCTGGGGTTGTTGATGTTTTTTTTTTTTTTTTTTCACTTTCAGTGTGTGTGGACTGTGAGACTCTGCAGTTCTTTTTCTTCCAGAATGCTGCTGGCACAGCAGGACTGTGGGTGAGCCAGCCCATCCTCTGCTTTTCACTGATGACTTTAGACCAGTGCTGGTGTTTCTGAGCAGGGTATGAAGGCAAGGATGCAGAGCAAGGGCTCAGGTGCCACTGCTGCAGTTCCTACAGCACCAGGAGCCTCTGCTGTCAATTGGACAGAGATTCCTGAATAAACACAAGGGGGGTGGGCCAGCCTGTGTTTCTGTGGAAGGCAACATCCTTTGGGAATTGCTGAACCACGATGAAGGTGGTTTGTATCTGCTGAGCAAGTGAGTAAACCACTCATCCCTTGTTTTTTTGGTCCTATTTCCTTGTGTGGTCAGCCCTTGCTCAGCCACGTCCAGAGAGCTGAGGACCGTGCTGGCCAGTCTCATCAGGGTGCTGTTCCATCTCAGAGACACAAGGAGAGGCCAGGGGGAAAAACAGGTAGAGGGGGGCTTCCTCTGCCTGCCTCGGGGGCTGGGGACAGTCCTGCCAGCACGATCTCCTTGCTTTCACACTCGGTGTCCAGGTACCTCCTCACACACACAGGGTGCTCTGTCCTCAGCTTTATCTTCTTCATCTGACACATCCTTCTCATGTGATACTTGAAACGCTGTCATTGCCAGCAGCAAATGCAGATCACTGCCTCACCTTCACCTTTTGGCAGTCCACTCAGAGGGGGGAAAAAAGGATCCTGATACAGCAGCCCGATAGGCCAAAGGCCAGCGTTGCTCCCAGGCTCACCTGTGCAAGAAAAGACCATTTCAGCATAAGGCCAAAGGCTAACCAGGCACAGTGAGCAGCAGGCAGTGTGTGGGATCAAGTTCCACCTGCCAGCAGGATGGAGGCTCCTGCTCCTGCTGCCGGGCTGTGACCACGGTCCTGAGCTCGGGGCTGAACAGGTTAAGAAACGCCCTGTGTAAGTACCCAGGTTCTAAACCAGATCGCTGGTTTTAGCCAGTGCAGCTGTTGAGAGAAACGTCCAGGGAGCCCTGCGAGCAGCAGCCCCCGGGTTTGAGCACCAAGGGCCCACACCCCAATTTTGCAAGACCTCCTGACAGCTGAGTCACAGCCTAATGGCACCCCTGGGACTGAGCCGACCCCAGCTGCGGGGCTGCCCCTCCTCTTGGGGCACCAGAAGGAAAAGTACTGGGTACAATCAGCTGTTCTGGCTCTGGAGATAAAGGGAGGACTTCAGTCCAGAAAGCTGCCTTATGAAAGCAATAAATTCCCTTTGGGGAAAATAAAAAAAAAAAAAAAAAGCCCCACCACCCACCACCAACCCACACTTGTGTTGCTGGTGGAAGTGCTGCTGCCTTTTGCCACTGCAAGGGGAAGGCCGACAGGTTTGAGCTTTGCTCATGGAATATTCCTAAAGGTGCTCCTTATCTGAATGGACCTATCAGAAGTGGAGCTGCGGAGAGGGAAGGGGCACAGCCCCTGCCAGGGGATGTGGGTGGAGTCTGGGTGCTGGCACTGTTTGCCACAGGGTTCAGCGGGCACAGTGGGGATGCTCTGTGTGTAGAGGGGTCCCACAGAGCCTGGGATCTCTCCCTCAGCCCCTGGCAAAGCTCTGCTGCAGCCATGCCCTTGCCCTTGCCTCCAGCCACCCACACTGCTGTCTTGCCTGCCAGGGCCCATCTTGTCCCCAAAGCTGCCCTAGCTCTGCACAGTGAACTGCACTGCAGACCATGCCCAGCTGAAATGCAGCTTTTCCCCCCACGCCACATTCCCTTGTCAGTGAAATCAGTTTTCTGGCTTGTTTTAACAGGTGCCTGTAATGGAGAGGGCCGTGAATGATAGGGGCAGCTGGGGGGGAGGAATGCAGGCAAGGGAATGCTCAGCTGGGCATGGGTGCTGTATCAAACAGCAGCTCCTGAAGATCTGAACCATCCCTGTGCCTTCTGTAAGGTCAGGGGAACAACAGAGGAGAGCCAGTGGTCATGACTATGCCCAGCCACTGCTTTGTTCAGTGCCAAATGCCAAGTCACCCAGCAGCTGTGGTGCTGGAGGATGGTGAGTGAGAGGAGAGCCTGGAGGTCCTGAGTCATGATGGGGCACCAAGAACAGCCAACTCACCTGCCACTACCCTGCCTCAGCCTTGAGAAAAAATCCACCCCTGTTTAGAGGAAAAGCCAGGTAAGTGGTGTTTACACTGAAGGTTGCACTGCTCTTTCAGGAGCTAAAAATACGCCGTGGCTTTTTTGACACCTGCCAAATCCCAGACTTTGGGAAGTCACTGCTTCCTCTGGTGGTATCCAGCTGGGTTTGTCCTCAGGGCACCACCCACTCCTATATTCCCTCTGTCTGTAAGAGGCACTTCATGTCCCTGGGGAAACTGGAGTGAAGGACGTGCTCACAGTGAGACTGCTGCCTTTTGGACCTGTCAGGGTACAGGAATGAGTGGATCATCCCCATGGGGCAAGCAAAAGCACCTTTCCCACCCTGTGAGCCCTGCTCAGAAGTGCCAGTGGGCTCTGGCCACAAGCAATTAAATTCTTTATCTGTTTTTGGTAAGGCTTACATTATGGGGAGTGGACCTGCATAAAATTCAAGTTTTGGACAGGTGGAACATGCCATTCTTCAGCTGGAATAGTTTTGCATTGAAGTAAGACTTTTATACCAAAAGTGTCAAAAAGGTGAAAAATATGCTTAACAGTAAGTAACAGCCTCCTTTTTTCCCAGTTTACCCACAAAATTCATATAGTGGGTACTCTCACCAGTATTTCAACTCACAGTCCAATTCAGCTTGACCAGCAGCAGTTTTAATCTTCTGCCCTCATAGCAAAATGGCCCTGAATTATCTGCTGGGCTTTCCCAGAACATTGCTAACCCTTCTCCTCCTGACATCCTCTCAATCCCTGCTGTGGAGCTTCAACTGTTTTGGTGAAGCCATTTTGATTATTACATTACATGGGAGGGAAACACGTGGATTGCTTCCCACTTGGTACAGCAGAATCAGGAACATTTTAAAACCAGATTGTCTCCTCTGAGAGAAAAATTCACAGTAGGGTGAGACTGTGGTCACAAAAAAATCTCTCCTCCCAAGTGCCCAGAAGCAAAACCTGAGTGCTGCATCCCCACTGAGATCACAGAATCACAGACTGGTTTGGGTTCAAAGAGACCTTTAAGACCATCCAGTTCCATCTCCCTGCCATGGGCAGGGACACCTTCCACTATCCCAGGTCGCTCAAAGCCCCATCCAGCCTGGCCTTGGACAATTCCAGGGATGGGGCAGCCCCATCTTCTCTGAGCAACCTGTGCCAGGGCCTCACCACCCTCACAGTAAAGATAAGATGAGTACTACAAAGCTATTTATGCAAAGAGTCTTTTAGATGATGACGGTTTAAACGCAGAGTCCCTCTCCCTGTGCCTGGACACGAACTCTCCTGTCACACCTTCCTGTGAGAGCAGGGAGCCATCCCAGTGCTCTCAGCTGTCACTCCCTGCGCCTCCCTGCCTTTTTATGGCCAGCTGGCTGGTTTTTTCCAGTTGTTGCTTTCCCAGCCTGAGGGCACTGATGTTTAGTCAGCGGGGTCCCGTGGGTTAAATGCTGCGAGGCGACTTCAGTGCGAGCCCACCGTGGAATGTGCTGCGGTGGGTTTTTTCAACTTAATAACACAAGCACTGCAGAATGGCAAAGTAAGATTAGGTACCCATGGGACGTGCCTTTATTACATGTAGAGGTTGTGAAGTGCCTGGTGTTCCTGTGTGGGTGGAAGGAGGATGCCAGTGAAGATCCCAGCCAGTCCCCTGTGGACCAGCTCCTCCTCTGCTCTTAACCCGCAGGCACAGGCAAAGCAGGAAAACCCCTGCCAAAAAGCCTGGTATCCCCACCTGCTGGGGCCAAACCTGTGTGTGTAACCATAGGGCTGGTGATGCCACAGAGTCAGACTCTGTGCTGGCAACTCAGCCCCACAGAGCCCCTCACTCACTGAGGATGGGAGAGAGAACTGGAAAGGTGTAAGTGAGAAAACTCATGGGTTGAAATAAAGACACTTTAACAGGTAAAGCAGGTAAAGCACAAGCCGTGTGTGTAAGTAAAGCAGAAGGCAGAGTTAACCCCCCACTTCCCATGGGCAGGCAGGTGTTCAGCCCTCCCAGGAAAGCAGGGCTCCATCCCATGAAATGGGCAACTTGGGAAGGCAAACACCGTCACTTCAAATGTCCCTCCTTCCTTCTTACCCCCAGCTTTGCAGACTGAGCATGATGCCACGTGGTGTGGAACATCACTTGGGGTCAGGTGTCACAGCTGGGTCATTCCAAAATCCCTGTGCATCCCCTGCCTCCTCTGTGGCAGGGTGGGGTGCGTGGACTTCTCCAGGGGCCACAGCACTTTCACAGTACCTGCTCCAACACGGCCTTATCCCTGGCTGCAGTCCCTCCAGGATGAACCTGCTCTGTTGGGGGCTCAACCACGGCCACACACCTTGAGGTGCTCCAGCGTGACCTCACGCACAGCCACTGGTGCTTGCAGGTGTACCTGCTGCCACATGTACCCATCCACGGCCACAGCTGCTTCAGGGTGCTCTTCTGCCACGTGGACTCATCCACAGAGTCCCTCAGACTCCAGTTCACACTGGAGTTCCAGCCTGTCCAGTACAGTGGCCCAGAAGCAGCAGCGATGCCCTGGCCTAGCACACTCCAATCAAACCTGTTGCTGTCTCAAACCCTCGAGCCCCACAGTGGGCATCTAAAAGGTCTGTTGTGGTTTAACCCCAGCCAGCAACTAAGCCTGAGCACTTTTATCAGATGCAGCAAACAGCTTTTACCTTGCCCTTGAAAAGGAGACATGGGATGATTTTTTGTTTCAAAGTCCTCAAAATTACCATTTAGACCTTTTTCTGAGAAAAGTCTTCCATTAAAAAATACATTTCTCTAAAGGAAGCATTTTATTTCAAAATTGTCTTCTGTCCCTCCAATACCCCTCTAAATCTCAGTTTCATTTGAGATTGGAAAGATCCCCCTTTCTTGCAGTTTGGTCACTGAAGGCAAGAATCTTTATTTTTGAGCACACGCGGCTGCAGGAGACAGGCAGGCAGGAGTGGCTGGGTTATTCTGTAACTGCAATGCCCAGAAAACACAATTCCTGCTGGGGTTGGAGTTATTTGCAGCCTCTTCACAAGAGACCTGCATGCTCTCTGTCACATCAGATAGCCCACGAGATTTTGCTACGATGGATTACCTCTGGCAATGTTTTCCAGAGAGTCCATTTATTGCAAAAAGACCAAAGGTAATGTCATCCCCGTGCTAATACCTCCACCAGTCGTGTCTTCAAGAGGTTTAATTCCAAAATAAGCATTCTGACAAGCCTTATCCTTGCCTGGTCACCTCAACAGTGGCGATGGTTCCCTCACCACTGTGTTTTGGGGGAGCGCAGCCCCAGCCTGGGCCAGGGGGCATTGCATGCTGCCCTGGCTCTGGGAAAGAGTGGGAAAGAGGGGGACTGACATTCCTGTGGGCTCTTCCTCTTTCAGTAAAATCTGCATCCAGATATTTTCCCGATCACCCCACTGGCGTTTGGGAAATCACGACGGAACAGAAGCTGTTCTCTGCTTTCAGCTGATTTAATAGTAAAGCAGTTCCATGAGCAGCAGGAGAAAGAGGTTTAGGGCCAGAAGGGGTGCGGAGACTAATCCTAGGATCCCAGAGGACACAGAGAGTCCCTGCCAGACACAGCACCCAACATATTATGTAATTTCTGTCATTGCCTGTCCCTGATTCAGCAAGGCACAGGCTGACTAAGGGGAGCCGAGTTTAAGCAGCAGGTTCAGTACAAGACACAAAATTAAGATCAGCAACAAAATTCTAAAACCAGCACTGAATTGCTGGGGGATGGGCTGAAAGCACTGCTGAAGATAAGTCCAAATTAAAACAAACAATAAATTGCTTATCTTTATTTTTATACCCCCATCATTTACCCTCGGAGGGCAGTCAGGTGCTGGGCATAGTTAGATGTGGGGCAGGACCCAATCAGCGTCCCTTCAGGAGCTCAGGGGTGTTGCCTGCCACCAGCACATTTAAACTCAGGTCTGGAGCCAGAGAACACACTCGTCTGACACGCTGGAGGTGGTGAGTGTGGCTTATCCCCTGTTACCCCACAGGACCCGGGTAACTTCGGTGTCGTGGAGAGACTTGAAATTTTGCAGCCAGTGCTCCTCATCCTGAACAAAGGCTGACTCCGACCTGGGGAGTATCTATGCTTTCAGCAAGTTCAGAATAAACCAGGCAACCTTGGAGGTTCTGGCTTTAGGCTGCAAGGTCAGTTGGGTGGGGGAGAGGTTTGTCTGGAGAGCTTGTACAGCTCCAGCCTTGGAGGTTTTCAAGACCTACAAGGACAGAACCCTGGGCAGCCTGGGCTGAACTTAGTGCTGCCCCATCGTTGAAGCAGGAGGCTGGGCTAGGACCTCCTGAGGTCCCTTCCAGCCTGGATCACTCCATCATTCTGTTCAAATGATGCTGCATTTCTCTTGCTCAGTGACAGCAATACCATTTCTTTTAAACAGAGCAAGAAAATGGCATTCTGCTTCGAGTGGGGCAAGTTTGCATGTAACTCCTTCTGCCTTGCTGAGTTCCTCTTATTTTCCCTCGGTTTAAATAATGAGCATCTTGATTTACTTCCCCTTGAAGTTATCAGTGCAGTCTGATAACCTAATGACTGCAATCTTCTATCTGCAGAGTACTCTATAAACATTAGCCTATGCTCCTTGCCATATATTTTCATTAAGTGACAGCAGCTGTGTGTTATCATTCCAGCTCTCTTGGCTTGCCTCCCAGCTCCATGGAGAATTCCATTTATCCTTTGCCCAAGAGCCTCTATTTGGCAGGAAGTTACAGGGCACTCACGGGTCACCTGTAATAGGTCAGGTGTGTTTGATGGCTGATCAGATCGCCCCTGGAGCTTCAGGCAGGGGGTGAGAGGAGTGCTGGGACACAGGTAAGGGTTTTGGTAATCCAGAGAGGACTCTGCTCACCTCCCACCCAGCGTGGGATGTGACTGCTGGGACTGTCAGCAGGGGAGCAGCTCACCTCCGAAAAGCCAGATCCTTCCCATCCTTTGGTACCATTTCAGGTTGTCTGCCATCTCTCGTGGACAGTTTTTGGGTTTCCACAGTTCAGGCGATTTTTAAGGTTACTTTCAGAGCCACAGTGGTTTTTTGGCGTGTCTTAATCTGAATGTGGATGAGGAGACACATGAGGAATTCTCCAGCAGATAGGAATGTAGGTGTTGGCCTAGTCAAGGATGAGCTCTTGTTTCTCTGGGTGTCTAGAAAATAACCCTGTATCTGCTTTCAGTGAAAGAAAAAATGAAAAAAAACCCCAACATTCTTGACATTTATTTATGTTGGATGTCAGGGGAACTGAACACAGTGAGCAGAATGTAACCTTGTTTTAGAAGGTGGGAAGCCAGTAATGCTTTTCCTTCCATGAAACCCTCCTTCAGCAGCCCCCTCAGCCCAGCTCCTGCCTCCAACCCTTGGCTTTTGGGACAGGGTGGCTGCTCCTGGAAGGGGCAACACTGGGGCCTGAGGTGCTTCTTTGTGGTGGCAAGGGAGGTGCTTGGATGCTGCTGCTCCCAGGTGGGTCTCTGAGGGGAGTCAGGGTGCTCCTGAGCCCCCAGGGAGGTCTCCCACCTTCACCCAGGGCTTGGCAGGTCTCCTGCAGCTCTCTGAGCTGCTCCATGGGGAAAGATGGGCACAGGGAGCACGTTCCACACAGACAGGGCTGGAGGGGAGAGGAGGACTGTGTGGTGTGGGCTTGCAGCCCTAATAATTTCAACCCTCTGCCTCATCTCTTTCCACCCCACCATAAAATGGTAGGGATGGGCATCACCAGTAAAAGAAAGAAAGAAAAAATACACTCATAAAATCCAGTTTGCCAGCATTTTGGCTGGTGTCTGGTGACCTCAGCTGTGGAGGTGTGCTGACACTGTGGCTTATCTCTTCTTTACCCACAAGTGACTTTTGCTCCTTCCCAGCTAATTCATTAGGTAAACAGGGATTTGCTTCAGGAGATACACTCAAGGCCAACAGAAATCTTGGCTTGCAAGGAAATGTACCTTTTTTTTTTTTTTCCCCCTTTAATCCTTCCCGAGAAGCAGCAGGTTTGTCAGTGGTGGGGATGAGCACTGGGAAGCAAAGTTTGCCGGGAAAGCTTTTGTCAGCTGCAGGATCCAAGCCATTGGGGTGTGATGCCCTGCACCCTCATGGTTTCTGGGTGGTTTATAAGCCTGGGGTTGTGTCTTTGGAGAAGGAAAGGTGGCTCAGGGCCTGGCGTGGGGGGTGGACTGGAGTGGACAAGAAGGCAGCTCAGCCACACACCACGGGCTGTTTCATCCCTCTGGCGTTGCTGGAATAACGGTGTGGCTGTGTTTCTGTGTTCCAGGGACAGCCCAGCACTCAGGGAGCAAACCACAGCACCATCCTCCTGTCCTGGTGTGGAATCCACCAGGAGAGCACAGCACAGACCTCAGGGGGTCCGGCCACGGCGCTTCGAAGGAACTCCGAGCAAGAGGGTGGAAGGAGCGAGTGAGCGGGAGGAGGATGGCAGAAATGGTAATTAAGGCTGCCCTTAGGCTCATGTGTCAAGCCACAAATTAATTAGATAATCAGGACCCAGCCACAACATCCTGCTGGCTGCTTGCCTGGGCTACCTGTGAGTCAGTCAGGCAGCCCAGGAGGGGCAGGGCAGTGGCTTTATGGCCTGAGATGAAGATGATGCTCCACAAACCTGTTTGCCTCTGCTCTCTGTGCTGTGCACTTTGGCTCCAGCATCCTTCTGTCGCCAGCCTGAGTTCCCTGCCTGGGGATTTCCCACTTCCCCTCCACCTGGCAGCAGGTCTGGCCCCACTGCAGGCAGTCCCCTGTGTTTAGAAATGAGATAATTTCTTCTATGAGTCACTGGTTGGGTTCTACGAGATTTCAAAATGAAGTCCTTGCTCTTAATCTCAAGTTAAAAGTAGAAAGAAGGTCCAGCACCATGCCTTTGACCATTTCTACTACAGCAAAGTTAATGAAAGCATTATACTTGCTCTAATTACAAAACGAATCACCACAGATGTGCCATTAGGGCTTGTGAGTCCAAAAGCCACTAATGAACTCAACCTTTTCAAACTTAACTCTTTTTCTCTTCCATTTTCACCTTCTTTGCCTCTATAGTTGTTCCCAGTAATTCCATTTTGCCTTTATTTGCCGTTATTTGATGCACCTTCTCCAGCTCCCCCATGATTTACAGCCTGCTCCCACCACCAGCTATGTGTCTCATTTCCAGACTGATGAATACTCCTCTCTTTAGGCTGTTTTACTCTGGAACTTGCTCTCAAAGGTGTCCTCTGGCCCTCTGAGGCCCATCACCACAATAGAAACACTCTCAAATTATTGCTGGGCAGACTTACTTGCAGTTTCTTCACTGATAGGGTGAAAAATACTGCTCTTGACCAAATAATTAAGGAGGGAGCATCCCCTCCTTTCTAGTGGAGGGGATGATTTTGAGCAGGGGAAGATTTACCGGAGAGGGTGCACAGATGATGGTTTATGATGTACACGCTCTAGTAAACCACCCTGAAATCTCAATTTTACCTTGGAATCATAGAATTGCTAAGGTTGGACAGACCTTTAAGGTCACCAGATCCCACCATCAACCCAGCACCACCATGTTCACCATCAGACCATGCCATTAAGTGCCATATCCGCGAGTTTTTTGAACACTTCCAAGGGTGGTGACTCCACCACTTCCCTGCGCAGTTTGTTCAAATGATTTACAACCTTTTCCATGATTTTTTTTTTTTTCCCCCCCTAATATATAATCTAAACCTTCCCCTGGCTCAACGTGAGGCTATTTCCTCTCGTCGTGCCACTTGTCACCTGGGAGAAGAGACCGACACCCACCTCACTACAACCTCCTTTCTTCTGCCCATCTCCTTTCAACCTCCTTTCACCAGCACAACCACGGTTGTGAAATGCCAGCAGGATGCCTCCCCACCATGCAGGCCGCCCTGCCTTCACACCCAAGTGCCTTTTTTTTTGCCTCCAGCAGTTATTTCCCTGCCAGGTGACCTCTTATTTCCACCCCTCAGGAGCTGACCAAGGCGTGCCCGCTCGTGAACGGCGGCCGCGCGGGAGGTCAGGAAAGCAAAGCCGACAGCACGTGGATCCTTCCCAACTTGCCCAGTAAGTGCACGTGGACTCCCACTACGCCTGCCAGCAAGTCTCCACACTCCTGTGTGCCCCTGTAAGTAAATCCTTCCATGCTGGTTATTTCAGAGCGCAGCTCAGTGTCTTTTTCTGAGGTTGAAGCACTACTACTGTTGCACCAGGGTGGTCACAACCAGAAGTCAGTTGTTACCCTAACGATGGTTTGTTTTCCAGAAGGCAAAACTGACTCAGTATCTCCCCTTCAAGAAGCTCTTTCTGGCTCTCCTTAGTTTTGCAGAAAGGTGTGGCTGGCTCTCAGTGTGTTTTGCAGCACACCTTTGAAAGCATCTGCTTGTTTGGGGCACCTCAGAAGAACTGAGAGGAACATATTTCACAGACAGACTGCAACCAGGGACTTGCACGCTTCTGCAAAGAGGACTCGGTGAGGTCTGGTGTCCCACAGCAGAAGTACAGGCGCTCCCAGCTGCTAGGCACTCGAGGACATGCAGGAATGACTCTTCCAGATGCAGCACAAGGCAGCACATACCCCAAAACTGTGGCACCCAGCCCTGTCAGGAACAGCCCCGCAGTCATCAGCCCAAGGGCTGCAGTTTTAGTGTCTTTGTCCATTCAAACAAACCAAAGCTGAGTGTGAGAAGATTTCAAAGTAACAGCAGTATCTTTACTGATGTCTGGGAGACCTCACAAAAAATGGATTACCTGGGCCTGGGAGCTTAAATAAGTATAAAATGGCCACACACAGAGGTTGCCCACTCTGTGTAAGCAACCCAAGGGCTCAGTGCAAAGCGAAGTGCTTGCTCTGAGCTGTTCTTGCCCTCACAGCAGCGAGTTCCCTCCCAGGGTGAGGTGAGCTTGCCAAAGGGCCCAGACTAGACTCGACAAGAGGTGCTTTAATGACCTGGCAAATGAGACACAGACAAGCTGTTAAAGATAAGGCTGTCCCATAAATGTCAGGGGAACTGCAAACATGTCTGCCCCTGCAGTGCTAGGATGTAAACCAGGAGTTCAGCTCCAGCGAGTGAGGAACTGGAGCTCAGGTGAGGTGCAGCGCTGATCTGCATGGTCATGCCTGACCACATGCCAGGCAGGACAAGGCCACAGCGCAGCCATTGGCATGTGCAAAGTCCAGAACTGCCTCTGGGCTGGCCCATGAAGCAAGGAGGAGTGGAATCCAGAGCCTCCAAGCTGATCCAGCAAACTGCATCCAGGCACTTGCTCAGTGCAATCCCCGCAGCTGGTGCTCGAGGGCAGAATCAGCTCTTTTTAGTCAAACTGAATTTTTTTTCCCCCTCCCCCTCTCCCCCTAAATTATCATGCTGAGCAGGAAAACATTCTTGGATTTTAGCAATTTAGCATCAGGGTGCCCCGGGGCAGCAAGGTGGTGCCAGGGCCCATCCCACCCCCAGGAGATGGGCTGCCTCCGGGACAGCTCCAGCCCCGAGCATCAGGCACCTCTCTGGGGGTGGGATCTGGCTGAGGGGGCCCACACAGCATCACTGAGGCAGGAACTGAAACACAGCCCACTGTGCAGCAGTGAAGAAAATACACTATGACACGTTACACCTTTTCTTTTACAGCACCGGGCAGAGGGGGTGGTTTGGTTTCCCTGCTCGCAGATGGCAGCCAGTGGAGCAAAAATCTCTGGACTTCCTGAGAGTCCCATGTGAAATCTGATTGAGTTTGGGGTGTAGAAGCAGAGGGACAAGATGTTAATTCAGGATATTAATCATTTAATTTTTTTCAATGATACAGAATTAGCTCTGCTATCCCTTGAGCTAACTCTGACCTCAGCAAGCATCCCTTGCTTTGCCAGGACTGGTTTTCCACTGGATACCTTAGGGAATAACAAGCCATGAGTAAAAGCAGGAATCTTAGATAAAAACCATCCTTGCCCACTGTAATCCTGAACTGAAACCAGCATCTGCAGGACTGGACTGTGCCAACCACATCCAAGGGCGTTTGTCACAGATCTCTGTGTCCCCATAGACTTTCTGCCTTCAGGCTACACACACTGAGCTCCCACAAGGAAGCTGACCATCAGCTGCTATTTTTGTAGTAAAATATGGTAGTGATTAGGAAAGGAATTAGATAGGAACTGCAGAAAATTTGCCTGAGGGTAAGGCTGCTCTGTTAAGGGGATGGTAATGAGTGGCAGAGCGAAAGAGCAGCCCAGTTCCTGACTCCCACCCTCACTGCCCTGGCAAGGCTCACCCTGGCACGCAGGGCAGCACAGATTTCCTTTCCCTTTCCCATCCCCTCACCAGACTCCATCACTGCAGAGCCTGGAGCTCCACCAGCACCTCTGGGGTCCTCCCCACAGGAAGGGCAGGGACCTGTTGGAGTGAGTCACAGAGGAGGCACCGGGGTGATCAGAGGGCTGGAGCAGCTCTGCTGTGAGGAAAGGCTGAGAGAATTGGGATTGTTCAGCCTGGAAAAGAAAAGGCTTTTGGGGTGACCCACTTACAGCCTTCCAGTACCTGAAGGAGCCAACAAGAAAGGAACTATTTCCAAGGGGCTGGAATGACAGAACAAGGGGAAATGGCTTCAAACTGAAAGAGAGTACATTTAGATTAGATATTAGGAAAAAATTTTTTTGCTGTGAAGGTATTGAGGTATTGGAACAGGTTGCCCAGAGAAGCTGTGGATGTCCCGTCCCTAGAAGTGTTCAAGGATGGGACTCTGAGCAAACTGGGATAGTGGAAGGTGTCCCTGACCATGGCAGGGGAGGTGGAACTTGTTGCTCTTTAAGGTCCCTTCCTACCCAGGCCATTCTATGATTCTGTGATCATGCCTTTCTGGGGTTCAGAGGGCATGGCAGCATCCCATTTACCACAGCTTGTAGCTGAAGGCAAATAAATGGCCTTACTTTCTTCTCTCAAGCTGACCTCCTGCAATCTAGATGTGTAACATAACAATGCAAACTCTCAAGAGAGCCAGGCTCTAGTTAATTGTCACCTGAAAGAACTGGAGTCTCATGCCATGGCTCACTGAAATCCCTGAGCATTTTGTTGGCTTTCAGAGCAGATGTGCAATGGCTGCAGCCTTGGGGAAAGCTCATTTATTGTTATTGCCTCACACAGAGGCCGTGATGTCTCTGCAAACACTTCGCACAGAGGGAGGGGTAACAGCACACGTGTAATATCCCATCATTTCTGGGCTCGAGATGCAAAGAGACTGGGTCCTTTTGGTAGTAAAGACCCTCACTAAACCACTACCCCTGCACTCCTGCAAGGCAAGAAGTGTTTATATCACGCTTGCAAAACCTGGAGGGAGGTGTGTGTGTCTTTAGGCAACCCAGCATGTCATCCTGCACCATATGGACTCTCTGTCAGCAGCCAGACATCTGCCTGGCCGTGATAGCAGACAGGGATAAGTCCAGGTCAAGGTTCAGAGGATGATTGTGGGCGAGAGCAGCACAAAGCAGAGCTGAGCAGTGAAGTGTGTGTGTGGGGGGGTTGTCACCCCAAAGGGAGAGAGACGTGCTGGTTTGCAGCCAGGGGCAATGTGCTTGTGGCTAAAACTAACACAGCCCTCATCAATCCTCTCCCTCCAACTCTGAACGAGCTCAAGAATGTGAGTTCCGTGGCTGCCTGGGAAGATGTGCAGTGTCGTGGGCAAACAGGTCTTTTTTCACTCTGGTTGCAGTTGCTGTGATGTGGTTCTTGGCTTCTGCCAGAGTCTGACAGTGACTAACAAAACCAGCCAGCTGGATTTCACTGATCACAGAGCTCAGTTTAATCATTTGCAAAAAAGCCTCCAGAGTCCTCTGTGGCTTGAGCTTTTCTGGTGGCTTGGAGCCATCCTTGCAAGTTTGGGAGGCAAGAAAGAGTTGGCCCAGAGACAGCTGGAAATACAAAAAAGCAGAGGTGGTGCAGGGTAGGACAGAGGAAAGAGGAAGAGCCTTGTGCTGTGCATGGCCTCCTGCCTTTCTCACCCACAGCATAAAGTCCTGAGGCTTGTCAGCCTCTTCTCACTCATTATAGAGGCCAAGGGCCCTGCAGAACAAGACATTTCAGAACAGCCCTGAAAATTAATTACCTTATTTTTTATGCAAAAGAACTGTTAACTCATGATGGAAAACTACAACTAACCCCTGGGGCCGTTAATTGTCGATGGGGACATTTTCTCTTGGAGTTGAGGCGTCTCTCCGTGGCATTCACACAGTTGTTGGAACCTCACTTAAATTTTATCTCGGTTCATGCTGCATAAAAAATAGCTTTGATATGACTTTTTTTTTTTTCAGGACAGAAGAAAAAAAGATCTTGCCCAATATCCTCAAGAAAGTTGGCTGCACCCCAATGGTCCGAATCAACAAGATTGGGAAGTCCTATGGGCTCGAGTGTGAGCTCTGTGAGTGTCCCCTTTCCACCAGGTTTTTCCGTGCCATGAGGTGAGGGTGAGGGGCGGTGTTGGAGGGGGGGCCTTCAGGAGAGGCTCTGTGAGAGCAGGCACAGCTGGCGAGGGACAGCTGTGGCACGTGTTGGATGCTCCTGCTTATTTTTGGGTGCTACAGTCATTTTTTGAACCAAACAAGATGATTTCAAACACCAGCGAGAAGGGGGCTAATGGTAGTGAGGCATCTCTCCTCTCAGATGACAGCAGCATAAGCTCAGAGTAGAGCTGGGCTAAATTTGGGGGTGGGTGGATGACAACGTGGCATCAGGCAGGGATGCTGCAGCACCCAGATCCGTCCATATGGACTTTTCAGTGCCTTTCCTGTAACTTCTAACCCTGATCATTAATTTGATCCAAATGGGGCAGAAAGACAGATTTTCAGAGGCAGAAAGCTTCATGAGTGTCACATGGCTGGGTAAAGAGGAGGGACTTGAGGAGTGCTCATCCTTAATGAAATGGCATAGTAGGGCAACCACCCTCCACCAGGCACACAGACACATAGAGTGTCCTTCTCAGGATCTGGGATCTTTGGGCCAGTAACCCTACAACCACTACAATGCACTGCCTCTCCCTCCCCAAAATGAGACCTGAGGGGCTGGTGGGAGACAGTGGAGCAGAGGTGGTGGAGGTGGGAGGGCAGGTGGGAAGTGTCTGGCCCACCTCTGAAGCAGCCTGTCCCTTGGAGCATGTCTTGCTGGGGCAAGAGCCTTAGGGGCATGGGAGGATTTGGTGTGGGAAAAGCTGGGCAGATGCTGTTTTCTGGGATGTTGTCTCCCTCCCCTGGCATAGGAGAGGAAGGAGAGCAGGACAGGCAGAGAGGCTACATGTTCCTCTCCGAGCAACACGTCAGCACGGGCCCTCTTCCCGGGAAAATATAGGAATTCTTGCAGCACAGCTGCCTCAAGAAGCAGTTGCAGGGATTGCCTTGTATTTCCTGCTCCTCCAGGGATCTCTGTGCAGCTGAAGTTGTGGCACTTTGCTTTCTAAAATGTAACGAAGAGCGCAAATTTCTTTTCCCATTTGGGCTGCTCGGGCATTGGGTTGATCTCCCAGCCTGAAGTAGCTGTCTCTGCCTGGAGGAAGGGAATGACACCCTGGAATAACCCATTTTTCCCTGTTGTCCATAAAACAGAGCTCAGTAGCCCCCAGTTCAGATGTCAATGCTCATCAGAGCCTTGGTAAGAAAAGTCCTGCCCCAAGTTATTAGCAGTGTGGAGGGCCCAAGTAGGACTGAGGTGTGCCTTGCAGTTTGAAAGTGCCTGGGCAAGCTGATTTTCCAGCAGCTCAGTGAAGGAACGATAACTTTGGCTGACACTTCAAAGTGTTCCTTCTGCTGCTCGATTTTCCTTACGGCACCTCATCCAGGACTGCAGATCATCCCTGCAGAAGGGACATTTTTAGGTACCTGTTAAAGAACTGATGGAGCCTCCCCTTTCGCTTCCAGTGGCAAAATGCGAGTACTTCAACGCGGGGGGCAGCGTGAAGGATCGCATCAGCCTCAGGATGGTGGAAGACGCGGAGAGAGCGGGGATTATAAAACCAGGAGACACGCTGATCGAGCCCACTTCAGGAAACACAGGTGGGAAGGGCAGGGATGCCCCCTCTGCCTGGGGGTGCTGGGCAGGGGCTGGTTTTTGAGGGGCTGTGGGAGGGACAGGGGTTTGAGGAGCTCTTGCTCTTCCAGTCACCAGGTCAGTTTGGGCCAAGCAGCTCTGGCTCCTCCTCTCAGCTCCCCTCCTGGTGGATATGAGCATCCCAGGGTGTAGAGGTGCCTCTGATGAAATTCCCAAGGGCCTGCAAGGGTCCCACACCTGTAAAGGTGAGCTCAGAAGGTTTGCCCTTGTGGCAAGGCAGACACCCTCAGGAACGGGGGCAACCCCAGGAGTTTTCAGGTTGGGAAGCTTTTGAGGACTCAGAGGTTCCCAGAGCGGGTCTCCTTGATGGACCGGAAGAGAAATCACCTGATTTTTTTTCCTTGTCGCTGTCACCTGTCACCCCACCATATTACGATGGCGTGCAAGATGAGGGGGCACAACAAAGGAGACTACCCTGCTTTTCTGCAGCCTCCACAGGATCATTGGTGCAAATTTCAATGTCCCTTTGCTGCTCCCTGCCCCATGACAAGGACACGCATGTGCACAGCGTGCTTCCCCACAAAAAGGCCCAGCAGAGGCTGTCGAGGTGCTCTAGATGTAGCTGGGGCCATGTCCCTCGCTGCACTCCCCGCCTCCTCCTCTCTAGCCATGCAGAATGGGTCTCATCTCTAGGAATTTTGCTCCTTGGTGGAGCCATTGCCCCAGAGATGGGGTGAGGGAACCTGTGTTCCCCCTGAGCTGTTCCACAGGTGGATCGTGCTGGGTCCCCACCTGCCTGGGGCAGCTGGAGTGGCAGCAGGCTCCCTCCAGCCCCTCACAGGGACACACTGCTGCAGCCTCACCTTCCTGCTCTGGCTGGGGAGCAGCTGGCTCCGTCCATCAGCCCCGGTGAAACCGGAGCAGAGGTGCCCTTCGCCTGCTGGCCACGGGGTGACGTGTGCGGCTTTATGTGTGTGTCTAAACCCCCCCTCCTACAACTGAGAGTGTTTGAGGGGGAGGGGAAGGCACTCCTGAAGCAAAATCACCTCTCTCCTGTTTTTCTAAAAAGAAAGGAAGAGGTCTGGGACTCGGTGAGGGGAGGAAAGCGCTCCCCAGCCTTGCCATTGGCTCTGTGCCACACTGATAGACTCCTGAGAGCGAGAGGGACACTGCAGCTCAACTCATCTATTAGCACATCCTCCTACACTCTCTGGTGTTCCCAGCACATCCCAAGAGGTGGAGGATGCCCTCACCTGCAGTTCACTGGTGAACATTTCTAGGTTCTATTCACTGAGGGAGAGAGGAAGCAACCGCATGTTGGCCTGTTGGCTTTTCCAAACGCTCTTGTTAACCAATTCCCTTTGCTCCCCACCACCCAGGAATCGGGCTGGCACTGGTAGCTGCAGTGAAAGGTTACCGCTGCATCATCGTCCTGCCAGAGAAAATGAGCGTGGAGAAGGTCAGAGCTCTGTATGGTACCACCCCGAGCCAGGGAACATCTCCTTCCCTGTCCCTCTCTGCCTTTCCCATTCTAGAGCCGGAGTGACCTCTCCTTTAAGGGGTAACGAGCCTGGTGCACACACTGACAGAGCTTTATAGGTGTTCAGAGGGTCATCTCTTGATGGAAAAAAGCACCCTGTGATGGCCTGGCTGACTGTCTGGTGTCAGCAGTGCAGCTGGGGTGACATGTTAGCCAAACACAGTGCGTGGCTGCAGAGAAATGGAGCAATATCTGGGGTCTGGGAGGGCAAGGGCTGATTGGAGTGGAGGAGAGGCAGGCAGATGCCTGGGCTCACCTGCCAGTCCTGCTCACTTCCCCTCATGCGTCTGAAAGGTCACTTGGTCTCTCTGTGTATTTATGCTTTTCTTTAACCTGGAGACACTTACGGTTGCCTGAGCTGCTTTCTTGAGGTGGTGCAAGCCATGTCACTTGCCTGAGAGCTGATGATCAGGTAAAACTGCCATCCTGGAGGTGGCAGGAATCCTGCCTTGGTGAGCCAACAGCCTCGCAAACTGCTCAGCTGAACCTGTGCCAGTGAAGCCAGACCTGGCCCCTGACCTGGCTCAAAAATGAGCCCTTCTCCAAAGCTCTGCCCTCATTTCAACCTAAATCTTACTTAAGCTCAGTCTGGAGCAGATGCCACCTCCAGCTGCCATGGGCTTCATCTCTAGGTGCCCCAACACTCCTCCACCCTTCTTTTTTGACCCTTTCTTCCCCTGACAGCCTCATCTCCCAGAGGATTATACCCTTGGGCCGATTTGTATTTGCTCCTTCCCCCTACTTGGTGAGAGAAGAGAAGGGACTTGGGGCAAAGAGAGCTTTAAGAGCTCCCCTTTGCATGCAGGAGCTCAGACCCTACCCAGCACACAGGAGACACTGTTCCCTCCCTGGTTCCCTCTGCCCTTTTCCCCAGGCACCACAGAGCAGCACAGTGTTACCTCCCTCTGCCCTGTCCCCAGTCTGCCCTCCAAGTAGGACAGGGCACAAGGCCAGGCTGGAATCCATGTGCCAGCTTCAGGCAGGAGGCCCTGGGGTGCCAGGAGCGTGTCAGAGACAGTACAGTCCAGAATTGGACATTGTATCTCCAAATGATAAATGTGCCCCCATGCAAAGCTCCTCTGGCATCTGTCACCGCCGTGAGCCCCCAGGTTTGGATTACCATCCCCACATGGGATCAGCTGCATGACATCTACTCCTCTCCCTCCCAAAGGTCGATATTCTGAAGGCCCTGGGTGTGGAGATTGTGAGGACCCCGTGCACCCGCTTTGACGCCCCGGAGTCGAACATCCGTGTTGCCTGGAAGCTGAAAAGTGAAATCCCAAACTCTCACATCCTGGACCAGGTAAAGGCCGTCCCTCCACCGAGTCTCTTTCCAAACACATTTTATAGGGTGTGTTCCAAGTGTGCCTGTGCTTGGGAGCTTCGTTCAAAGTGGCGCTGGAGGCAGATTTCATCAGTGTTTTATAGTGTTTGAAATGTAATCTCCCCTCTGCAAAGCACAGGGTGACAGAAACAAAACAAGGGACACTTCCAAACCTGTAACACCTCTGCCAAAGCCTGGATGTGGGTGAGGCTGGGTTTTCTTGCACAATTCGGAGACTCCTGAAGTTGCTTCAGGTTTAACTTTGACCTGGAAAAAAAAAAAAATCACTTTTTATGCTGGGTTAGCAAACTCTGTTCTACCTCAAAAATAAACCTCATTCTGTAAAGGGCAAACCCCAATGACTCACACCAGTGGTTTTTGTCTTGAACAGGAGGGCATTTCTCCCTTTGGTCTGACCCTGCTGAGGGAAGGCATCCCTTTAGAGAGCAGGGAGCTCCTGGACTGCAGGAAAGTCAGGGAATCTCCTTTCTTTTAAGAAAAAGAAAGGAGCTCAAAGGCTGAATATGTGTTTTAGAAGAAGACTGGTCTATGGTATCACTTGTGGCAAATCCCCCTGTAGAGGCTGGTACCAACCACACACCTAATGGGCACCAAGTGCCACAGAATGAGTGTTTGTAGGCAGGTTTGATGTTCCAGTGTGCTAAAATCCCAAGTTCCCTTGGTTGTCCCAAAGTGCCAACCAGGAGGAATAGCTGTATCTGGTCTGTCTGGGTCCCAGTCCACCCCTTGCCAGGGAGAGAAGGAGGCAGTTGCCTGGTCTGGGTACAGCTCGTCAGGAGCTATTGCTAGTTTGGTATTTGACCTGTTCTTCACACGGTAACTCCTGCTGTTCTCTGTTGAAACAAACAGTACAGAAATCCGAGCAACCCCCTGGCTCATTACGACACCACGGCCGAGGAGATCCTGGAGCAGTGTGAAGGTACAGTCTGGGCTGTTGTTTCTACGTGCTGAGGGTGTGCAGAGGGCTGTAGCCCTCTCTGAGAGGCTTATTTTACATCATTTATTGACCTGAATGTCCAGAAACAGCCCAAAGGGCCTCTGTGGGTGAAGGCAGCGTTATCTTAGTAATACTGACACGCAGGGTGTAGCAACTTCTAATCCACTGCAGATACACCTCAGCCTGCAGGGCTTCCCAGCTATGGCCTCCCATTGCAAAAGCCTGAGGGAGGAGACCAGAGGTTTAAGGGAATCAGGCTGCACCTAAAGGAGAAAGAGCACATCTCTTGGTGGCCACAACACCTCTGCGACCTGTCGTCTGGGAACACAGGGTGTCCCAAGAGGCCTTACTGGGGAATATAAACCCATCAGAGCATGGCAAGGCTGCATCTGATCCAGCACACACTCGTTTGCAAATCAGAATAGAGCAAGACTTCACAAACCAGTGGTATCTGAGGTGACAGTGGGGGAGGACAAAGAACCATCCCAGCCCACGTCTGTGACATTTATTGCCGGTTCTGGGAACACTGTAAAATGTAAACAGGACTCGAGGGTTTAACTGGAGAGCAGTTATCACAGCTGTAAAGCAGTCAGGCAGCAACAGGAACAAGAGAGCTTCAGCCTTCCCTCCACTACAGCATAAGGATTTGCTGCTGTGGCTGCCAGACGTGGTTTATAGGTTCCCTTTTCCCTATGCAGTTGCAGCATCAGGTTTTGAGGGCCTGACTCTGGTTCTGCTCCTACCTATCTGTATAATTTCACCGATGCCAGTGGGGCTATGTGTGATCCAGCTGCGTGCCAGGGCAGAGCTCAGCCATCTCTCCACTCTGGATGCCAAAACAGGCTGAAAAGTTGTGCCTGTTAGTGACACGTGCTGCTGTTCACGCGTGTGCTTTGCTCCCACGTGGTGGGGTTTGGAAGGGGTGGAAGTGCTGTGATATTCCCTCCCCCTTAAGCCACAGAATCACAAAATATCCTGAGTTGGAAGGGGGACCCACAGGGATCATCAAGGTCCAACTCCTGGCCCTGCACAGGACACTCCAGGAGTCACACCATGTGCCTGAGAGTGTTGTCTGAGCTCCTCCTGAGCTCTGTCAGGTTTGGTGCTGTGACCACTGCCCTGAGGAGCCTGTTCAGTGCCCAACCACCCTCTGGGGGAAGAACCTTTTCCTGATATCCAACCTAAACCTCCCCTGACTCACCTTCATGCTGTTCCCTCGGGTCAGGAGATGCCAAA
Organism: Empidonax traillii; assembly: GCF_003031625.1. Lineage (NCBI taxonomy): Eukaryota > Metazoa > Chordata > Aves > Passeriformes > Tyrannidae > Empidonax > Empidonax traillii. Next base: position 184,638 of record NW_020955194.1, on the reverse strand, counting down.
GATGCAGAAATCATGGAGAGCTGGAGTGGGAGATCTGGAGGTCACCTTCAGCCCTCTGTGCTGAGGCAGGATCAGCTGATCCTGTAAGCTCATCTGAGCTTCTCCACAGGACCAGGCTTTGGCCACCAGCAGGGCCTCTGCCTGGCTTTTCCTCACATGAGGTTCTAGTGGCCAAGGGACATGGACTCTGCACAGGGCCCTGAGTAAAGGGGAGACTGTCCTGCAGGCCATGCTGCGTCCCTGCAAGCCTCTCTCTTCCCTAACCTGCAGGCAAGGTCCACATGGTGGTGGTTGGGTCTGGCACAGGAGGCACCATCACTGGCATCGGCAGGAAGCTGAAGGAGAAGTGCCCCGAGTGCAAGGTAAGCCAGGAGGCAGGGCTGCCACGGCTTTCACGGGATCAGAGAATGGTTTGGTTGAGAAGAGACCTTAAAGATCATCCCATCATCCCATTCCACTCCCCTGCCATGGGCAGGGTCACCTTCCACTATCCCAGGTTGCTCAGAGCCCCATCCAGCCTGGCCTTGGACACTTCCAGGGATGGGACATCCACTAGCTTCTTCTAGAAGACTTCTCTGTGCCAGGGCCTCACCACCCTCACAGTAAAGAATTTCTTCCTAATATCCAGTCTAAACCTACCCTCTTTCAGCTCGAAGCCATTCCCCATTGCTCTGTTGCTGCATGCCATTTCCTGCCTGTGCTTCTGATCCAAACTAACCCTGCAGCTCACCTGAGCCAGCAGTTCATGTCTCCACCTATTTGCTTTTTCACAGCAATCTTGGCCTTTGTTAGAAGCAATTTGGTGATGCTTAGGTTGGCCTAGACCCATCCAAGTGCCTTAGAAACCGAACTTCCCACAGCCCCCCTAAAATCCCCCCCTGCCTGGTGCCCTGCCCTGTGCAGGACGCTGTTGGGTGCCCACTGCAGGCCCAGCTGATGGCATCACTGCTCCTGGTTAACCTGCCTGCTGGAAGTTTCTGTTCTGGCAACTCTGTGAGGGGCACAGACTGTGCAAGGGCTTCTCCTCTGCCCTTGCAAATCCCTCCATGTTTATGGTTGACATCAGTAACGATGCTCATTCTGCAGGCTTGTGCTTCGAGGCAGATGGGAGGCTTGACAGATGCTGCCTCTCTGGTGTGGCCAGGATGTGAGCCACCCCTGACTCACCACAAAGCTGTGGACCCACCACTGGAGGACCAGGGCAGGAGGTTGCCTCCCTGGCTGCTTGCAGCTGCTTGTGGAGCAGTGTCACCACCCCTCCTTCAGCCGTGTGCTGAGGGAGGCAACCTCAGCCCAGACACAAAGCTGTGAGCAACCAGGGAGGTGTCACCACCAGCCAGCACAACTAGATCCAGAAAGGATGGCTGTAGCCACGGGTTTCAGCACATCTGAGCTCTCTGGCTGGCTTTACCCTGGAGCAGATTAAGGAGCACTTGCACTCTCCTAAGGGGTGAGCTTCAGAAGTGGGAGGCTCTGCCAAAGGGGTGATGACAAACACCTTGAGAGTGATAACATTTTAAGCCACCAGTCACTTCTGCAACAGCTGAAGACTACCTAGGATCTATTTAAAAAGCCAGTGGGAAACAGCACCCTTTCATCCTGGAAGCTCTCCACACTGCCAGTGGTTAGGGATATTAATGAATATTATAGGAAGGAAACCTTTGCTGACAATGGTGTGGGTGTGGGTGATTTTTCCCTTGAGTTTGTGTTTGACTGTTTCTGAGCTCCCCTGGTGGTTTAACAAAACTTCCTCCCCTCAAAGATCGTTGGCGTAGATCCTGACGGCTCCATCGTCGCTCTGCCCAGTGAGATGAACAGGACAAACACCTCAACCATCGAGGTGGAGGGCATTGGGCACGACTTCATCCCTACTGTCCTTGACAGATCAGTAAGTAACCGTGTGATGAGAGGCCTCTGCCTGATTTTTGGGTTTGCATCCAGCCTACCCTCAAGTTCAGAGGTAGCCTCATACCTCTACTTGTCAAGTTTTCTCTCAGTGTATCACCTGCCACCCACCAGAGAGCTTTAAATTCCTAACACAGGTTACCTGTGTTCCTCCTGGCCTCATTCTTGGAAAGGTCCCTCACAGCCTCAGATTCTTTCTGCTTTCAGGTGTGTGTTAACTATGTCTCTGCTGCTGGCACATGGATGTAGAGCTGACACCTGTAATGACCCAAACCTCTTCTTGTAGCTGGGTCTGATTTTGCCTGGCAAATTCTCAACCATTAGTGTAGTCTGGCCTGGGACATCATGACATCACTTCCTCTTCCACATCCTGACTCTGGACCTGTCAGACATCCCCAACTCTTCAAAAAAAAGGGTGCTGGCTGAAAAGGTCAGTGTGGGTGCCAGCAATAAAGGACATGCCTCCAGACCAGGAACGCCCTGACAAATGCATTTGCTTCCAACAAGTGTGGAGGGCAGCTCAAAGCTGATGTTGTAGGCATCAGCATGTCTCAGAGGGTCAGGACAGCCTGAAACAGCACTGCCAAGACTCAGCCTTCTTGCTTTCCTTTCAGGTCGTTGATCAGTGGTATAAAAGCAATGACAGAGAGTCGTTCCTCATGTCTCGCAGGCTGATCAGAGAGGAGGGGTTACTGTGTGGTAAGCACCAGTGGCACCAGTTGCTTCTCCTGACAAACTTTCTGAACCTCATCCTTTTGGGACCAAAACGCTTCAGGGTGGGTGCTCTCTGCCTTTTGTGTGTGCTGGGTAAGCAGGGCTGGGTGGCTGAATCCCGAGCTGGTGTGTGGGTCACTGCAGATCTCAGAGGTGCGTCCGTGAGCCCGTGGTCTGGGATCTGAGTCATCGGCCACAATAATTATAGAAGCAGTAACTCTCCTCTTGCTGGAGCACTTCTGCAGTGTAACTGGATCTTCAGGCCCCACTCTGTGCAGAGTAGAGTTACACAGGCTGAAGGGAGGATTAATGGGGCTCGGGGCAGGACAGGTGGGCTAAAGCTACCGCTGCACTAACAACTCTGCGAGGCTGTTCTCTGTGTCACTGCCACACCAGAGGTGCCAGGTTTGGACCAGGAAAGCCTGAAAGTAAAGAAGGTGTGAGATGTTCTTACTGAGTATTTCTCCCCCTTGCCAGCAAGCTGTAAGTGATCCCACTGGCCTTCCAAAACGAGCAGGTGCCCTCAGACAAACCCTGCCTGTGCCCTCAGAGCCACTACATGCCATCAGCATGTTTTCACCCTTCCCTGCCACTGAGCAGGTAGCTGTAGGTTTGCATCCAGCACCAGACACTACGTAGGCTTGTAGTTACAGCTGATAAAAGCCCTGAGCACTCATATCCAGGGGGTTTTGGAAAAGATCAGGCCGCGTGTAATGAAACACTTTAATGTTGATTTAACCTAGCAGGCACAGAGTCACTGTGTTTCAACAGAAACCACTTGCTGGACTCAACTATAATTTGTGAACAGCTTCATGTTCCCTGAACTGCATTTTTCAGGGCCGTTCCTCATTTGTTTGAAAAATGTGACCCGGTGATAATTAACCTGCTGTAAAATACGTGCTGCCTCGAGTGCAGTGTGTTATTGGCACTCAGATAGTGGAATGTGTTTGACTTCCAGTACTCAAACTGCTGGTGGAAGAATTGCCTCTGTAAAGCAGGGACCTGCTCTCCCTACGTGCAGCAAACCACATGCGTGCACACAGACACAAGGAGTGTTTTAAGTCTTCCCATCACGCTGGCCTGGTATTCCAGGCATGAGTGTAATGTTTATGGTTTTTTCGGTCTTTACAATGCATTTGAAGCCAGCCTTTGGATGCCAAGTATGACAGCCAGAAGCTCCAGGATTGGCATGGTCTCCTCTTCACCCAAAAGAAGGGTGTGGCGTGGGCAGCATGTTATGAATGTCCCTGTATTGAACATTTCAGGCCTTGGTCTGCCCACAGAGCCACCACAAGAAGTGGCTCATGAAGTTCAAAAGGTGACTCTTACGCTGCCTCAAAAGCCCATTACCCCTATGAACACAACTCTCCATCCCTAACTCAGGTCCCTAACATTACCCTTAAGCCTTACAGGGCTTTGGGATCGATTCCTCCCATCCCAGTGTCCCACAAAGTGCCGCCTTTACCTGGGTGCCTCTGCACCACTGTCTGGGGCAGCCTGTGCCCCCCACTCTGGGACTGTGGCCCTATACCCTGTGCAGCCCTGACACTTGTCTCCCTCTCCTTGGCTCTCACCCAGGAGGCAGCTCTGGCAGTGCCATGTCCGCCGCCGTGAGAGCCGCCAAGGATTTGAAGGAAGGTCAGCGCTGCGTTGTCATCCTGCCCGACTCCGTCAGGAACTACATGTAAGTTTCCTGCTTCCTCCCTTGCTTTCCAGCATCAGAGTGGGAGCTCCCACGGCCTTCTGCCCCATGGGGACCTTCAGTGCAATGAGCTGGGCCCAGGTGCTGGGGGTTGTTGGGGAACCACCCCAATAACTCTGATATCGTGGCACACAGAGTGAGCCCAGAGCTGGGCGTCTCCCTCGGGCAGATCACAGGCAAAAAACTAAATAAAGAATAGGGATAAATTGCACACCACCGTGGCAAGCACCACGTTGGGTTGGGTGTTGGGATACTTGGGGTGTATTTCTTCTTGCTACTGACTCATTGCTCAGAGCAGGAGTCAGCCAAGCTGCAGTTTTTGAACTTGCATGCCTAAAGTTAGGAAGGCAAATAGCTGGCATGCTTCTAGGAGTCACTGAGCACCCGCAGCTCCCGTTGACCTTAAAAGGGGCTGAGAACAGCCAGCTGCAAAAACCATGGGAGCCCCGGGGGCAGTGCTGTGGTCTAGTGCATGAAACAAAGCACGACTTCTTCTGGGAGGCTCACAGACCCTCTCTTTGTTGGTGATTTCTAGGTCCAAATTCTTGAATGATAAGTGGATGATAAAAAACGGGTTCCTAAATGAAGTCCAGGAGCACAAGCCTTGGTAAGACAACTTCCACCAGGATAAACTGTGCTGAGGGAATCAGCTTTCCGAGTCTGGAAGTTATTATCTTCAAAGGGAAGTGTTCTCTTTTAGTATTTACAAAAAAACAGTGAAGTCCAGATCCCTCCGGGGAGGCCGTAATGTCAGCTCCTCTCTTTGGAGTGGTTGGATATCCCAGTTCTCCATTCAAAGTCTGTAAAGGAGCCCTTTTTGCCCCAAAGTAGCTGATCCACTCCCATATGACAATCATTGCCCAGGACACCAAAACCCCTGCTGAGCAGAGTGGCTGTGGTAGACATTTAGCTCCACACAAAACCTCCCTCTGCTCCATGGTTTATGTTCAAAGGACCATTTGAACTGATCCCATTTGGCTGGTGGGGAGATGGGTCCCTGTCGTAGCAAGCCCCCTCTAAGACAGATCTGAAAGTCTTCTCAGGCAGGGGACAGCAAATTTTAACTCCCCAGAACTGCTGGCCGGAAAACACGACCAACTCATCTGTCTCTTGGACACCATGGGTAAAGAATCCCCTCAAGGCAGGGACTCACAGAGAAACTGCTGGTGCCAGCTGATGTGTGGCTGGGCAAATGCCAGCTGTTTGGAAAGCACCTATTCACCTCAAGGACAGCGGGCACCATTGATGTCACCCGCTCCTTCGGGTTACTGTAACCAAAGGTTATGGCAAAATATTTCCTAAAAACTTAATCCATTTCTAGGGACTCTGGTGTCTGGTTAGAATTGCTCTTGGCCCTTCCAGCCTCTAGTGTTGCCCTGCCTTTTCTGCAAGGAGCAAGGACTGAGCTGGGAGGTGCTTGTGGTCCCCCGCAAACAAGTGTAGCTTGTTCTTCATAAATCACACGAGCATCTCTGCCAGACCCTCTCCTGGAGGAGCAGCAAATGCTGCATTTTGAGGACTGGGCACACAGACTAAAGAGGTGAAACTGGTAGGTCACCCATTTGTGAGCTTGAAGTGAAGCCCTCAGCAGCTTCCTTGGATTCAGGATAGCTCAGCACCGTGCCAGCTGCTGGCCTCAGCCCTGCCTCTGGAGTTGTTTGAGCACTAGGCACGGGGAAAGCTTGGCTTCAACAAGACCTGGCCGTGAGGGACTTGTAACATTGCTGCTTTGGGGACAGGAGTGGGGCTGGCTTTGCAGGCAGGCAGAACAGCCCTGCGAGGCTGGGCTCATCTCCAGTGGCCCTGCCCCTCTGTTCAGGGCCACAGCTGTGCACCAGAGAGCAACAGCTCAGCGCTGCCATTTGTCTTTCAACAGGTGGTGGAACATCAAGGTGCAGAAACTGAATCTCTCGGCCCCTCTCATTCTCCTCCCAGAAGTCAGCTGTCAAAAGGCAATCGAGATCCTCCAGGAGAAGGGATATGACCAAGCTCCTGTTGTTGCTGAGTCAGGGTAACTATTTTTACTCACTACAAGGGAAGGCTATTCACGTCGGAGAATCAGTCGTGATGAAGACGAACAGAAAGTCCCATTTACTGATTCAGAGTTGGGGCTCTTGTGCTGGACTCTGTGAGGCACACTTTTAAAATGTCATCTGCCTCATTGTGGCGATTCATTAGTGAAACTCCAGTAAATGAGCCAGTTAAAGCCAAAGCCAAATCCAGAGCCCACCAGACTCAGCAGAGGCTGGGTCAGCGCACAGGCAAGGGGAGGGCAGAGGAGTGGTGAGGGTCGGTTGGAAACCCACACAAATAAGCATTTGGAGAGCCCATGAGTTTTCCCTCTCCCAGCTGCTAAGTCCTGGACTGCAACAGCAGACTTTGACTGCTGTTAAACCATCAGCTTGGTGAGGACAAGGAACTTCTTGTCCTGTTCAGATGAGGAGGAACCTGGTGCCTCCTGCTGATGGCAGCAGCAATTTGGTCACTGACTTCAAGTGAAGCAGTGCAGCCCCTACATAAAATGCGTGTCCTACCTCAGGTCTGACCTTTTGGAAACCTCCCTGTTCCCTTACAGACTCATTTTGGGAATGGTGACCCTCAGCAACACCCTCACCTCAGTGCAGGCTGGAAACGCAGAGTTCTCAGACCCTGTTACGAAGGTCATCTACGACCAGTTCTCAAAGGTACCTCTAAGGCTGGTGTCAACCTCTGTCCAGGGATGGGGAGAGGGGCAACACCACCACCCTGGGGTCTGAGAGGAGCTGGGAGGTGAATGAAAAGACAGAGGGGTCTCCCCAAAACAGTGTGGGTGGGTGAGGGACACAGATCCTGGCCCAGCTGGGTACCACCCTGCCCACTCCCAGCTACAACCAGAGACAGGAGTCAGGCTCTGCACCACTGTCCTGTAAATGTGAAGTGAAATGTTAAATGCCTCTTTGTGTCCTATTTAGATTGGCTTGGAGGACAGCCTTGGGAAGCTTTCCTGCATCCTGGAGAATGACCATTTTGCTATCGTTGTACATGAGCAAATGCAGTGTAGGTATCTGCAGAAGAACTCTGGGGGCTTTGTAGAAATGTTTGAGAGGGGAAGGGAAGTTCTCAGACTGAGAGTGGAAGGTATCACTGCAGCTGCTCCAGCTCTGCAGCCCCTGAGCCTTTGCAGGAAGGATTTCTGCCTCAAGGCTCTGCAAATCCCTGGAATTGCCAACTATTCCCCCATGTCTTTTCCTGACACCACAGGGATGAGGGGAGAGGTGGGAAGCCTTAACCACAGGACCAGCACACTACTGGATGTGTCCTCCAGGAATACTTCCCAGATCCTGGCCATGGGAGCTGAGTTGTGCCCCCATGCAGGGGCCACACTGAAGCATCCATCAACTCCATCCCTTCACCCCCTCCCACGGTTTCCCATGGAAAAGGTGTTCCCAAGGAATTTGGGATTATTGTGGGGTTTCATTAGGTCCCCTCTGACAGCCAAGGGGGACTGTAGGTGACTGGAGGGGTGCAGTGCCTGTGCTGCACAGCACTTGTCTCTTGAGATTGAATTCAAATCACTGCCTTGCTGGTTGCGGGCAGCACAGGAAGCAAGGAGGGATTTAGGGATCTCCATCGACTTCCATACCCCAAGGGCAAGGTCAAAAGGAGCATTTGGCCACATCAGGCGAAGCTGAGGTGGAATTCAGGCATGTGAGCTGAGAAAGGTGAGAACAACTGGGTCAGACCAGGAGCAATCCCTGTGGCACAGGCAGGTGGGTCACGGGCATCGATGTTTGTAGCCTGGGGCACCTGTGTATGAGACTCACCTGGGCCATGGCTGGGTACAGGAATTCCCAGCCACTTCAGGAGCAATTCAGTCCAACAAAGCACCCATACGAGCAGGTTTGGTTTATTCTCAATCCAGTGTGCAGCCAGCCCCTCCCTGGTGCAGCAAACCGACTCAGTAGGGTCACCTGCAGCAGGACCACAGCAGCGTGAGGGCTGCTGACACATTGATGGCAGCAGGAATCACACCTTGTTCCTCCTCTGACCAAAAAAGGTGCTGCTCTGCAAACCCGACCTAACACACCCTTCCAGTGCCATAAAACTTCTACAAGTACAAATTTGACCTTATCTGGAGGGAGTTGCCTTGTTGAAAAGAGTGAGCAACGTGAAAAAGCCGTCGGAAGACCCGTGTTTAGGTCTGGCAATTTACAGCTGAAGGGTGTAATTATGTTGATTTGATGAGATTGCACACTGAGCACGCAGAGCATCCCTACTGTGAGCAGTGTCCAGTACTGCCAGCAAGGGGCTGCCTGCTGAACTTGGGACCCACCAAGCCCAAACATCCAACCCCTCTACTTGTATCTCCAGGACCTGTTGACCCAAAATCAGCTCTAAAGCTGGCAAGTCAAGCCATCAAAAGGTTGCAAACAAAAGCCTGTCGTTCAAAACTTCCTTTGATGCACGTTTCTAACTCTCTCACAAAAAAAATCAACGCGAGGCAGAATTCCCTTCCTCAGCTATGCTGTCATAAAACAATTTTGCATCGCATTTTGATATGAGTTAAATGGCATCAGCAAATTAAATGGCACCCACAAAGAAACATCAGCCAGCTGGATGCAGTGCCTCTTGCTCTGGATTTCAAACAACACCCGCTTTCTTTTCCAGAGCTGCTGTTTTAATGCCGTCACAGTTACCCCCTTATTTATTACTTTCTTCCCACACCTTCGGAGCTTGCATTTTATCTTGTGTTTGGACTCTGGTGGCCAGTTTTACTTTTATTTAAGAAAACATTTATCAGACAGTTAAAGCAATTGTGGAAGTGTTGCTTTATTAGTGGTGGTGCAGGACGGTATGAGAACAGAGTAGGAAAGGGCCTCTCACTGCCGTTCTTAGAGAGTCTCACTAGTTTGGCCTGAAAAGTTCTGTGGTGGCAGAAACAGGACTGGAACAGAGATTGGGTAAAGCAACTGGGAAATTAAGTTTCCTCTCTGGGAAAGGGTGCATAATTTGCAGTTAAAACCTTGTTGGTGCAATCTTAGTAACCTGACTGAGGCTGCATCATTTCTGTGGGGGTGGAGCAGAGGCAGATGCTGAACAGCAGCCTCTGCACAGCTGACAGGGGGTGGGGGTAGAGAGTAGAGGAGTGAAGGGTTATATTTTGGGGGGATTTTTCCCACTCAACTGGCATTTTCTGTGCTTACAGTCGATGGAAATGGCAGCTCCTTCACGAAGCAGATGGTGTTTGGTGTGGTCACGGCAATGGACCTCCTCACCTTCGTCAGCAGAAACGACAAGAAGTAGCAGAGCTGCTCGGCTGCCCCCACATCCTCCAGCAGGGCCAGGTGTGCCCCCCCCCAGGGCCCAAAACACCTGGCCAAGGGCACCCTCTGCTCTAATCCAGTGACAGTTTCTCAAAAATGACTTAGGTGAAAATTGCAATGTACCAATATTTGTCTGCCAAATGCCACGCAGAGTGGCACCAAAGTGAAGATAACTGAAGAAATTGCATTTGATAGCCATGTGTAGTCACAAGGAGCTTCCCAGGGCTGGACAGGTAACGTGGTGGGGTAGGGGTGGACAGGGGAAGTTTGTTCCTGATTTTAGCAGGTGGGGGTTTGGAGTGTCTGCCAGCTGTAGGTACCTGTGCGCTGCCCGTGTTGTCCCGGGGAAGGCAAGTTTGATCTTAATTCTGCTCTCAGGCTTACTGCGTCCCAGGAACTGATAATAAAGGCCAGAAGAGCCATTTGCCATGGCTGCCAAAAACATAAATGAGAAGAAATATGAAAAGAAAGCTGTGGGACCAAACCGAAGTGCCATCAAAACCTTTTAGGGGGAGGTGCTCTTGAAAGACCCAAAGACCTTTGCAATCTTTCTATAAGTCTCAGCAACAAGCTGAACTTGAAATTCTTGCTACCTTGGAGCAGCTCCTAAGTGGCTAGTCCATATTCTCAATCTAATCTGCTTTGTAAGAGACCGTTATTAACTTATAGAATGCTGAAGTATTTATATTTAGGAAAAGTGTCTCTGCTGTCTATTGTTTCCTAAGTGACACAAGCTCTTATCAGATCTTCTGCGAATTTTTACTGGAGCAATAACCATATTTGTCCAGAAAAATAAAAATTTATTAGCTCAGCCTCATCATACTGCATTTATTTTAGCAATTCTGTTGCAAAGTGAAGGATGTTAGTGCGTGGATGTGTTCACAACTCAAAACAGTAAGTCTTGAAGTGCTGCATAACTCCATGAAACCCAGAACTGAGCCTGGATTTGGGCCGGCCTGGGACGTGCCAGACCCTTCCTGGTGCCCCTGTCTGTAACATGTTCTTCTATGCAACAGGCCTGGCTGTGTGGAACAAGCCATGCTAAAGGGCTGTCTGCTCAGAAACTGTGTGGGTTCACACAAAAAACATTCCTTTACTGTGAGTCTGAGCAGGAATAAATGAAATATTTGATGTGCTTAAATGGAGGGTTTGCTTGCAGAGCTGGCTGCTGCCCCGGGGTGCTGAGCATGTGGCCCTTGGGGCTGTGCCTGGGCACTCACCTGGGAGTGCAGAAAGTGGCAACTCTCAGAAAACAACCTGCTGAAAACCCAGGTAACGGGTTGACAGCACGTACGGACAGGACAGCCCAGGCTTCTGCTGCTCTGTAGCCCTTCACAAATGCTCGTGGCTGCTATGGATTAGCCCAATGCCCAGTGCTCCCAGCATCAGCATCATCACCATCATCATCACCAGCAGCAGCAGCAGCAGGGACAGGCTACAGGACACGCAGCTGCACTTCAGCGCAGGTGAAGTAACTGCTGAGTATCGACCACGAATATTTACAACTGCTGCTGTATGTTAACTATGAGTGTGGGAGCTAATAAAGCTGGGTGTGAGCTCCAGATATTTCAGGATTGCTCCACCTGGGCCGGAGCCAGGCTCGCCAAGGTGCTCCCAAGGGCCCCCCTCCCTTGTCCCTGGGGGCTGCCCTGAGCAGGCACGTCCCACAGTGGCACTGCCCTGGCCAGGGCTGTTGGCATCAAGTCTCCTGTAGTTTGCCACAGGATGTGACCTCGAGGCTGCCAACGTGCCCCACAGCATTCACCAGGGCACAAAGGCCCTATCAATATTTTATGCATCCAGTGATAGGCAGCTGCCCAACTCAGCACAGCTCAGTGCTCTCAGGTGGTGTGGGACACGGGGGTCCTACACAACTACCAGAAGAATAGGGTTTTCCAGGTTTAAGGGGCCATGAGAGGGAAGCAGGAGGAGGGTGAGGTTCAGGCATCATACCATCCCACTGCCCTGAGTGTGGTGCTCAGCTCTGGTGCAAGAGACGGACCCTCAATCTGCAGCTTTCGCCCGTGCTCTTCTCCCAACACCTCCTGCTCCAAGGGTTGAGTGCTCAGGACGGTGAGTGCTCACATAAATCTTGCTGCTTTCCACAATCCCATCTGCTGGAAGACGTCTCTGCTCTTCATCCCACTGCTCTGCAAGCCTGGGGGGGGGGGGGGGGGCACATTCCCAGCAGGCTCATTAGTACATCAGGATAAGACATTTCCTCCCCAGGGAGCGAATGGCCCCGGGGCTGCCCGTGCTGGTCAGGGTTATGCCCACACATGGAACTCATGCACCCCTTCTCTGCTGAGCCATATGGCCTTGGCACCCTGCAGCTTAACCCCCAGGTGCTTTAAACAGTGTGTGCCAGGAGTGTGGCATGGGAGGGCTGCCCTGTCCCGGGAAGCTCTGTGGAGACAGGGATGTGCACTCTGAGAAAGTCCATGCCCACCACCGGCTCCTGAGGGGGAGCATTTTGGAGCTGGCTGTCCTCCACCTCTGCTGCCTCACTAGAGCGTTTAAATCATTTTGTTTTCCCTCTGGACACGGTCACACACCTCTCCCCAGCAGTCTGTGAGGCACAGGGGGCCGCTGGCACTCCAGAAACCCTGGTGAAGTCTGCACAGAGGGGCGTGGGGAGAGGTGTCAGACCTGCAGACGCTGGGACATGCCAGATTAGTCTGTGGTCAGACTAAACCAACACCACGAGCAAGATAAGCATCTTGCTGGCCCTGCCCAGCCACCTCGGAGGCTTCCCCGCCTTCCCTGTCTCTCCCACCAGTGTTTCATCGTGCAGCCGCCACCGGAGGCACATAAATAGGAGTCTGGGAGGGCTGTGGGGTGAAGACCAGAGACGCCTCTCAGGATCCTGCACCACATCCCAGCGCCTGTCCTGACTGCCCAGACACCCTACAGGTAACCAGGTAACCACGGGGACTTGGCACAGGGCAGGAGGGGAGAGCCTTGGCCAGCCTGGCTCTCCAGAGCTAAGGGGGAGGATGAACATTTCACTAGGAAATAGCAGGAGGTGGTTTCTGCTGCTGCTGAGTGACAAACTCCATGCTGTGGTTGTGCTGGAAATTGTCTCTGTTGAAGACAGATTTCACTGCTGCGTGGGGAAAGAGGCTTTGGCCAGGGCTGGGCAGAGGTTCAGGTGTGACAAACCTTTGACTTAATGATGTTTGATGATGCTGCCCTGCTCTGTGTGTGGGGGGGTGGTTGAAGAGAGGGAGCTCTTGGTGTGGGGTTGCAGCAGCTTTTCCATAATTAATGTGTTTGGGCTCCAGTGCTGCTCAGCACAGCCATCAGTCCTCTGGGAATCACGGTAAAATAACCACTAGATTAAAACGTGTGAATGAAAGGAAGGGGCAGAACAGCAGTTTGCAGCAAAGATAAAGCAGTAACTTTAACAAGCAAGAGTTTGCTGTAAAAACACAGAAGCTCGAAAGTCTTTTTTTTTTTTTTTTTTTTTTTTTTTTTTTCCCCAAATTGATGGCAGATGGAATCTGTGCTTTCAAGTTTTTTTCTTTATGGTTACGCAATTTGGAAATATTTTTGTTTAAAGAAATGTTAAGAAGTGATTGCAAGTAGCTGCCTGTCTGCAAGAGTAGGAGGTTTGGGCTACCAAAATGCACAGTATGAGGGTAATGAGGTAGTTGTAATCAAAGGTGGCACAGGGGCAACAGGAGAAGTGACCCAACCTGGAAGGACCCAGTGCAGGAGGGAAGCAGGTGTATTTGATACAGCAGGATTTAAGGTCGCTCAGAGGGAGGGAAGGGATCCAAAAGTGCACTTAAGGAAATGTTGGGTCTTGAAAAGCTGTCAGTCTGAAAAAAAAAAAAGAAAAAAAAAAGAGTTCTCAGTCTTAAAACAGAGAAGGGATTCAGCATGGGCTGCCAGGTGCTGTGCATCCAAGGAGGTGTGAGTGCAAGAGGAGGAGGGAGGAGGCACAGGGAAGGGATTTCGTGCCATGAGCAACTCTCCTCCTGAAAACAGGGAGGCTGAAAAACTGAAGAAGGCAAAGAGCAGAATCCCATAGGAGTGCCCAGCTCTGGAAACATCTTCCTTAGGAGGAAAAGGCTTCTCCAGTTAATACAAGGACAGAGCGGCCCCCTTGGCTTCCCCTGAGGGAGTGAGGTGGCTGGAAAAGGTAGGTTGGGAGCTGCCAGGGATGAGTGGCACAGCAGGACAGGCTAGGGGCTGACACCCAGACCTCATCCTGGAGCAGCAGGGTCCCAACTGCAGCCACAGGGAGAGCCACCAAAGCAGACAGAGCTTCTTTGAGCCCTTCTTTTGTCCATGTCTGAATGCCTCCCAGGAACAATTAATTAGCCAGTTACACATAAATTATTAGCATCAATACAGCGGTGAACAACTGCCACTTGCAGGCCGGGGGCAACTGTGCCAAAGCTCAGTGTTTGCTGCAACGTGGACTTTGCTCACCCAGTGCCCACATTGGAGCCATCTGAACACCTGGGGGCAGAGGACACTGTGGTGAAGCCAGGATGAGCTTTTGGGAACAGGAGTTTACATTTTAGGGCAAACTCTCCTGCCAGCCAGCTGTGGATGACCAAAACCGCAGCCATGGGCGTGTCAGGGAGAGGTGGCTGCATCCCTCTCGCTTTAAACCACTGAAGGGTCAGCCCAGAATTTGGGGGCTTGCTGAGCCCGTGCCCAGTATGACACCTGCTCCTCTAATTCCCTTTCCCTCCCCAGGAACATCTCCTCTTTCCCTCCCAGGAACATGGCCCTCACCGGCGCCCTTCTGCTGCTGCTCACCCACCTCCTGCTCGGCGGCGTGGCCCCAAAACCCACGTGTGACCCCAGCACCTGCACCCCGTGCCCTGAGAGGGACCTGGAGGGGCCAACCAGCACCACTGCCGGGGGCTGCTGCCCCCCCTGCCCCCCGCCCTGCGCCTGCCCCCCTCACCTGGAGAGTGAGTGCGAGATGCAAGGCTTCTCCAGCGGCCGCGTCCCCGCCGGCCGCTCCTTCTACATCGACTTCGCCCGCAAGCTGTGCACCTGCCACCCCGGGGCGGGCATCACCTGCGCCCCGCTGTGCCCACCCCTGCCCCAAACCTGCCAGGCTGTGGGCAGCCCCGTGGCTGACGGGTGCCCACGCTGTGTCTGCTATGACCAGGACGAGATGGCGGTGCCCGCCGGCACCACCACCGTGCGCGGCACCCAGACCTGCTCCTGCCCTCCCCAGGGTGGGCAGCTGCAGTGCAGTGGTGGGGAGGGCAAGGAGTGAGGCCCCCCTATCCCTGCTGGGCGAGGGCAGGGGAGCCCCTGTGGCAGCATCCTCGCTGATAGGCGCGGAATGCTTCGAACTGCCCCTCGAGGACTTGGGGGTTGTCAGGGCCGTGCCACGGAGCGCTGGAGAGGGGCCACTCTCTCCAGGTGCTCTCTGTCATTTATACGCCAGGGCAAAATATCATGTCTGTGGAGGGTGGGCTTGCTTGGTTGTAAGGTTTGTTCCACAGCGGTGGGCTGTGAGAGCTTAGACTGGTTGCTGCTCGCATGTAACTGGAGCAAAGCGCAGCTATTTATTTATTTGTGAGACGGTTCTGCTTTTTGTACGTGTTTGTGTTTATATGGGCTGTTTACATTAAACTCCTTCCTCCCAGGAGCCAGGTTTTTGTTGCCTGTAATTCCACTGGGTTCGAAGTGGTGGGATCAAAATTGGAGGGCTGACTCACACCTTCTCTCCAATCTTGTCACGAGGTGGGAGGAGGGGGTGGGTAGGCACAGGGCTGTGTTTTTGGGAGGCAAACCCCTTTCATTTCTCCATATTCAACATTTCACCATTCATTTCAAGGCAATGCCTTGAAGACCCACGTAAGGATGTTGGCAGTCAAGGCTCAGTCCTTCACAGCCACCTTGATGTTACCCTTGACTGACTCCTCCTGTGTCCCAGTTCAGCAGGAATACCCCAAATTCCAGGTCAGTGGCTGTGTCCTCTGGAGACAGACTTGGGAGAGCAGAACTTCACCTTCTGAATGCTTTGACATATCTAGATATATATCCCCCCACACACACACACATATATATGCAGGGATAAATTACTAAAAACCACGGCTTTATCAGGCTGAGTTGTTAACAAATGTTAACTGTGCTCCTTCAAGGGGCTGAATAAAATCCACGTTACCAATAAACTTTAGAACACTTTGCTGTTAAGGACACATATACTTTTCTCATGTGTTAGCTGGTGGTACTCAGGCCACACAAGCCTCTCTCCAACCACCTTGGCCCCAGGTATACGTGGAAACTTTAAATATGTACCTCAATTTGTTTTCATTTTCTTCTCTTCTACTCTGTCTGATGCTGTTTGACCACAAAAAAACACAATGATAAGATGGGATTCAGGCGGAGGATTAAGAAAAGGTTGGAGGAAGCAGGTTAATTTGATTTTTAGGATAAAACAAGGGTCCCCTTCACTGGGGTTGTCAGATACTGACTCTGCTCAGGTGGTGAGCTTTGGTCAGAGACTCGAGAGCTCAGCACATCCCAGTAAAGGCTGCACCTCAAAGCTGGGCCCGCAAACTCACTGCAAACCCAGATGTGACACAGCCTCGCAAAACCTCCCACCCAACATGGGAAACCACAGAATCCCCTGAGCTGAGCTGCCTTTGGGCACCCAGCGACTCCTGCAGCACTTGCTGGTTGAGAAACTCCTCGCTTGTGACAGCCAGCAGGTCAGGAAACACTCCCTGCTACTCCCCTCTGGATTTTTGAGGTGGGTGCTACAAGAGCAGGCAGGTGGACACTCTGGATGTGAGATAACACTCAGAGTGTGAGGGAGAACACAGAGCTCCTCCTCCACCGACTGTAATCACAGCTGAGCCGTGGGAGGGGGTCAGAATTCCCTGTCCCTGAGCAGCCACGGTGCCCACACCTCCCCGTGCTCCGGGTCCAGCCAGGTTTGAGGGCTCCCAGCTCCAGCACAAACTGAGCTGTGAGAGCCCCCGGCCTCACACACATCCCTGCCCTGCTCCCAGAGAATCACAGCATGGTTTGGGTTGGAAGGGATCTCTTTAAAGATCATCTCATTCCAGCCCCCTTGCCATGGGACACCTTGCACTAGCCCAGGTTGCTCAGAGCCCCATCCAGCCTGGCCTTGAGCACTTCCAGGCATGGGGCTTGGAACTTCTTTGGGCAACCTGAGCCAGTGCCTCACCAACCTCACACACCCTCACCTGAAGGATTTCTTCCACCTATCAAACGTAACTTTCCCCTCCTTCAGTTTGAACCCATCATGCCTTGTCCTGTCCCTTATGAAAAGTCCTTCTCCCTCTTTCTTGTCGTCTCCTTCAGGTACTGGAAGGCCACAGTTAGGTCACCCCAAAGCCTTCTCCTCTCTAGGCTGAACAATCTGCTTTCCTCACAGGAGAGCTGCTCCATCCCTCTAAGAATGGGGATGGGGGTTCTACCCGATGACCCTTCCCCTCTGCTCTTCCCAATTTGCTGCAAAAATTTTAATATTTAGTAAGGTTAAAGCTCACTGCCGCCTCCCAGGCAGACACCCGTGCCCACCAGCAGCACAAGAAATTCTTCCCATTACAGGTCTTTAATTAGGTGCTGTCTGGGTATTTACAAATAGCTGAAGGAATTCACATCTTCTATATGTTTGCAAACCTCTATATGTTTGAGTCTCCGGGCTTTGCAAGCACAGTGATGGGTTTTGCAAGCATAGGGATTACCTGCAGGGAGTCATGAGGGATTTGGGAGACTCTCTGCCACCCGAGGAGGCTGGTGGGCTGCTGGGGTAGTTTATCATTTGTCACACATCTTATCAGTCAAAGTGCCTCCCTGCCTGGTTTGACTGAGAACCTTTGAGCAGGGGAGAATGACCCACAGATGGGTACAGCCCCTGAATTATACTGGTTTTGTGTGAATGCTCTTCATCCAAGCTCAGCACAGGAACAATGACAGAGTTATTCTTCAAATATCTGTGCAATAAAGTCCCCGCAGGCCCCTTTTTTAAGCCACCCCTTGGAGGTGACAAAGAGTTTCTTTGCTCTGCCCTCACCTCTGATTTGAAGATACCTTCCATGTGGAGGCTCTGCCTGGAAGTCTCACAGGATCTCTCTCTGCATTTCATCACATTGGAAGAAGCATTATTTTACTTTTTCCTTCAACAGCACCAGCACAGGGACAAAAGAAAAGAAAACAACACCCAAACCCTGTTCAAAGACACCAATCAGTTGCCAGAAGTTATTAATTTAAGTTTAATGTCTTGGGTTTTCAGCATGCTTTACTCGAATGGGTGTTGTCTTGGATTCTCCAACACTGATCACCAGTGTGCTTGAATGGACAGTTTGGACACAGTGTTGCTGGAATTATTTGTATTTCCCCGGGGTCAGATTTCCCCCAAGGCCTGGGCAAGGGTGTGGTTTTTGTGTTTTCATTCACGTGGTCGCTGTCACTTTGCATCACAGCCAGACACGTGTTTCCAGGTAGGCTGCAGATGTTTCTTCAGGAGCAAAGCAACGTATGAGCTCCTGTGCACCCCTAAACTAGCCCTGAAAATTAAGGCAACAACCTCTAGGAGCTGAAATCTGCAGCTCCTAAAAAGAGCTCATTTTACATGTAGTACAATCAACACTGGGGGGGGTAGTTGGTGTTCTTCAGTGTCCTGTAATTTTGTAAAATATCATTACTGATGCTTATTTAGTTAGGGAATCAACAGGGCCTTTCTTCACTGCATTAATCATAGAATCATTGATTTAAATAGAAACATGTTTTGTCCATCAGTCATTTTTAACATGCCCTCTCAGTTCCTGCCTCATGAGGCTGTACAATATTAGGGTTAAATATTCATGAGTGAAAAAAAAAAAGCCCATCATTTTGGGCACAACTACACCCACTGCCAAGAAGTTGAAGTATTTGCCTGAGTCCTTCCACCTTTCCTGACAACCTGCCAGGAGCGAATTCCTCCTGTGGAGTTCACCAAACAGCTTCAGCAACCCCAGCCTGTGTTTGCAAAGCCCAGGTGTTGGGGGGATGGCTCCCTGCTATTTTTGTCGTAGGTATTGTGCTCTTAAATTATCAGAAATCCTGATCCAGGTGATTTCTGATCAGGATGAGAACAACGAGCTAGAGGTTTCCTGGAGAATCCCCTGATTAAACTAAACCGTACCCACTCGGTGCTGGTGATGGACCGACTGCACCTTCCTAGAAATACTTCTTTAAAATTGGGGGGCAGGGAGAGAGCCAACGTTTGACACCGTCTTTTGAACGAGTTCCTTGTGGAAAATTTTAAGCAAATACAGGTGCCCTGACACGACAATGATGAGATGTACAAACCAGCAAACGGCACAAGGATGGGAACTAAACTGTCACACAAGTGGTTTTTTTTGGGTTAACAGAAAAATGTTATAAAGTAAAAGCTGATCCATACCAGGACGTTGAGCTGAAGCAGATTTTTTTAAAATGCTACTTCTTCCCAGACCCCTTTGACTGGGTCAGTGTCACAGTGAAAAATCAGGGGAGGTATTTCTGAGGAAACTGCAAAGGCTGTTGCAGGGTATGAAGTGCTGATTGCCAGCTGTTACAATTCACAGCCTTTCTTTCCTCTGTGCAGGTGGGCAGGGCAGACCAAAAGAGTAGATTTGGCATTTAAAACAGATGTCCTCTGGGAACAGCAGAGATGGCACTTTGGGTTATCTTGGTCAAAACTGCAGGACAGCAAGCAAGGGGCTGCAGAAGGAGAGGGATTTAGTGGCCAGGCGTTCGAGGGCAAACTCAGTGTATGCACATTTGATGCAGTGTGCATTCTGCTTCTGAAATTTCAAACAGAAAGGTGTTTTTCTGATCAGTTAATTTCTTTAAATTGAAGGTTTGCATGATTTAATAGAGAGGGGTTATGCACATTTCCCCAAGATGTTCATATTTTGTGGCGCAGAGCACTAAAACACGCAGTTCTATGATTAAAACCTTTTACTGGAGCAAAGACAAACATTATAAAAAAGCCTGTACGTGAAAAAAGTGACGCACATTCATGTGGGGAAATAGCATACATATTGTTTTAGGGTCAGAGTGATTTCTACAGGACAAGTGGAAAGGGTGCAGCAGGGGAGGTTCAGGTTGGACATCAGGAAAAATTTCTTCATGGAAAGGGTTGTTAAACATTGGAAGGGGCTTCCCAGGGAGGTGGTGGAGCCTCCATCACTGAAAGTGTTCAAGAAATGACTGGCACTGAGTGCCATGGTTTAGTTGACAAGGTAGAGTCTGGTCAAAGGTTGGACTTTATCTCAGAAATCTTTTCCAACCTTAGTGATTCTCTTCTTTATCATTCCGATATTGCATCCATAGCAGCATCCAAAACTCAGTTCTGGAAGGCTGTTGGGCTTTTTCCAGCAGCTGGCTTTGAATCCTGGAACGACCTGCAGAGTCATTATTCATGGCTATTCACAGTTCAGAAGCTCAAGAGACACAGAAAAAGCCCAGGGTATGTAATCAAGGATTAATTGTTGGCAGCTTGCAAAGAAATGAAGGTGGGAGAAAAAAAAAAAAAAAGGAAAAGGACAGGAACACAAAAACAGTTGTTTGAAAGCAGGATGGGGGATCTTAGAGGCAAATTATTATTTCTGAAGTTGCTGGAAGTGTCTCTGTGCGTGCAAGTGACTCAGGAAAGTTGTTTTCCCCCAGCATCTGAAAAGCTAAGAAGGCAACAGAGGCATTACCTGAAATGCCAGCTCAGTTCCTCAAAATATCTGGAATTTTGCAATTCTGAGTTTCATTTGATGATGCTTCTTAAAATTTTCAAGAGCTTTTGGATCTCGGTCCAGCTGCAGTACTGAGTTAAGAAACTTAATCAGAATCAGCTGTGCAAAAAAACCTCCTTTGTGTATTAAAAAAATAACCCTTTTGTTCCAATATAAAAATACAGTGAGACACCAGCAACAGAAATATTCTCTTTCTTGGCCTTAATATGGATCTTGCACATGGAACCACATATACTCCTTAGAGAAATCAGTAGCTGCACAGTAATTGAATTTGTAGTTACTTGTAATTGCACATATAAATAAGTCCCCTTGTCTTCTCTGTGTGCCAGCCTCCGCTGAAAGCAAGTGGTCTAAATCTTAAAGACCAAAGAGGTCTTTAAGCTGTTGCTTAAATGTTCAGAAATGTGAGGCAACACAATTTGATGAATGTTAAGAAATTCAGGGAAGTGTCCACAGTTTGCAGCTCACAGTGAAGGGCTGCAGGGGAAAGAGGATGCACACACACACACAGCAAAAGTGACATATAAGTCAACCACTAGCTCCTTAGGTATTCTCTGCATGCTTTTTCATGCTTGTTTTCTTTTTTTTTTTTTTTTTAATAAAATCTAAATTCAAGAATTCTTGAATCTTAACGAAGAATTATCTAAATTAACTTTTATTACCACATTCACATTTAGTATATGCATCAGCTTATAGTCAGGACTCAGGGATCAGCTTCACAAAACGTGTGCCAGGAATGATGGTCAGGAGCAGGTCCAAGGGCCTCAGCTCCTGACTTGTGCTGGTAGTGACACCAAAGTCCAAAGACCAACAGAGAAGGTAAATACCCACAGGCTTTTCCCTGATTACTTCATAAACCCTGGGTCACACCTCAGTTGCATCAGGAAGACAAACCAAACCTGACTTACAAAGGTCACATTGCTTCCAGGTTTTAGGAGGGTGTCCAAATGGTGACTTGTCATTTTGTGTTTTAAATACACCACAGACTTAAACCCACATACCTCACACACTCTGAACTTGCATGAATTTATATATGGACTTTAAATAGATAACACAGTACCTAATACGTGTCTCAGCTTTATTGTGGCTTTTTTTTTTGCAGAATCCTCATTTTACACTGCGTGTGGAGTTTATTTTCCCTTGTTTTAGACTTGAAGATATTGCTCTGGTTTTTACAAAGAGGCTTATTTAGAAACAGCAAACCAGCTCACCACTTCCTTAGAATTAAAGCTTCTGATTCCTTTAATGGCTTACTGAAGAGGGGATTCAGCCTTCAGGGGAATTTGAAGCCGACTCAAAATACAGTGTATGGGGAATAATTTAGGTGATATAAATGTAGAACCACAGAAGGGTTTGGGTCAGAAGGGAGTTTAAAGATCATCCAGTTCCACCTTCCACTATCCCAGCTTGCTCCAAGCCCCATCCAACCTGGCCTTGGACACTTCCAGGGATGGGGCAGCCACAGCTTCTCTGGGCAACCAGTTCCAGGGCCTCACCAGCCTCACAGTAAAGAATTTCCTCATATTATCTCATCTAAACCTCCTCTCTTTCAGTTTGAGGCCATTCCCATTTGTTCTTTAGAAGGGTGGGGCTTTTTTCTTTTGGTTTCGGTTTTTTTTTGTTTGTTGTTTTGTTAGGTTGGTTGTTTATTCCTTTCAGATGAAGGAAAAAATTGCTCCCTGGCAGCAGTGGAGTTAAAATTATTTCTAATGATATCACCAGGAGTTACTGGCACTACTCTCAGACACACTTCTAAGGTCAAAGAAATGATCAAATATTCCTGTGTCTATAACACACACTACTCAGCTATTCACAGATTAACCCTTTAAGAACAAAAACGATCCAAAATTCTCGGGGAAATACGTTCTGGAGTAAGAAAACAGCTACAAAAAGATCATTCTTTTCCCCCCTAAGAAAATGGTCAATTATGCTTCTATTAGAACTGCACGTTCCCCAGGGTAAAGGGAGATCTGTCACACAGATTGCTAAGCAAGGCAGGGCACCTGGAGGCTGTACCAGCTGTGGCCAGTGCAGTCACACACAGCCCCTTCTCGGGGTGTGCCGGGCTATGGACTTGTTCCCTTCGGGAGGCACACGTGGATCTCACCGTGCCAGAAGCTGGGGAAGAGAGAGTGTAGGAATAACCAACGCTCCTGGGCTAAGCAGAGTAAATTCTTCTCTTCAGATCACCCACGTTTGACTTGGTCTTTGCTGAGCAAGACTCACACGTTGGGTGAAATGAGTCTGAGATTCTTGCTGGAGAAGAATCATGGCCTTGTAATTAAGAGGCTGCTCCTTTCCTGAAGATTTCTGATTTAGGAGAACATGGCAATTCCAGAAATGCACTGCGATCCGTCTGAACGAGTTAACACATGGGACTGGCAGAGAGGAGCTCTTTTCAAGTAAGTCACTAGCATTTGTGCTTGGAACCATTACTGGAAGTTTGCTGTCCATGCCATTTTAATTAATAATTTTGAAACAACAACAAGGAAAAAAAAAAACAAAACAAACCACCCAAAGTCACACACATTATGGACTATTTACCTGCTAATTCTTTCTTTCATTGAAGCTGCTCCTGCGTTACAAAAGCATAATAAAAATCCCCATACTGGTAAGAACTAGTAAACATTTTTCTTCATTTGCATAAACAAGAAGCCCCAAACAAATACAAAGGCCAAGGACTTTCCCCAGCCAGGAACTGGTTAAATAGTTTAAAACTATGCTCAAGATTTCTTGAAAACATATTTGTCTTTCAGCCAAACAACACTGTTAAAAGTCATGTAAATGCTTTGCTTTAAAAATGTGCTTTTTCTGTTCACAGAGAACAGCAGTGTAAAAATAAATCATCCATGAGGCATATTCTCATTTTTAATTTTATCCCTTGATAGATCAGCTGCTTCAAAAATCCCTTAAACAATCAAGGACAGAAAAGTTACAGGGTTCACACTTTAAAGATTGTCGATTGTACAGACCCAGCGCTGCCAAACCCATGCAGAGATTTATGGGCCACTTCTGTCACGACCTGAAAACACTGGATTCTATTAACTTGAACTACATCTCTTTACAGGAGCCTACAAGGTTGGAAAGGCATTTCACTGCCTTCCCACACCTTGCTTTTCTCTGGCAAAACCAGCTGTGACCGCTCAGCAGGTCCTAAAGATCTAAGCCATGAAAAAGGAGCAGGTTTTATATTTCCAGGTGACAAGAATGAACAGATAACCTGATTTGGGCAATCACTTAAAAGCACCTCAGTGGCAATTTCACTGTGCTTTACACACTGGATGATCAGGTTACTTTAGGCCTTGAAAATTAAACCTAGTTGAGGGTGTTTAGCATGCCAAGGGCAGGGGGTAAGGGGAGGAAGGAATCCACACTGAGTTTGGCAAAATGAACCTGTTTACTCCTCAGCTGCACTGAAGAGTGAAGAGCAAAGTGCCCCTAGCACAAGGCTGATGATTTAATCGTTTGCACACCACAATTAAACGTGCATGTTCATGGATATGCTGTTTTCAGGAGGTGGTGAGAGTCTGGATTTATTATTAGGAAACCAAAAACATTTCACTTAATTGTTTAACATGCGAGATTTCCATGGGGGAATGAAGGGTAGTTACATTTCCAACAGGATTTCAAAACTACACTTTGCCTTTTCAACTCTAAGCTGAATGTAAGGCTGAAAGGTTGAAAAGACTAATCAAAGTAACAGAAGTCAGAAAGACAACAACAATACAGCACCTAAAAATGGGTAATTCACACATTTTTGACATTTGTGTCTTGCATAGACCAATACTTATTTTTTTTCTCCCAAGACGACTCAGCTTCAGAAAATAAATGTGAAATCATCTTTAATTACAATTAAATGCATGTGTTCCAATTTTTCAAAATACCGGGGCGTTCTGCATTTTTGTTTGTTTAAGTGCAAATACCATCCCTTGGAAAGGCTTTGTTTCATCCTGTGGGCTGTCAAGTTCATAAAGTCAGGAAGATGAACTTCCAATTCTTCCAGAACCAAAATCCATGTTATTAATGCATTAAGTCCTTGTGGCTTCACTCCACTAGAATATCCATAAACCTGAAGCTACTCTGGAAGCACAGGAACTGGGAACTCCAGTTCCTCACTGTGGGTCTGGCTTCTGGCTGTATTTTGAATACCAAAACAATTCCGTGGTGCACACGAGGCCAACGTGAGTCCCTGCCCTTCCAAGCCCTTCATCCATACCCTGCTTTCCACTGGAAGAACACCCAGGTACACAGGCAAAATAAAGCTGGAGGGCTCTCCAAAAAGTTCTTAACAGAGATCAGGTACCAGAACAAGGAACCAATTCTCTGGCACATAAATGCAGCCTGATGGGGATCCTTATGGAGTTTCCCTGAGGTCAGCAGGACTCCACTTTGACACAATATCCAGACGTAGGAAAAACCCACTGCAGAGCCAGAGTTGATCCTAAATATTTTCCAACATGATTGTTTCTTTGTAACAGTCATTTAGAAATATATCCTGATTGTTTTGGAATTGGTTTACTAAACTGCAAGGCTTCCAAAGTTAAAAAGCGACAGGAAATTGCCTTGCACGTTACAGGAATCTTGAAAAAAATTGGACTGAGAACTCTGGTTTGGGTTAGAAAATAAGAATTACAAGTTTCAATAGTCATAACTGCAGAAGAATCACATTGATTAAAAAAAAAAAAATTAGTTCTATTGCATATGAATATGACTTTACCTGGGGGCAAGAGGGGCAATTACACATGGATTTAAAGTTAGGTCCCCTATAAAGACTTTTTAACTAATGTAAACATGTACCTTTCCTGAATGGTGAAACTTTGCTGAAACCAGCAATCTTTCTTACACGGGAAAAAGGAAGGACACTACTTTTTCTTTTTTAAAATCATGAGAAGAACAGTTCACACCCACTACAGAATTCTCACTGAACCAAAAGAAAAGGCTGGAGTTTCGTGTGTTAAGCAATACCTTCAATTATACTGGTAAAGCCTTTCCAGTTTCAGGAATTCACATCCCTACGTTTTTATGTTTCTGATTTTACAGTGAAATTATTCCAT
>NW_020955194.1:121328-159131 GCF_003031625.1 Empidonax traillii | reverse complement strand
AAAAAAAAAAAAAAAAAAAAAAGCTAACTAGATAATGGCTTCTCTCTGAAAAATAAACTTTCAGGAGTTTGCAAACCCTGAGGCCTGGTTGTTTCCAATTGAGTTCCAAGTGGCACATAACAACATATTCCTGTATTCCTGAAGCCTCTTCCAGTTGGTTGTATAGACACTAAATTGCTTTAAGGCCTTCTCTCTTTTTAGGATCTCAGTCCTCATAGTTTCGAGGTGTGGGCAAAGGCCCATTGCCACGTGACCTCCAAAGCATGGAAGTTTTGTCCACTTTGGTTTGCCCTTCCCTTCCCTGCTGGCTGTTTGCTACCCCCGGGATCAGCTGGATGAGCTGCTCCCAAGCCCACCTGGAAGCAGGATGGGCAAAGCCTGAGGCAGCAACAGCTGATCAGGGAAGGAAAGGAGATGGTGAAAAACAGCCTGGTGCTCCAGCACAGCCTGATTTGGAAGAGCAGGTGTTTGTCCTGTACTCACTGAAAAGCAGATTATTCCTCTGCCTGCAAGTACAAGGATTAAAGGTCTACTAAACATGAACAAAGGTGGCTGTATAAAAACCCCAAACCAACCAACAAACATGACCTGCTGTATAATGGAAACTGCGGGGGTGATGAAGCACTTTTGGAGTTAAATCAAAAACAATTAAAAATACAAAATCTGTCTCTCTGTTCCAGTAATCTCAGTTATCTTTTGCAGGGGCAGTAGGTTGAATGTTTCCAAAGGAGCAGGATTCATACGTGGTTTCTGTCCTTTAAAATGTTTTGGGGTCAAACCGGATTTGACGACAGCCTTTGAAATAGTTATGCTATGTCAACACCTTCCTAATTAAACCTTTCATTATTCATTTACCTTGCTGTTTAACAAACATGGCACATCGGTGGCAAAGCAGAGAAGTCAGAAGAAAACAAGTTCTTTAGGAATTACCACTCCAGTGGAGCAGATCGTCACAGCATTTGAACTAAGGAAGATCCTCAGCCAGGAATAAGTGAGTGCCACAGCAGAAACATCACTCGTGTTGAGTAAAACCAACACCAATTTTTTTTTTTTTTAAACAGCTACCAGTCACTGAAAACTAGTATTATTTTCCACGTGCACGTGGCAGCGCTACTGACATTTCTTCCTTAAGTTTTTCTTCACATCAACTCACACCTGCTTTGGAATCTGCAGTGACCACCTTCCAACCATTCAGGCACGTCCAAGAGCAGGTGTGTTAATCCTACCAAAATCAACGGGACCGAAGCACACGCGCCTGAGTGCCCTGTGAAGCACAAATTAGGTATTCAATTAAATATTTGCACCTGTCCAAGGGCTTTGTTCAAATACAATGTCTAAAAGCTAACATTTTTTTTTTCCCCTGTCACCATCAGAAACGCAACTAGATCTGCCCTAAACCAGAAGGACGTTCTGATCTAACCCAACACTGTGACAAACAGGATTAAAAAGGGGACGTTGATCATACCACGAGGCTCCCGGAGTCTGTTATTTGTACTTGACAAAGGGAAATACAAAAGTTCCAAAAGTTCGTGGATAGACAGACACAGACTTTAAACTTTGGGAAAATTAAAGAAATGAACTGTTACCACAAAAAAAAAAAAAAACAAACAACCCAAAACCAAAAAAAAACCCAGCTGTTTTCACAACAGCTCTTCGTTTTTAAATGACACACAAGGGTTTTCTACTCTAATAAAGCCTGCTGTATATTCTGGTAGTAAACTTCAGATTTGAAGAAATTTTTATATAAATCCATAAGTTATATTTCTTTTCGTATTAGGGGAAAATATTTCAAATGCAATAAAATAGCAGAATTCATGACTGTATAGTAGGCAGCTTTTCTTTTTTTTTTTTTTCAGATTCAGTTGTACAAACTATAAACTGTTAAGTTCCTCTAGCAACTGGAAAAGTTGTGGGTATTTGAATTTACTTACCTGAATAGTCATTTAGCAAATATTTTCAGATACAAGTCTAGATACAGAGTTATGTAATTTGAATATTAGTTTACACATAATATAAATCAATGTTTGACAATATCAAAATCCCATCAAACAGTGGGCCCTTCTTATGCTATTATCAAATATAGTATATCACCGTGGGATAGCTGAGAATCATAGAATGCTACTGTAGGCATGTTTATTAAATTGGGTCAGTTTTCAGACCTTCCAAATAGGAATACTAAACATTTATTTTTCCCCTCTGGAAATTTTTTTTTTCCTCCTCCTCCTGCTTAATACAGTCATCATCCCAATTTCTAGTGAATTTATAAAAATATTTTTTTTTTTTATCCAATAACCCCAGCAAGGTAAAAATAGGAGTTTTTATAGCAAATGATAAACAGGCTCACGGACTATGAGAGAAACTAAACTTATTTAAATTGCCATACATTCTCTACTGAATCACACATCAACAGTTCCTTTTTATGTGTGTTGCTGTCCACCTCAGACTAGCAGTTTTTAAGGTGCAGAAGCATCTTTCAAATATATGCATCTAACTTAATAATCAAGTTTCACACACTAGTGTCACATGCTTTAAATTTACATCACCTGCCCATCCAAAGCTGTGTTAAATAACAGCACTAATTGAAACTGCATAATTCATCAGAAACTGCAGCACTTCCAATTCATAGAACAAAGGGGTGCTTACGTGGTTCTTTATATTACTAGATATAATTTTCTGAAATAAGAAAAAGGAAAAAAGAACCGGGAAAAAAAAAAAAACAATCCACATTTGAAAGAAGTTGCTGCACCTGCAAAAACACTCTTTAAGCTTACTATGAAATACAAAAAAGTGCACCCTTCTATATCTACATATAAAACATATTAGAAATAAAACTTGTGTAAAATGTTTGCTGTGCAAACTATAAAAAGTCAGTCAGTCAGTCCATTCTTTTTTTTCTTCCTAAGTGTTTCGTCACGCTCTCTCGCTTCCTACTGCAGAGAATCGCTGTTATCCAAGACCAGCCCGCTGATGTTCGTTGTTGAGAGGTCTCCTCCATCGTCTTCCCCGCTGTCTACAGACTCATCCTCGCTCTGCCCTGCCATCATGACTTGCTGAACAGCCAAAGTAGCACCATCAGATGACAAAGACTGGAGACTGTCTACATTCATGTTGACTGGAGCTGTAATGGTGACAACGGCGCCTGCAGGAGCACAACCACAGTAATTCGGCATCTTTCTTGCTTTCCAGTTTTAAGTAATACATATTTATTATTTATAACAGGGTTTTTTTTTCCAATCAACAGGAAGAAAACCTAAGAAACTAAATTAAAAGAAAAGCCGTATGGGTCGTCAAACATTCAAACATCAGGAAATGCCAGGATTAAGTTGGTCAGGAATCTTAAATTTAGCTGTGTTACAGACACCCACTGCAGCAATTCTCCAATCAAGTCATCACAAGACCATTTCTGCAAAGTATTCCAGCTTAATTCATTGCAGAAAAATGGGAGTGTTCATAGAGATTAAAGGAGATTTAAATGGACAAAGCTGTTGTCAGGTCCAGCACAGGCTGAGGGAAAAGTTGCTGCAAACTGAGAAGGAACAAATGACCAGGCAGCACGACAGAAAGGGTGATCCTGAGATTAAAGCAGCTATTTATCTTTCTGAAATTAGGTCTTTTTGTGTGATCTGGTGCTGAGAAAGTTACTTCAGCCAGAGTCTTTGGAGACTCTATTACATCTCTCTGCCTCTCGCTGTTCACCTCAAAACACGTGAGGCAGATGTAGAATTGCAGATGCTCAGCAATGACACTGAAGCTGCAGCCCCGTAGTGCTCATCAAAGAGAACACTCCTGACGTGCACACACGTTCTGAGGGGCCTTAGTTGTACATCAGAGCTGTACATCTCGCTTTTGTTCTGCTGTTTCATAACTTTTGAGACAAAAGCAACAGTCTCTCAGCACAAAATCCAGTAAAATATTCCTCTGAAAACACAGACAATAAAGAGAAAAAAAATTCACACGTTCCTGTTGTGTTTTCCCAGATTAAAACCATGTTTATACTGAGACATGAAGAAGTTCCCCTCCCCACAAAAAGGCACCAATCCCTCCATTTCCCATTTGACTATCCCCGGTCCCTCCTTACCGTCGGACATGGTCAGCTCGCTGGATTGCTGCTGAGCAACTCCTGAGGCGATGGAGTCAGGCCAGAACCTCTGGACTGGCCGGTTCTGAGCTGTTTTCTTCTTTGTTTTGGGAGTTTCGGAACAACTGGAATCCAGCATGGGCTGAAGAATTCGCCTTCTAGCATTGATAAACCTGAACACAATCGAGGGCAAGGAGAACTTGTGACCAGCTGGCTGTGAATTCTCTCTCACATGCACAAAGCATGCAGTGGAAAGTCAAAAATCAGGAATATAAATCTTTCTGCCCATTAGATGGGCTTCTTTTTTTTTTTTTTTTTTTAAAGCTTTTTTTCTGCTTTTAGAATACCCACATCTTTTGGTTTTGGCAAACTAGCTAGGAAAGTGCTTCCATCATTTTGCAGCTCGCAGCATTTCCCCCCCACCCTCACCTCAGAAGGAAAAATCCTCCAGACAGCACAACTGATGTACAATTCAGGATCTTATTAAAAACTAAGCACCAGAAAACTTGCTGACAAGCACAGCTCAGAAAGCTGATACTCTTCTCATTAGGGTCCACCTAAAATCTAGCCCCTGCCTAACCTAGTTTGTTTGGCCTGGTTTCATTTACTTCCTTGAGCTTCCGCATTACTTATTTTATAGGCTCCCTGGCTTTCCAAGGGCTGGCTCCTGATCCAGGAGACAACAGCAAACACATTTTTCGGATCTTTCCCAATTCCTTTTCGTTCCCTGGTTTTCACTTGTTTACTTTAGCGTGTTAATCGCTGCCCTTCCCCTTCCTGCTAGTGAACAAGAAAACGCTTCAAACAACGTCTCATTAGCTACCAGCAATCAACTGAATCAACTTCGATGCAGGGAGCTGTGCCAAGGAGCTGGGAGTGAGGATACCATCCCTGAATCTGACAAAACAC
This sequence comes from Empidonax traillii, assembly GCF_003031625.1. NCBI lineage: Eukaryota > Metazoa > Chordata > Aves > Passeriformes > Tyrannidae > Empidonax > Empidonax traillii. Next base: position 154,144 of record NW_020955194.1, on the reverse strand, counting down.
AGCCAGGACACACACCTTTGCCTGCAATGGAGGGAGGTTGGTTGCAGCTGGCAGGTCCACGTGGTGTAATAAAATGCTCTTCACAGACAGCAGTCAGATCCCAGGCCACAGAGCTCCGTGACTACATGTCCCACAGGCAGAGTTACACTGTTCCACTTTTGGAACCTGAGTTCTGTCACTATCTTAAGTATTTCCCCACTGGACCCCTCTGCAGCCACTCAGCCAGTGCCCTCTTTGAAATCTGAGGAAGATCCCTGTTGGACTTTGCTGCAGTAATTTTAGGAACTGAACCCACAGGCCGAATAGGTGCGTGCTGGCACTTTCCCTCCTCTCTTCTGGGGGGGCAGGTGTCTTATCTTACACCTCCAGTGAAGATAAAACATGCTAAAACATGCTGAACCACGAACTAGTGCAGCTGAGGTACTGCCACTCTCCAGACATCACTGCTCAAAGGAGCATCCTTTGATGCAAGGCCAGAATCAATATCTGTTGACAGTAAATTCTTAAATGTTTGCAACCTTTTCAGAGCTTCAGGTCACTGAACACCTTTCATCTTCCATTTCTTTACTTGCAGAAGAGAAAGGAGAGTTCTTCCATCTCTCTCAGCAACAGAACAGAATTCCTTAATGTTGCAATGTTTTCTGGAGTCCTTACATAATTTCAGTGGCATGACTATTATTATACTTTAGGAAAATGACACGTCTCTGTATCAGTGCACAACTCCTGTATTTCCACACAGGTTTTGTAGCATATGTAGAACAGCCAGTTCAGTTCCAGATATCCAGCTTACACTCTCACCTATTTCTATGCTGTAAGCACGTGGAGATAATGACATATTAAATAAGGGGTTTGCTCTTACCAGTTGTTAACCTGGAGTAGTGTCAGATTTGTTTGTGCTGCAATCTGCTTCTTCTCATCCTCTGTTGGGTACGGATGCTAAAGAGGCCAAAAAAGCAAACAAAAAAAGGCATAAGCTTGTTTCATCTCCTCATCAAAAATAAGGGCTCCTTTATTACGACTGATTAAAGCTGCTCCTCATCAAAAATAAGAATTCCTTTATTACAACAGATTAAAGCTGCTGGATTAAGACCATCTGACTCATTAAAACACGGACTTCAGAAACCTCACAAACTTTTATAGATATAAATAATTTAACAAGGGGCGCTTTACTACACGAAACTGATTTTATCCTTGAAAGTGTCTACGACACCATTAAACTACTGATGTGTAATCCAGAAGAAAAAGCTTCCCATGGCCAGCAGTCTTTACTAAGCAGCGTGATCCCAGGGCAACACAGCATGTGATAACATCTGATTAGTTATGCTGTCTAAAGGCAATGTCATATGAGAGCACTGACAAGCACTTTCCAGTTAAATAAAGCTGCTCTGAACTAAACAGATGAAGTCAGGGTATGTAACACGAGAGGCGCACATGCAGTTTCCCTGTATCAGTTTTCTGCTGTGAAATGGCTGTGAAATACAAAATATCCATCAACTAAACATTGTCATGTAACTTGAGGCCCGTTTATCCTTTCCAGGTAAGTATTTATGCAAAGGAAAGAGGTTCTGTTGAAAGCACAAGTAGATAGTAACACACTTGGTACACATTAGGACTGTTGGAAAGGAGATAAAGCCAGAAAATTTGAAAATTTTCCTCTACCAAAAGTATGCCCAAAACACCACAAAACACAGACGGAATTATTTTTCCTTGTGCCATGAACCAGGGTGTAGAGAGCGTTAAGTTCTCAGCACAGTGAAATGAAGAAAGCTTCCCTTTAACAATGTTTATTGAGACCATGAAGTACAAACGTAACATCCCTATTAAAATATATTAAAATAATAATGAAATCAACTGACATTAGACCGTGGAACTACTCCAAATGACTTCAGGGAAAACTGAACTGAGATTACACAAAGGACAAGAGAATAAATTCATCTTCTTTATAAAGCAAAGTTGTAAGAGACCACATAAAAGAGTTACACAAAAAACTGTGTCTCCTGACCATGCTCAGTCCTTACCCCTATGTGCTGAAAAAGCCAAGATCTCATCACATTTGTAGCGTGCTTGGGAAGAACTCCTCTTTTATTTTTTGATGAGCCATCATCTTGATGCAAGATGCCTAGATCTTGGTTTAATTGCAACTGAAGCTGCACATACAAATTTAGAAGAAATAAGGCAGTTAGCACAGTAATTAATAGTTCTGTGTCAATGAATGAGCAACTCATGTATTGAACAAAAAGAAATTAGGATTGAATATTTTGAATAAACTCACCGTGTGCAAATATAAACAACTATGGAAGCTGCAAAATGCTACTGATTTGAGACTTAAACAAAGGGTAAAGTAAAATTAATTATTATGCTAGAGTTGCAAACAATGATGACAAAGGTCCTCTTAAAAAATGCATCTAAATTCTCCAAGAGCAGGAAGATCTATATGCTAGAACTTTACAACACTCTTACTACTTCCTAAATATTTCTTTCTCTTTCTTTTTCACTTTCTATGGATACAGCAAATAATTTGCACATTGGTTATCTGAACATTTAGGAATACATTCTCAAATGCTTACACAGAGAGAAGGAGAAACAGCATAAAAATTGCATATAAGTTTCTAATTCAGACAATTATAACTGAAATCGTTCTAAATCAGGTTTTACAGACAAACTGGAGCAATTTCTTAAGCCAATCATTATGTCTGTTTCCTGTATGAAACTAGTTTTAAACAAGATTTAAGCTATTTAATTATAAGAAATATATATTGGGAGCACACTTTTATCTCCAAAATAATGCTTTACATTCTAAATAATCTGCTTGTATATGAAGGCTTTATAATGATCTTTCAACAGCTCTCCACCTTTACTTTTCCCTACCTCCACAGCATTGTGAAACACTCAAAAAGAAGAAACTGAAGAAGGATTTTCTATGGAATTCAGGTCCAAACCTATGCACAGGTGGGACTGGAGATTCCTACTAACATCAAGAGTAGTCACAGATGTGTATAGAAGGTCAAGTCCTTTTTTTTTGTTTGTAGACTATAGGCATTATTTTCCACTCAGTATTTATTTCTTTTTGCCATAAGAAGTATAAAAAACATCTTTCTTCAAAACCACTTCAGTATAGGAGAGTAATTTTACACATTTCTTTCTGCAAGGTGTCTGAAGCCAGAACTGTATGTGTTCTAGGCAAGTACATATATGCTCCTGCCAAATAAAAGAACATTCTGTGCATGCTTTTTTTGGTTGGAAAGTCAAAATAAGGAAGAAAAGAAGCCAGTGAGTCAGTGATTACCAACAGATTCTGTGGAGATGGTAGCTCCTCATTCACATTTTTAATTGACTCCAGATTCCTGGAAGATTTGATTTACCACTTCCAGCTCCAAGAGAAAGCTAGCAAGGTTTTCTGCAGCTAAAGATGGTCTAGTTTTCATGTTTCCTTTTCCTTGGTTGTTCCTTTGAATTCTCCAGATCCAGCCCTCGGGAGCCTCCCCCAAAAGAGTGCTGGCCCTTATCTTATAGGGTGTGACACAGTGAGCCAAATGTGAGGATCTCCCATAGCCTCAACTGAGTATCTTCAAGGTTTTACAGCAAAAATGCTTCCCAAAATAGACTAACTCTGAAGTACATACAGTTCCACAGTACCAGTGGTTGCCATCACTAGAAAAAAAGTCAGAATTCTCACAACAGCAGTGTGGCACCGTAATGCAATCCAGTAAATCTATCCAGCCATAAACCTCATTCAACAATTAAAAAGTTGTACAAATTGAAGATGTGTCTAATTCAAAGGGGATTTTGTTTTGGAGAGTTGTGTTTCGTTTTTTTTCTTGGGGGAGGAGGTTAGAGGTGTTTTGTTTTGTTTTAATTTTAGTTCTTTTTTTTTTCCTTTTTTATCCTTATTTCCATGTACCTATACTCTTCTGCCATCGTTAAAAAAGACATTTAACAGGTAGGAACTATGATGTGGCAAGGGAGCTCTGTCTGGGATCTCCAGATTACGCCATGTTACACAACCTGTAACTCCTACAGCAGCGCTTGCACTAATTTTACACGAGTTACTACGTGTGAGTACACAGAGCTAGTTCTGACAGCCTGCCAAATTTAAACCAAACCTCTTAAAACCACTGGAGATCTACCTGAAACCCAGAATAACTACTCTGTGAAGCCCATGAAACAAACCTGAGAGTTCTGGATCCGAATAGTCCCAGGTGACAGCGCCTGTGTCACCACCTGGCCTTGTGGAGTGACCACCGTGACTGGCTGATACACCGTCCCCCCTTAAAGCAAAACAGCAACACAGATTGCAGGTGAGTGACAGCCCTTCAAGCATTATTCTCTTTAAACACATAAAGGCATCAGCACTGCAGGCAACACAAGATTTTTGATAATATATTTACTCAATTTTTTTTCTAGTAAGCACCTAAGATGTGCTCTTCGCTACACTAAAACTTTCTTCCATCCACAGAAGACTGTAGGAAATTTGATTATATTTCCCTGTATTTTAGGCATCCTAAATCTGTTTTCAAGGGAAAATGCCACGATTATCAGGCTATAAAAAAAAAATTGTTTTGTTTCAAGTCTTCAAAAAGCGTCTCAACACCAAAACCACACCTATGTGAGTGCAATGGTTAGGGCAGACAGCTGGGTTTGTTTTAAAACCCTGCTTAGAAGGAAGATAAAATGTTTCAGTTAAAATCTAATTTCTACAATAGCAGGACAACCAGGACAGACTTGCAGGTGTGGTTCCCAACTCCAGGGAGCCTGAGGCAGCCAACAAGTGAAATGTTTTAGGTAATGCCTGTTTTTTGTCAAATAGAATTCTTTTTAAAGGGGAAGAAGGTCTCTAAAATCTCTTTGTAGTGTTGTACAGGAAGATCTCTTAATACTATATACAATTAAGTGCCACTCACATAGTCATACTTGGTATACAAAAAATTAAAACAAACCTTCATAAAACAGTAAAGCACCTGACTGTATTATAACAACTTTTCAGGTATTAAAACACATTTTGTAAAAGTCTTTGTGTATTTTTTGAAACAACTACTAAATAAGCCAACACGAAAAGCAAGGTGCCAGTTGTTTTTACTTTGTCATACCTGCTACTGTTGCCATAGTTACATTTCCCTGCTGCAATGCTGATGCTGGCACCATAATCCCTTGGGGACTGAGTGTGCCTGCAATGGCACTTGGAATTTGCTAGGAAAAAATAAAGCAATTAGTTGCTTGGATTTTTTTTTAAACTTTTTTGTTTGTTTGTTTGTAAGGAGATAAACCATGCTTGTGTATTTTTGTATTTTGTATTATGCATTTTTGGTTCTAAAACACATTTGGAGCTTAATCACAGGACTACCTTCAAAGGGAGACTTCATTAGAGGTTCATCATTAGCTACATTAACTTCCTCATTATCACCAACCATTACCTTTGAAAACCCTCATGAAAGCAACTGTTAGATGTAAAACTACCTTCAGAAATTCTAGTTCTGGGTATATAAATAGCAAGAGAAACAGTTTCCAAAAGCACAAGGGAAAAAGGACAGATGAAATGACCCTTGATGCTCTGATTACAAGCATCAAAGCTTTAGAATTTTAGTTATTACCTTAATTCCATCAATTTCAAAATTATTAAGTATTCAAGATGCCCAGTATGTTTTATTCTGCTCAATATAGTTCTTATTCAACCCTGACCAGGCAAACTCTTACACATTCCTTAATAAGTATGAATAATTTCTTTTGATAGCAAATGTAAAACGTAGGAGACGTACAAAAAACACCTTTAAAAGGTTTTTTTTTTTGGTCTGATTTTAGAATCTCCTTTCCACACTGAAACCTAAGGAAGGAGTCCAGAAGGTGGAGTTTAAAAGTCACTGAGGCTTTTTTGAATACAGAGCATCAGACATGTGAGTAATTCTGAGAAGGGCCATCCCTCAAGACTCATTATCCTGTAGGTACTTGGGTGTCAGGGCTCACTTTGCAGCATTTAACAGCAAAGATGTCAACCATAACGTACAAACTGTTGTTAATTGTTACCAATTTACTACCAAAAAAAGCAACTGGCTGTTGCATTTAGCGATGTCAACAATATATAAACTGAGGTTCCTATGTATAGAAATGGGTCCTTTCCATAATTACACATTTACCAGGGGTGACAAGCAATGACAGACATCTCCAACATTGCAACTATAATTCATCAGACATTGTCTGTTTGTTCCAGACTGTGTATAAAGTGTATCAGTCACCTCAGTATTTCAGTGAAGCAAATTAGACGAAGGAGACCTTCTTAATATGGACATCTTTTTCTTCTCCTTTGTATTCTGTTTCCTACCCTCCTTCCAACAAAACAGCAAATCCAGGCTATTCTGACTATTTACAGTTGCTGAACTGGGGGAAAATCATAAAAGCATGACGGACAATAAAAAACTGAGCCCATGTTCTGGCATATTTGAACAAATTTGTCCATCAGGCAGTGCACACACACACAAAAAAATAATAAAATAGCTCTTCCTACTCTTAGTAACTGATTTGAGAAAGGAAATTGCAGAAACTCTGTTTGCAAACTAATAGCAAGAGAAGTGGAGCTGTAAGCTCCTAAGGAAATCTAAGCAAAACCACACTCAGATGTATGTGGAACATACCTGAGATTGCACAGGTGAATAAGGACTGCCAGGCTCTCCACTTAAGAGAGTTTCACTGTTCATTTTTGTCTTCAGGCAGGCAATGTAACGACTACAGAAATCCTTGCAGAGCTCATTAACCTTTTCCAGCTCAAGCAGATGGATACGAAGAACTTGGATTGCTTTTACCATCTAAGGGAGAGGAATTGGGGGAAAAAAACCCCGTTAGAAACAAAATAACTGTTAATTAAAAAAAAAATATTTGATGTGAGATGTAAGCAAAACACCACTTTCCAGTGCCAAAGATCACCCAATTAAAGCAGAATTACTAATTGCTAAGGCCTGAAAGGTGAAAGGAACATAAGCCAACTACCACACAGGGGGAGCAGAACAGGCCAACAACGTGACCTTTGTCACATGAGGCACATTAGGAAGGCAGAGCACAGCGAAGGTGTCACAGGGCACGGGATGATCTTTAACCCCATCCAACAACTCCGTGCCACAAACCACCCAAGAATGAAAGTGAAGAAAAGTGATCCCACCCACACGTGTTATTTGGAAAGAAAGGTTGGGACAGGCTTGGCCACCAGCAGTTGTCTTGAGCTCTATAAATCAGAGATATCAGCTCCAGCTCCACGTCGCACCCTGACCCAAGGAGACCAAAAGTGTACAGATGAGTGTGAGACACACTGAGAAGACCCTCCTGTGATTTCATCATCAATTTGTCCCACAGACTGCTGGGGAGGGTAAAAATACAGGAAATGGCCTGTCATCTCACCCGTAACCAAAAATTAACAGCTTCTATTTTTCAATTAAATTAGAATAAAGAGGTCCCAAGCTTTGTCACATTGCTCAACAAAGCTTAAAGTAATCAAACAGCTTTTCAGTCCTACAGCTTTTATTTAAGTTCCTCCGCAAGGGCATGTCAAAGATGAACAACTCTCAGGTAAAAACCTTGTAAGAACTTTCAGGTGAGGAGACTGGTTCTGAAACATAAACCATCAAATAAAAAGCACTAAGCTCAATAAAAACCCGACACGTTTAAACAAAAATCAAAGTGCAGGAGATATGTATGTGGTAAGAAGACTTATCATGCTTACTGTAAGAAAAAAGACTTGTAAGCCTGGATAACCAGTGGCATTACATACTGCATAAAAATAGCTGAGGTGATTGTAAGGGTCATGGCAGAAGATCAAAAGCCAAAACCAAACCCAGATGGTCTAAATTTTCATGAAGCAGTAAGAAATCCAGGGCATTCGAATATGTACACAACACATTAGCAAAGTAATTATTTTTCACACAGCATGCCACCCCCAACAATTATGTGCTATGTTAAATCTCCAAGAGAAATACCCTTTGGTTTTATGAAACTGAGTAATTATAATTTTGAGGCAAAGTGCAGAGCTTGATTTTGTAATTATTTGGAAAAACTCCTCCTATATGAAGGGTCATTTCCCTGGCCACAGCTCTGAATCCAGTGACCAGCAATGATGCCTTATGAACTAATCCACCTATTGCTTCTAACTCAAGAAGCAAATTGGGAGGTGAAGTTGCCTTTTTTTCAAAGCACCTGGAAGAGACCAAGGCAGGAAAACGTTTGGATGTGCTCCCCTCATCACCATGACAATTTAGCTTTCGTTGTGACAGATCTTCTCCCTGTTTTTCCAGCAGAAGGTATTCCAGTTGTAGGACACTCACCCAGTATAGACAATTGTATGTTAAAATAAACAAGAGGGGAAAAAAAAGGAAGAGATAAAAAAAAAGAAAGAAAACCTTATTTCTTCTCAGGGCTAAAAAGAAAAAAAAAAAATTACACGTATCTTTCAAAGCACAGCTGCAGAAAAATCTGAGCTGTAGATGTGAGGCAGTGGATCCAAATTAGTATCTGGTAACTCTTTGGACCTATGATACCAAAAGCCTTTGAAATAATAAGTGCAACGACCCAGCACTGAGGCGTAAAACACTGATCTTCTAAACCAGCCCAGGTTGCTGTTTAAACTGTGTTTAAGTACCTTCAAACACAACAAAGTTAAACCATGCAAATTTAATTAGATTTTAACACAAAACAAAGGTCCTCCATGTCTAAGCGTACCCTGTTTCAGAGACAAAATAAAGCTTAAACTAGAAAATTCTTCGTATGCTGCAGATCAACACACTGCACATATGTCAGTGAGTGTTTTAAACATTCAGCTAAACCTGAGGTAGCAAAAATATGCCTTTGGACACATAATATTTAACTATATTAGGGATTAGTTTTGCTCGGTCAAGAGGGTTTTTTTTTTCCTTAAAACATTACCCATATTTGTATTATTTATTTATCAGCATGTGTTTGGATTTTTCTCACAGGAGGAAAAATAAAAGTCCTTCCTTCAGTTGGATTTTAGTTTCAAACTGATGGCCAATACCTGAAGTGATAACTGAATTAAAGTCAGAATTAACCATAAATCAAGAATCAGTAACACTATCCAGGTCTCTCCAGAGACTGTCACTGTCACACTACTCTTGCAGGAAGCTGTGCTAGAAGGCAAACAAAACCTTGTAAGTACGCCATGCCTGTCACCAGGACTTATTAATTAATTTACAACTATACTAATTGTGGCCATATGGCTCCTGCTCTCTTGCAGCATGGGTGGACCAAAGTTCCATGTCAGCAGAAATTCACCTTTTCCTTGAAACTAAAAACAAAACAAAAACAAAAACACACACACACGCACAAAAAAAACAAGCACAAAAAACAAACAAACAAACAAACAAAAAACCCAAAAAAACAATAAAATCAAGAACTCCTGATAAAATCACCCATGTTGAAGAAAATTAATACAAAGAAATGTTCAGACAGGCCACAGCAGCAGTAATAGTTCATTCCTGTGTTCTTAAAAGACACAACTTCAAAATCTACAACCATGTTTTTTGGGTTTTAGTGCTCTTGGATGGAATATGCCACAGGACGATAGATTTTTATATGTCAATTGATTCAGTTTTCTCAGCTGTAGAAATAAACATGGCCTATAATTTCAGACAACATACATGAAAGAATCTCCATACACTGACACATAATCTCACCCAAATAACTCTCTCCATTCGCAAAAAAACCCAAACAATTAAAATTCATTCACAGCTCACCTACCTCCCTGACCCAAACTCTCCTGGGGTGATTTAGGTCTTCAGGGGAAGAACACAAACTCTGGGAGAGGGGATATTTTGTCTTCACTTGTTTTGATTTGAAAAACCTCTTTCCCCTATTTTGAGTTCTCAGCTACCAGACATAGCTAGGAAAGGTATAACTACAGGTTTATGAGACAGTTCTGCACATTAAAATAGTAAGAAAACTTGCCAGGAATGTGTGACTTGTTCAGCCAAGAATATTCAAATTACATCAGCTGGCTTCACCACTACAACTTACCCTGACACAGCTAAGAATTCAATAGGACAGTCTTAGAGAAGAGGGTACTGAACCAAAAATCCTTACCCCGAACGAAACAAAAAACTTGAGGGGTCTTCAAAAAAGTCAGTGAGTGTCCTGTTCAAATACAAAAGTGAGAGCATGTTTAACACTCCTTGTTTTGTACTGCTTCTAGATTTGACAAAGCCTTAAGTAACCTGCTCTGACTTAACAGCTGACCCTACTTTGTGCAGGGGGTTGGACTGCAGACCTCTTGATGAGCTTGTTGTCCAACCTGAACCATCCTGTGGTCCTGTGAATGTGGGGTAATTTAAAAAGTCACCCAAATGGGGGGAGAGTTTACTCTGAACAGAAGTTACTCAAGAGGTAGGAACAACCCAGAGATGCAAACACTCATGCTGAAAAACCTCTCACACAGTCAGGTTCCTCCATGTCTAAGTCCTAAGCACAAAAGGATATAAATGGAGGAAAAAAAAAAAAAAGAGCAGTTTAGAGCATTGATTTATTCCAAGATCCGTTTTATCTGTGAAAATGAGGTAGAGATGGCAAAGGGAAGGGGTGAAGGGAATGAAGCTCCAACAGATGATACTCCATGTAATGAGGACACTGAGCTGGAAGATGAGAATTTCCAGAAAGAAGAATGTGCACTTGGGAACCTCTGGCTAGTGATACAGAGCAGAATTTGCTGCAAACACACATCTGATACTGATGCTTTATGTAAGTACTAAGGTGGATGCAAATAACATTCCAAAAAACATAAGGAGGCAGTTAAAGCTTAGAAAAGAAAGCACACTTCCAGTCTAGTAAGTAAAACACAAGCACAGCCTTCAGCTTCAACTTCATTCCCACAGGGAGTAGGATTTCAAAAGGGAAGGTCTGCAGGACAGGATGGGTCAGGTTGGAAGGGACCACAGTGGGTCATCTGGTCCAACCTCCCTGCTCCAGCAGGGCCATCCCAGAGCACATGGCACAGGATTGTGTCCAGATGGGTCTGGAATATCCCCAGGGAGGAGACTCCATATCCTTTCTGGACAATCTGTTCAGTGCTGGGTCACTGCACAGCGAAGAAGTTCTTCCTCTTGTCCAGGTGGAACTTGCTGGGCATCAGTTCCTGCCTGTTCCTCTTGTGCCATTGCTGGGCCCCCCCGAGCAGAGCCTGGTCCATCCTCTGCCCCCTCCCTGCAGACACTTATTGATGAGGTCCCCTCTAAAGCTGCGTTTCTTGCAGCTGATCAGCACTTTCATGAAGTTCAGAGAACATCAACAGAGACACAACAAGTGACCAAGACTCAGAAAAGAGAACAAAATCATTGAAAACTGGAAGAAACCTGCAGAGGACATTCCAAGATAGAGGACAGTTCTGGTTCAACACGCTGTGCCAGGCACATCTATAAGAGCTAAATCCTTACTGCAAAAAAACCCAGACCATAAAATTGTAGCTCCCTTTTACCTCTCTGAATAATCTAAGCCCAAATGGCTAGTCAGTGGAGTCAGAAGGGAAAAGTTTCAAAGTTCTGTTTGCAGCCAACAGTTCTTGAAGAGCAAATGTAGCTACCATAGAAAAGCCACTTCCTTTGTGTATTTATTTGGGATGGATTGGAACCCAGGGGAGAGTTCCAGTCCAAAGACAACTGCCTCTCCTGACTGGAAGATGAATCTGCATTAAAATACACACGTACCTAGAACGTCAAGACCTCCTACACCTCAGAGCAAGCTGATAAAAAGTGTCCAGGAGCAGAAAATGAAGCTTCTCAGTTTTCTTTCAACTGATCTCAGAACTGAACTTTGCATTTTCCTCCTATATGCTCTTCCTTGGAAAGAAAAGAGGCATCTTAGACACCTCTGAAATGCAGGAAGAGACAACAACTGAAACTTCACACTTCAGGGAAGCCACAGGACAATTTTGTGGTTGTTTTTTTTTTTTTTTTAAATGCTGCAGGTTTTGAACACAAACCATTGCTGACTCTATTACATGAATGCAAATAGAGAGAAAAAAAACAGGAACACAGCAATAAACCAAATAAAAAATAAACTTAACCCAAATAAAACATAAACTTAATCCATGTCATTTCAGGGAGTATCCTAAAAAACCATTTAAGTGGAAAACACCTTCCACAAGGAAGTGTAACTTTTTCCACATCTTTTCAAATTCTTGTAATTTCTTCTGAGAAATTCTCACTCTCTTAAATATGCTGAAGCCTAATACCAAAGTTCTGAGCCATCCAGAAGCCAACAGTTACAGAAATGTTCTTATCCATTTCACTGCAAAAACCCTGCTTTGACCACGTGCCTGACAACGTCAGACTTGGTAAAGACACTGCAGAATAAGAGGCCTGGTAACACTATTTCTGGGTTGACCACAACCCTTTGCCTTGCTGCTTCAAGATCATCCATTTATGCTGTTGGAGCGTTTAACTGGAAGGAACAGAATGCCTCCATCTAGACAATAAAGTCTGAAACCTGGTTTACAGGCCAGGCTTAACAATATGTGGGTGTCCTTAAAATTAAGTTTCAGGTGGATGCTACCTGTATTTCCCAGCGCTGGAATCCTTTATACTAACAATGCAGGAAGCCACCAATTAATTCAGAATGAGAACCATAATACCCAAGTAATGAGGTAATCTCGACTGTATCTTTAGAGCTACTCAAGTTGGAACAACCACACACTGCTCTTAATGAACTTCCTTTCTGGTCACACTGATCCAAAGCCTGCACCACCCAGGTTAACATTCCTTTGGATGAAAACCAAGCTCTTCCTTTGGAATATGCAAGCGAGAGCACAATGTGGAACGCTGCCAGGACTGTAAGTGACCCCTACAATCATCATCTGTGACCTTTCATAATTTCTGTCATCTGGTTAATTAGCCAGCAGGCAGCACAGAGAATGAAATTATATTCTGCTGGTTTGAAGCCATCAGTTTAAAGTTCCATCACAAAAAACGTGAAGTGCGGGTGAGTTTTACATCAAACCAAACCAGCTGAATTATGGCCAATTTCCTTACTGTGACTCTGCAGATAGGACTTGAATTTGGCTCCTTAGAGTACTGTGATACTCAATTTATCCCGGTTTAGCTCTGACTCCAAGCTGAACAATTGGAAGCATTTACAACTGATTTGTCTGACTCTCTTGGATCCAGGTGGAAAGCAAGCAGTTGTCTGGCCTACCTGCTCCACCCTTCTAGCCCGTTCTAATTATCAGCCCCAACAGCTTCTCCTTTCAAGTGAACAGTTGAATTAATGTTGGTAGTTAAAAAGGGAAGGACAGAACAACAGAAGATGTAACAAAGGTTCACAGTAGAGGCCCTCTCTACAGAAAAAAGACATTTTTAATCTGTGTAAAAATGTATATATTTATTTGACACAAGGCAGAAAAAAACTGCCCATCTGCAGCCTTCTCTGTGCAAGCACCAATATTTCAAGCTGAAGAAGAGACTAAAAACAATAGTAGCCAGTTCACTACTTGACAGAAACTCTTCTTCTGCTCATTGCCCCAGACAAAATGATCAGCATGACAGAATGTCAGCTGTTCAGAGTTCCCAGACTCCAGGACAGGCAGAGGACGAGCTGCACTCAGATTTCATTTGGCTTCTAGTAACAGAAAGTCACAGCTAACAAAACGACCACAGGACATGAGTTCAACGCCAAAGATTTTTGATTTTGCACCATGGTTTTACTTTAAGATGGTACTGACCTCAGGAGCCACAGGATCTAAGACATAAATGTTTCCTCATCCACCTCAAGCAAAATCAGGCAGATTTGTGCAGCCCATCAGCAGAGGTGAAAACCACATGAAACAAGAGACTTTGTCGCCACCAAAACCACAAACAACTGACAAGGAAGGACTGTTTAAACACAGCAGACCTGTCTACTACCAGAGTAACACAGACCTGAGAGAATGTTCGTGTACGACCAAAAGCACCCAGGAAACAGGCCAAGGCACTCAGGATCTTTGGGAAACCATTATTTGGAGGCTCACAGAAACCAGAGAACAGCTGAGGTTGGAAGGGACCTCTGGAGACTGTTTAATCCAGAACTCCCGCTCAAAGCAAGGTCACCTAAGGGCAGGTTCCTCAGGGCCATGCTGAGTTTTGACTATCCCCACATGGAGACTTCACAACCTCCCTGGGCAACCTGTACTATTCAATCCACCTCGCATAAAGTAAAAAGGATTTAATGGAACTTCCCTGTGTTTCAATTTAAGTCCATTTCATCTTGTCCTTTCCCTGGGCATCACTGAGAGGACACTCCAGAAGTGTCCCACCAGTGCCAAGCAGAAGGAAAGGATCATGTCCCTCAACCTGCTGACAATTCTCTTCCTAACACAGCGTATGTTGAATTCCTTTACTTCAAGGATGCACTGCTGCCTCCCACTTGTCTTGGTGTCCACCAGGACTGTCAGATTCCTTCCCATAAAGCTGCTTTCCAGCGGGTTGGCCCCCAGGGTGTACCAGTGGAAGGGCAATTATTGCTCCCTAGGTACAGGACTTGGCATTTCCCTTTGTGGAACTCCACGAGATTCCTGTTTGCCTACTTCTCCAAAGCCAACAAAGCACCTCTCAATGGTGGCAGAACCAACTGTGCACCAGCCACTCCTCCCAGTAATCCTTTGAGCCCAGCAGTTCACCCAGTTTTCAGTCCACCTCACTCCTCATTTATCTAGTCCATACTTTATTGGTTTGTCTACGAGGACATCGTAAGAGACACCAAAATTCAAGATCAATCACATCCACTGCTCTCTCCTCATCCACTGAGCCCAAGCTACTACATCCCACCTACTAGATTTCAGCTGTGCTTCTGCAAAGAAACTGGGATTAGAGAGATAAAACAGAATATTTGTATTGAATCCAGAGTTACAAATGAAGCAAATAACCTGAGGCTCAGGAAGTCAGCAGACCTGCTTCATGCAAGACAGAACTAACTCTCATTTCTGAACTAAAATACTGAAGGCAAGTATATCCAAGAGAGGGGAAATCACAGATCCATCACAGGAAGGACTTTCAGAAAGCCTAAAGGAGTCAGTGGCATGTGAGAAATAATTTGTATATGGTAAAGAGTTTCTAAGCTAATCTTATAAGGGCTCTTCTCCCACATTAATTAGATGAACCCTGAGTAAAAAAACAGCTGGAAAAAATTTACATTGATTACCTGTTTTTTTATAAATATATGTTATACACTTTAAAATTGAAAATGCAGAGTCAACCTGGCTGTGGCAAGGACATGTTTCTGTTTGTCTCCAACACAGTGATCTCAGCCAGCTCAGAATAGGAAACAACTGGGAAGGGCCCAATGTAAATTTACAGATAAGAGAGAAAAAAAGGGGTCAGAACAAACTTCAAAAAATGTTTCTCTGCATTAACATAAATAAGAGTCTCTCACAGGAAGAAAAATGTGAGGAGAAACTATAAGCACCAGTTGAGGTCAGGAATTAGGAAGAAGATGCAAATGTGATGACTGTTTCAGATATAAAACAAGCAGCTTATACTCACCAAATTATCAGTTTCTGGGTCTTCACAGAAAAAAGGTTTTCCTTCTTTCTCCTGCTTCCTTACGAAGTTTTCAATATCTACATCAAAACTAGCAGAAGTTGTGCCTTCTGAGCCTTGTGTAGATTGTTCACATTTTTCAAATAATAGTGCTAACAAGGGAAATAGTGGGTGCCTAGGAAAAAAGGTTTAAATATGTGAATAAGTATTTTCACTTATGTGTACACCACTGAAAATTAGGACATCTAGCTCAGATGAGGTCACAGTCACTCATGGAAGTGTGACAAGCCTTGGAAGAGACTGCATTTAGCACCACTGGTAGTGGCAAAATATGATAGAAGTTTATTTTCATTTTGATTTATCACTCTCTAGAGGCAAATACAGCACTAAAATAGGTATATATTTAAATATATTTAAATAAAGAGAACGATCACAAAAGCTCTGACATACTGTTTAATTCACTGTAATTGAATAAGGGATACATTATTACAGTGCAAGAGAAACGAGAATTAGGATTTACAAACAGGATGAATGCAGATTTAAATGAAGTCTGACAAAGTTCATTTATTCTTTAATGTGGGCCATATTTATACATCACAAAATAACTTCAAAGAATTGAAAATAGTATCCAGGCTGTACTCAGAGGCCTCCTATGAAATCATGCTCTGAGGAGATGATGATTTTGTTAGCACAAGTCTGTAAATGAGTGAATACATCTTTCAGCTTCAGGTTGGCTTTTTTTGGTAGTTTGTTTGTTCATTTTTTCATTTTTTCCCTTTTCTTTTTTAACCTGAATAATTCTGCCTTTATAAAATGGTTAAAGTGAAACAACATTTAATCTCATCAAAACTGAGCAAACTGCTTAGCACAGCACTTAACACTGAAAAATCTCAAATTAGTGTGTTTGTACATCAATATTTAATCCCTTTTGAGCTAATTACTGGGCAATAGATTGTTACTGCTAAAAAAAAAAAAAAAGGAACAAAGATCACCCTAATTACAATAAAAATAAAAACCTTGCATTTAAGATAAAAACTACAGTCTAACAAATAGTGACCACAGTTTGACAGTCTAAGGTAGCTTGCTAAATATCCATTAGAACATCCATTAAAACTACTGAAATTAAAGAATCCTGCTATCTAGGGAAGTTTTTTTTCTTGGCTGATGACTGACAGTGAGGCTAATTTGATCTCATTTTTTTTCCCCCTGCAAACCATGGAGACAGTTAGCCAAGAGATCATCTGATTTTAAGCTAGTTATTATTATTTATTGAAAAAAAATAATAAATCCTCTACTCTTTACCCTTCAAAAGACAGAACACGAGTCCATTACTACCTGTAAATGGCCTGCTTGTCTGCATCCATTGGAGTTTGAGATTCTACAGGGGCAGGACTCACCCCTTCTGCATCAGTTTCAGAGCAGTTGGGATCTTGTTCAGTTTTTAACTCTGTCACCACTTGCATCTGTAGGGAAAGAGTAAGTTACAAGTAAATCTGTAGCCTTGACGTAAAATAAGGGCACTGTTCTCTAAGAAGAGAGGGAAGCAAAGGGCTCCTAAATTGCCAGAAGGTTGGTATGACTTGGCAGTGACACAAAAAGTAGCAGTAACAAAACCCCTCTTTTAATCCTTGACACTTTTTTATGGGTAAAGGTCACTCCAAGTTTCAGTATTTGGCTTTAAAATGGGGATGACAGATATCAGTAAATTGTTAAAGCATTCTGTCTCTGAAGTGCCTGTTTTTGGAACAGGCTAAAGGACACTGCTCCAAAAAATTTATGGGGATGTCTGCATGAAAGCCCTCTGGGATGAAATCAATGTAAAGAAAAGTTTCTCCCCTTAAGTTTTCTTTATTTCTTACTGTACATTGTATCAGGATACTGAAGGAGAGGATCTCCAAATTTTTCTTGTCCATTAAAATGCACGTTTTCTCAAGAAGAACTGAAATATTCTGTGTCCCTCCAAAATCCTTCCATTATCAGGAGCACAACCTCCCCTGACCCTTACCCCTCCACTTTACCTATTGCAGTGACCAATTATTTTAGGAGAGAGCAGCAGGAACTGCTTCTACACATGCATTTAACACTCAGTCAAACAATGAGCCACCACTGGAAAAGCAACACAGAGCCACAGCTTCCACTGAGCACCTCCTGAATTGCAGCAGGTGGCTGGGAACACCTTCAGGGTGCTTTGAAAGTGATTTTCCCATCACCTCCAGCTAAATATCTTTTGGACTGAAAGGTCTCAAAGGAACCTGACCTATGAAAGTCATTGTTTCCATCCCTCAACCCAAATTCCTTGGATTTCAGCCCATCGAGCATCTGAACAAAGGCATGAAATCACTGCAGCCTTTTCTCCTACTTCTCCAGCAAGTTTTATCTTGATGGAGGATGGACATTGTTCCAGACTTCTCCAGGCAGCCAGAACTGACCACTGCAGAGAGGAAGTGTACAGAATAAATTGCCCTGCCCTCTTCTCCCATCGGATGAAAGTGTCTCATCACTCACAGGAACCCTCCCAGAGGAGGGCTGGCCTCCAGATACTATGAGAGAACCTGACTCTGGCAGAATTTATTTCCACACAACAAAAACCAGAAGAATCTGTGCTGTTCTGCACGTGAAGTCTGGAAGAACCAAAAGCTTTGTGCTTTGTCACCTGTAGGGGCCAAGCCACCTCCTAGCAAAATCAGAAACAGGAAATCCAGCAGCTCCCACCCAACTGAGCAGCCTGACTTGCAAAAAGCTTCCTCCAGAGGAGACTTTTAAGCCAGAATGCTTGCAAAAAAACACCCCAAACAAACATACATCTAATGGACTCATTTCTTGGCTAATGACAGGAAGGGGGAGCAAATTAAAAGGGGATGACTCAGACAAGTGATTATAAATGCTGGCCATACAGCTGCAGAGTTTGAAGGGAGAGAATATGTTCAGCTGGGGTTCTATCTCATCACAAAGAGGAAATAGCTCACTTAAAACTGCAAGATATTTTCTGTGGGCCATTTCCAAACTACAAAAACAGCAGGCACCTGAATTACCTGGACACCGAGAGCTTGAAACACAGAACAAATAAAGACAGAAAAAGCTCTCTCCCAATCTGTTATTAAGAAAAAAACCCAGATTTTACTTTCACTGATGTGCCACAGGATGGCATCTACTTGGTGGGGGAATAAAGCCAAGGATGTAAAGCAGGTGAGAGACGGGAGAGAAATTAGAACTGCAGTGAAAGAAACAAACAAAAACAACAACCCCCCAATAATCCCAGACTTCGTTCAAACAAACATCTCCTAAGAGCTGGGAAAAGTTGCTGCTTTTCTTCTGATTGTTCCCCATTGTTGCCATCTGCTGACAGAAGGACTTGTATCTACTGCTTCGGGCTGATACAGTAACCTAAAAATGCGACTGCAGAGTACAGCCCTGTAGGCAGGACTTGTCTCCAGTTAACAGCATCTTAATTCAGCTATTCAAATTGTTGCAATATACAGCCTGTTGCACAAAAAATAGCAACATATCCCAGCGTGTTTCATTATTCCAGCAGTTTGCTAATTCAAAACTGGACTCTGAGCGAGCAGCTTTTCAATTATCAATTCTAATCCATAACCTCATTAAAATGAATTTAAGTCTGTAACCAGTTTTCAAGCTGAAGCATAATTCCACCAATTTAAATGCAGTCAAAAGAGCATATAATTCCAGATAATTTTTCCTTCAGCTGATGAAGACCACAGATGTGACTGTGTAAATACCTTCTGTCTGTTGTAACTTCAGATACAGGAACACTGAAGTACCATACACACAAAATATTACAGAAACCCCTTTGGCTTTCCTAAAAATGGGATTACAGCACACAAATAATTCAGTGCAGACACAGAGTAAAACCCCTTACCGAATCATTCTTTCAGAAGTTAAGCAAAACCATGCAAAAATTAATTAAACCTTTAATAGGCACCCAAGAATTAAAGTGATAAGCTGCTATAGTTTAAAGATCTTTCTTTACAAACAAGACCAGACAATTAAACAATGGCAAAGCAGCCACTGAGGACAAAGCCACTATTTTCTCTTGCTAATTGTATTTAGCTCACAGAGAAAGAAAAACACACCTACCTGTTGCCCATCTTGATAGTTGTCTATACTTAATGTCTGTGTTGCCATCATGGTTAATAAAACGTTAATTATGTCAAATCATCATAAGTGTGAACAAATATTCTTTAGAGGAAAGGAAAAAAAAAAAAAAGGCAGTTACAAAAGTGACCACTTAGAATCCAGCTCTAAAAGGTGACAAGAAGAAAAAATAAAGGAAAATGATAAGATTCATGCTCACCTCTCCCCAAAGAAATCATTGAGTTTATTGACAATAAAAGCCACATGCATATTTGAACAACACAAAAATTCAGTTGGAAAATGTAATGGGTTTAACCAGCAAAAGTTTCAATGCATCTTTTTATATTTTAATGTAAAAATTTTTAATAAGAGGCTGAGGTTCTTTTACATTGACAGGCTTCAAGTACTCCTAAGCATTTATTTTTATACTACTTAAGTAACATTCTAAGGCAACACATGAAATGTAGAAACCAGCAGATTCGTGTTTCTGTGTTTTGAAAAGGTTAACAACACATTGAGCATGACTGTAGCTGGAATAATAAGTTACAACTGATGAACTAAATGCAAACACAGTTAAGGAATACCCAGTTCACTTAGAGTATGAATCCCATTTCTAGAGTTAGGGCCTGAAACTACTTTCAGAGACTGGAGGCTCAAACCCCTTCTGACATTAGGAATCTACCAACCAACCCATTTAAGGTTCAACAACTTGATTATAAAGTTTCAGAAGAGACCCAGGAGTTCTGAAATCTCGTTTTCAGAGTCATCTGATACTTTGGGGAACACTAATTAAAGCAGGATTTCAACACAAGTAAATACATGTATGTTATTCCCTTTAGGCATTAGCTGGAGTTGGGTGCCCAGACGAGTTAAATATTTTTAAGTCAGACACCCAGTAATTAAAAAAAAATAAATTAGCAAAGCACCACCACCAGATAGAGTTTACCCATCAAATTTCTAATTTACATTTCATTTTCTTGTCAGATTTGCAGCCATTACAACTGAAATCACATAACTCATTAAGCTATTACCACTAACTATTACCACAGTAGTCAGTTTTCCTTGACATGGAGGAGTCCTAATGTTTAGCTACGATAGGAAAAGATCCATATTAAAAAAGAAATCAGAGCTCATGCCTTGAAAAAGATTACATCCAAGTATTAATTCCAGGTTTTCTGCTCTCCTTCACTTATGCCAGTATTTGAAGAACTGATTTTTAGAACATTCAGCAGTTTAAGATCTGAAGAAAACTTATTTCTTTGTAGTGTGTTCAATCCCTACAAATTTTTCAACTATTTTTAAATCTTTCCTTCACCATTGCATACTACTGTGGTACAGGACCATTTTTTAAGAGCAATTTTTAAATTTCTGGATATTTTCCCCTACAGTTTATAATAGTCTCAAGTAAGTGTTTCATTTTGGAAACGCAGGACAAATTTCAAGATTCCCTTCTCTATTAACAGTTTCAGGCACAGAGACAAACCAAACTCCTCAGGACAAACCTCAACGCTTATTTTGCATCAAGTTCTGCTCAAAGTGTGATTCCTAAGCATTGCTGCAATTTTAAAACTTATTTTTTAAAGAGCTTTAAAGACCAGAGAAGTTCACCAGGATGATGTGAGCACAGCTTCCTTTACAAAACAGGTTGTATCTGTCTACGAAACATCAGTATCACTTTCTTTGAAACTTCTAAAATAAATATTACTGATTTCCCCACCAAAACTAAAAATAAAAAGGGAATAACAGAAATGCACTCGCTGACTGAAGTACTTCAGATTTTAAAATTTTGTTTATCATTATGAGTCATTTGGTGTTAGAAGTAAAACCAGCACTTGTCACAGTAGCAGAAGTGAGATACCTTTCAAAATAGTTTGAGGGGACACAATCTAAAACATCAGTCCTGAAAGGAGGACTTAAGTTTAAACATTTATTTTCTTTCATAAATGGCAGCTTACAGCCCAGGCAAGTGTCTGTCTGTATTTATAGAGTGAACAAGCAAATAGAAAATGCTGCTTTTCTTCCTCCTCCAAAGGCACACATGTAATTTCTGACTGTGACATCCAAAGCACAGACCAGACTACCCTCAAAAAACATGGAGAACAATTGAAATGGTCAACAAAGAAAGAGTAATAGTTTAATAGTTCTTAAGATGAAGAAGTTCCTCGTAAGGCACTGTTAAATAAGTTGTTTGGCTGTGGGAGAAAGATGAAGTCCCTGGTCAGAAATGAGGAAGTAGAAGGTGAAACAGTTGCAGAAGAGGAAGAATGTCTTAGAGCTCACAAGGGTGTGAGATCACACTAATGGCAGAAAGAACTACATAGAGAGGGAAGCAACAAAGATACGTAAACTGGTAAAGCCAATAGGGCATGGCAAGAATTTCTGGAGAACAAGACACGCTGGACCAACCCTTCCTTCCAGATTTCCATAAGGGAGAGAGATGTTCCACATCTGGAAGGCCCTCAGGACACACCAAAGAAGGAAAGAATTCTACATGGGTATATCCTTTATTTCCCATAAGAACTTCCCCTCTGACTTATAATTACAGCAGAAAAAGATTAAGCTATTAGGCAAGATAGGAACTGATGAGATTTAGTGAAGACAACTACTGCAAATCAAGAAGAACAAATTGAGCTAATCACACACTTAAACTGAGGCAATTAACCGAGGAATTACTTCGGTTCACTAAAAAGAAACAACTCCTCATTACCCAGAAGTGGTAAGACACAAACTATGCTAAACTTTAAGAAAAGTGACTGAAGAGGTATTTGCACATTTGGCTTTTATAAGCTAATTTCAGATACCCTCATTAGCAGACACAGCCCCAGCAGATGTTCACTCTGCAGACAGCGATGCCGCTGTCGCTCCCAGATGTTTATCAGTGCCACCCTGCCAGAGCTAATTACTTCCACAGCTCCACCACTGGACTCACAGAGCACGTGGGCAGTTTCTGATCTCTTTTTTTTACATCAAGCCAGCCAGGCCAGTCCAGCCCTGTGGTAAAGGTGGCTGTGATGGAAACCAGCTGACTCTGTCCCAGGCCCGTTGCTGTGCACTCACACAACCCCTGCTCTTGGCTGACCTACTCATGTGGTAATTTCTGGCTCATGTGTGTCGATTTTCAACTCACAGTAAGACCATCTTTAACCAGCACAGCTACACCTTAGGCCATACAACACTGGGTATGTGAGGTGAGCCTAAGAACATGTGACTGTGGGACAACTCAGCTTTCAAAATGCCAATTATCCTTTGTGAAAGGAATCCGGAGTAGAAGGAAAGCTGCGCATTTGTGTTGCATTCGGAGAGTTACAAATAACAAAAACAACCCGAGGGTGAGTCTGCCACTCTGCTTCACACAGAACAGAACTAACTCCCATTCCATTTATTTTGAAAGCAAAGCGTGTGGAAAACCCAAGGAAACGCTTAAGGTCACGTAACTGGAAGCTGATGCATGAACTGCAATCAGGGACTCCACCGGTATCTGTGGCGAAAGGGAATTCACAAAAGCATTGTGCTCTACAAAGCAAAGGGGGGGGGGAAAGGCAAGCCTTTAATACAATTGAAGGTAAAACGTAAAGCAGGAAGGAAGCTAAATGGAGTAATCATGATTAGAAATGTGGAGACTCCATGCAAGTTGAGTATGTAAGGAGAAAGATTAAAGGAGAGCTGAAACATGCACACAAAGCGATCACTTAACATACATCACTCCTCACTTGTTCTACTTACTCCTTTGTAATTAAGAGCAAAGGGACCACCCAGTAACGTTAACATAAGGTGCAAGTAAGCTGTTGGAGTTCAGTGGTATCGTTTTTTAACATATACAAGCTACAGCAGATGTTTGTAAGAGATATAAATAGTTATGCTTCAGGCTATAAACTAACCACTAACCCTCTCAGGGTTGTGAAGAAACTACCCACCAGACTTGTTAACAAGTAATCATTCCTTCTAATTTTCCCTCATATGTGTTCCTTTGAAGTCCTTCAGAGAGAAATGGATGGCTGACAGATTCACCACGGCTCCTTTTTTCATTCTTATTTAACTCTGGTCCTGTCACTTGCTGTATAACATAGATCCCTACATTCACACACAAGAGTTAAAAAGCAACAAAAAATCAGAACAGCGAGTCCGTTTGACACATGAAAAGCATCTAGAACTGGCTTCACTTTTCAACACACTACACCATGGTATTTGCTTCCAGGGCACGCTGTTTTCTAAACGAGATAAAGTATTGCCTGTGAGAAAGCTGCTCACCCCTTTCCTTCAATGGGTCAAAGAAGACATGATCTTGTTCCAGCAGAGATGCCACTGACGTACAACGTGGAGGGCAGAGACCTAAAAACCAACAGAGAAATAAGCAGAAGAAGAAAACAACACAGAACACACTTTCTAAGACTGAATGTGATTTAAAAGAATTTCTGGTTTATTAGGTGGTTCCCTCCCCAGTTTAAGTGAACTGACAGGTTTTGGGAGTTTTTTTGCCTGTTTTGAAACATTTTTTTTGCATTGTTAATAATCTCTAATCACACCTATATCCCATGTTATTATCTGCACTTTCCCTCATCTTATGGCATTCATTCTCTGTATTTACCTTTGTCTTTGCTGAGACCTCTAACAGAAGGCTCCATTTGGAATAATAACTCGCTCACTATTCAACTTTCAGATTTTACTCTATGGCTCAGTGTTTGCCTGCTAAGACTACACAAGGCACATCCCAAAAATAAAACTACAAAATGAAGACAGGAATAACTCACCAGTGTTGTGAAAATTACGCATGAAACCAAGAAAGACTTTTTTTTTCCCCCCTTTAAATTTCCTTCATAATCACTTGAATACATTCCATGGTATAATCAAAGCATGATCAAGTAATCTCCTACATGACAGAAACTAAGAGATGACAGGAATGGGCCATTGTTAGGCTCCTGTGTTCTGTGAACACACCTTCTGTTATGGGATTATTCAGCAATTTTAAAAAGCTTTCAAAAAATTACCACTTAAAGTTACTTGTATTTAATAGCACCTGTTTGATACATTGAAGCTACTCTAAAAAAGCAGTAATGATTGTGAAAACATACTTAGAAAACAAAACTGCTGAAAAAGCATTAAAAAACCGTCTCGGGGAAGTTCCAGGCACTGAGGTTGCACAGGGGCTTCCTGAAATGATATGATGGCCAAAACACACAGCTCAGATCTTGAACCAGATTATCTCTTCCTCCCCAAGTCCACAACTGCACAAGAGCTGGAGCCAAAGCGACTCCAACATTTTTGAAAGCGGGAGGAAGTTGGTATTTGGATTTGAGAACCAAAACTTATGCATGTGTTGTTTTTTAGACAAGCTCATGGAAAAGCAAAATTCCAAGGGCCTAGACACAATCTAGATGCCATCTCTGGTGCATGAAACCTCATTCTAACTCTGAGGGGGTCTAAGGCAGTATAAATTTCAGCCATCGGTAAGAGATTAAACACTGAGCTAGAAGGAGTTTCAGTCCAGAGTGATACATACACCTGGTCATGAAGGCTCAAGGAGCAGATCATACATTAAAAGCTCTTACCACTTTTTCTCAAACTGTCAAAGATCTGTGTCCTCAGAGAATGGGCTTCTCTTATTTTTGCAGCTTCTCAGTGCCATTCTGAGAAGACACTGTAACCCCCTTATTCCCTTCTTCACACACCACGTATTTTGTATAATTTTGGTACTCATTTTCGCCCACCTCAATTTACTGGTCTACTTTCAAAGAGGACTTCTCACTATTCATATTATCTTCAAAATGTAGGTCACTACCAGATAAACTGGAATACATAGATAAAACATCTGTTCTTTGTCTCAGACATATAGGAGAATTGCTGAAAATCTTAAAAATCTGTTCCCCTAACTCAGAAACAACTTCAGCAATGAACCAGTGGTGCCACTGCTGCCACTTCTGGTCAGTCAAAGATATTTAATGCATGAAGAAGAAGCTCTTGCCTGCAAAGCCCTCAGCTGAAACTCTGGAAATAGGCAAGTTTCTGTACAACTTAGGAGATATCAAGAGCAGGAAATAAGAGGTGCTAAAGAAACACAGGCCCAGTGAAAGGTGCTGCAGAGGGAAAGGTGCTCCTGAGAAGGAGCCAGGGGATGCTGCAGTCATCTTGACCTCTTCCAAGAGACACTTAACAGCATTCAGAACTACTGTCTACCCTCAAACACATCAGACAAGAGAGATCTGAGTTTGCACGTTATGTCTCCTTGCACATCTCACTCAGGACAAGAACAGGGTGCAGGGAAAGGATGGAGACAACATCAAGGCAGTGTGGAGTCTAAAACTGGAATTGCTCTTGCCCATTTGTGTTTTCCTTCTATTCCTCTTGCTGAAAAACTTTAAAGTTACGTTTTCATAATAAAGATACTTATCTACGAAACCCAAATGAACTTGCTTTGTCTCTCAGAAAGCAAATCATGACTGAGGCTTTTACTACAAAGCAAAATATGAACTTGCTCAGCCAATCATCCAAGAACTCTCTTTTCCATCATTCTCTCCCTTTGCATGTCAGCCAGGAAGAAGCAAAGACCTGCCTCTACATTGACACTTACACATATTAGCAGACATCAAGATCCAGATACATTTATATTTTTATAGATTCAAATAATAATAATAATAATAATAATGAAGCAGTAAGTGGAGTACAGATGACAACATGCCATCCAGGATTCATTCCATCTTTTCATGCAGTCGTTATCGATCTCCATCAACCTGCCCATGAAGAGTCATTCAGTGAAATTAAGACAAACAAATCAATATGAAGTTGATGCAGACAAGTTTATTAAAGCTGTGCTCAATGAGAATGTTCTCATTCGGCAGCAAGGTGTCTTCCATTTCCCCTGTCTGATGCACTTACCAAGTACAGTCATTGTTTAGAATATTATACTTTTAAGAAAGATGATGTTCCTGAACAGGAACATAATACCAGCCTGAGGGAGTTCCAGCACACAGTTACACAGTTATTATACAACAGCTATGCTGTCAACTGCCCTGGGAGTCAAGCCCTAAAAAGCCACAAAACCAATTTTTGGCTGCAGTAAAATGAGATTTACTTTGTGTCACTTTTTTCCCTTTATTGTTTGGTGGCGCAATAGAGTTATTTATATGTTAATGTTGATGAATATGAGACTACATTAAAAAAACAAATGCATATTATACTTTAAGAAACTGAAAATTAAATTTAAATCCACAACTAAACTTGAATTTCTGCAGAGATACAGGCTACACTACAAGCTACCATCAACCTTTCTTTGCATGCAGGATTTTGAATATACGTACCATGTAGCACTGACTTCATTCAGTAAGATCTCTCCAGCACCACATACACTGCTCTGTTGTCTCATTAATCTTTCATAGCATCCTCTTTTCATATCCCCCCATTTCATAACTTAACAAGCCACACAAAATATTTATATCACAGACCACCTTCCCAGCATCACCACACAACGCCACACAGCATGACAAACAACAAACCACCTCATTAAAAGATATGTGTTCCTTTAGCAATTCACTCTCTGTGTAGTATCTGCTTTTGGTATATTTATATCAGCAAATTCTCCTACTTGCAGGGACCAAATACAAAAAAAAAGAAAAAAAGTGCTACGAAACATGTGCTACTTTATAAGCTAAAACTGCACATGCAGTTAACTGATAAAATGGATATTAAGGATGTATAGATCATATAAGTTTCTCAAGGCACAACAGAAGTAAATTTAAGGAGATCTTGTGAGGAACTTCAGCTCCTAATTCTGCGCACATCCTTCGTGTGCACACCAACACATTTAGTGGGAAGTGGTGCATAATCATGGTTCATGTTCCTGGTTCATGTCATCACCAATTTACCATAGCACTTTTTAACAACAGGGACAAGATGAGGAATCCTACTCAGTCCAGTCACAAATACCTCAGTATCCCAGGTATCCTGCCCCCAAGTAGCTCTTGGCATTACAGGAGGAAATCCTCAGGTTGCTCTCCCACCTTCTCCAAAATGAAAAACCTCATTCTTCTGACTATTAAAAGACTCTCAAATTCAAGAAACTTCCTGCAGCATATCTCAGTTTCCCCTGCCCAATTCACACTGTAATTTGACCCTGCTTTATTAGCTCCATAAAGTAAGGAATTATGGGACTGAACAGCAATTTTGGCAAGAGAAAAACAGAAGTCGGGGGAAACAAAACCTCCTTTAATTGCTCCAAGACTCCTGAGGGATTAGGGTATGAGGGAGCAAAAATATTTCCCATCACTCCCTCATCCATCACCAATATCCACACAGCAAGTGAAGATTCCTTTCTTTCTGTGTTCTTAACACTGCAAACTAAAGGACTTTTTATGGTTCCAGCATATGAATCCTCACACGTATTTCTTATTACAGGACAGAGAAGGATTTCCCCCCCCCCCCCTCAGTTTTCACCCAATTTGCTGTCATAACATTTTGGACCCAAAAATCAAGAACACAGTGTCTAGAGAGGGTGGCATTCCAAGGGCTATGAACACCTCTCACATACCAGAGGACGTGTATCAGCAGCTCCACAGCTGGAACTGATCCTGGTACAACTTTCCTACTTAATGATATTTAATTACTTTTTTTCAAACACAATTCCATTAAAAAAAAAAAAAAAAGAAAAAAGAGAGAACTCCCCTCTCCACATCTCCCTGGCATTCCACACATGGATAAACAACAGGGTTGCTTATATCCTAGACACAATTTAATGCCTTTGCTGTTGAAGCCTTTGGAATATCCACACAAGCTTGCAGACAAACTTCTGGAGACACTCATAGAACCATATCCTTCCAGACAAATTAAGTCAAAGCAACAGGAAATCCTATTTTAATCATGATTTGCATCAGCACCCAATAAACTATGACTGAAGTTAATCTTGTTTTGTGTTTATTCTTTGTGGTTTCATAAGGAAGACACAGAATAACCACCAATCTCACTTCCTTTATTGCTACTGAATACTTTACAATGTTAGCAGTTTATGTAAACATGTGTTGTGTTTTCCAACATTTTTATTACAAAATCATAAGTTTCCAAATACTTGTTCTTTGAAAGAGTGAATTCCTAACACTACTGACGTACAGCTGAATGATGAAAAGGAGTTTTATTTAAATAATACCTGCATTTAAAATGGATCTTGGACATTGAACGGGTAAGAAAATCCTCTCTGTGCATTTTTGGCATTTGAACACTTCATCAAGATCAAGATGTTGCATTACCAATAATTTCATTTTTATGTCCTTTATGATTTCAGAAATAATGACCCCATTAATGAATCAAGCATTGACTTGGACCAGTGAAAAAACTGAGTCACACCAAATCCTAGCCCAGCAACCCTCTGTCAAATCCAGATCCAGTCCATCACTAACATTCCCAGTAGCTCCCCTGTTTTGACCCTACATTTGGTCAAACCTGACCAACTTTGTTTTGCTGCTAAGTTTATGCCCTAAAATGAACTGTTATTTTCTTTTCAAAATGATGATTTAATAAAAATCCTTACTTTCCTGCCCCACTCTGTTTCCCACCTTTCTCCGAACATCAGTCCTCATCCCACCAGGAGCAGGACTGCTGCCTAAGTGTTCTGGGGTTGGGGGAGAAGCACAGGTAAAGAAAGACTATTTAGGATTAAATTTACCCATCCCCTACTGCTGTGGGATGCATCACGTTAACCACTTGGTCCAGAGGATGCCTGCGCAGTCAGGGGACACACAAGGACCAAAAGACAGGAAAAACACTCATGATACATGGAATATTCAGATAATTTAGCTAATAAATCTTTGTCCAGTAACATACACCAACCAGGTTTTCCAAGAGCTTATGATTTGTTGAAGTTTCTCAAGGAACAGCCATATGCTCCATGTGAATGCTGACCTTCTCTCTCTCCAACGCTAAATTCCAGAACTCAGCTGTTGATGTGCTCTTAAGAAAGAAGCACCCCCCTTTCCTTTAAATTAACATATTTACTTTCTCTTGAAGTCATTTTCAAGATGCTGAGTCATTTAAAGTTGCCGGAATGACCCCGCTCAAACATATTCATTGCTGCAAATTTCAGTATGACTGAGAAATAAGCCATTGAAAACAACACCTGAGAATAACAATAATAATAAAAAAATAACCAGGCAATCTTACTTTTGGTGTTGCTACTGTCATGGCCCGGAACAAACGAAAATGGGCTAGAACATGTAAGTTAAGTGATCAAAGACTGACCTGGAAGTTCTTCAGTTACAGAAACATGCAACAGAGCACACAGTTCCATTCCCCTGTTCTCCAGGCATATTAAAGGTGTACAAAGCTCCAATTTTTGTTCTGTAATTGCCTCTGTTTCCTTCGAATGTAAAAGGCTTGGACTTTTATTTTTCAGTAAGCATGCTAATATCCTTTTCCCTTTGTTTTGTTTGCTATGTGATTTGAAGAAAGCCAAGCAGGATGTGAAGTAGAGCCACATTTCCTAGCTTCTTCTGTCCCCAAGAAAAAAAAACCACAGGCAATTCCAAAAGCTCACCAATAAAATATAAACTGGAATGTGTTAGTTTTGAAAAATGGATCCCTCTTTTATTACACCAGCAGTAATCTGCCATATTGTCCTTTTTTTTTTTGCCTGAGTTTCCTGCGAGCTGCAGAAGAGACAGTTCCAGCCCCCTGGGCACAGCCGGGCCAAAGGGACAGTCTGTGATTATCACAGTCAGCTTCCATTTTTGAATATCACCTTTTGACTCTCTATTTACTTGAATGGCCTTCAGGTTTAACAGCAAATACCTTTTACACACCTGTGTAGAAAACAATGGGAACGCCATGGCCTGGAGCAGCTGCCGTATCAAAACTCGAACAGTGTGTTCCTACGAAGGGCAATAACCAACCACGGGATGACAGGAAGAGCTAAGCTTTATTTCCACCTCTAACACCGACTTTTCCCTTTCAGTGACACACACAATGTGGTATCCCCACGCTGCTGGCAGGGGAACCAAGTTACTGCCCCTCACCAACTTCATAAAAACGTGGAGCTGCTCCAGAACAACAAAATTGGCGTCGCCAGATCCGCAGTGCCGCGATTTTATTACCTACCCCACCCCCAGTTCCACCTGATGAATCCCCGTGTCCCACAGTTCTGGCATGAAACGACCCCAGTGAACAAAGTGAAGAGGCTGCTACAAGAGTGAATATTTCAGCGCTCAGTTACCTTGGGGAGATCTGTAATGCTCTGGGTAAAATATTTCGGTAACATCTGGCACCAAGCAAGCAAATGAAAGAACTCAATCAGCAGCTTTTTCTCCTTGCTCTTGGAATCCTCTTGCTTGGAAGAGCAGTAAGTTGCTTTACATTTTCTACAGCACTGAGCTGTGGTAAAATACCCCCTCCCCGGAGAATTCTCATTTTTAAACCTACAGACTCTTTTAACAAGTGAGACTAAAGTAACCAGCTGCTGCTGCGAGAGAAGTAACATTTGCAGAATTTTAAATTTCACACACACACACAAACAAAAATGAATTCAGTCCTACTTACACCAAAATAAAAATATTAATCTGCTTTACTGTAAGCTTTCACATATGTGCCAGTTTTGCAGAGGAAACATTTGGCTCCCAGACCACAACATAATATTCTGAAATACAATTTGAGCTGCTTCATTCAGGACATTAACAGGGCCATTAGAACAGGCAGTTCCACTACCACAGCAGTGGTTCTGCGGACCATTCATCCTTGGCCACTAACGCTGTGCTTAATAACACCAAAGAGTTACCCTTTTCCAGGAAATTGAACTGCTCCTAAACACTTCCAAACTTGCTGTGGTAGCAATCAGAATTATCAGGACTTTTATTAGAGTATTGCATTTACAGCACAGGGAAAGGTATCAGAGAAATGTAGTAAGAAAGCAAAATTCTGAAGAAGAAAATACGTCTTCTAGAAGACAGCTATTTTATGAGACTGAAGTATTTAAAATAAATTTAAACGTATATTTCATTCATTCTAAACTCCTTTCAGTCCTACTAAGGGAAGACTGCAAGGTCTCAGTTTTAAAATGTCATTTCTACATAACCCAAATATTTAGAATTGTATTGAGATTAAGAGTACAAATCAAGGCTGTAACTTACTTAACATCAGACTGACTTTTTACATGCCAAAGTGGAATTTCCAAAAACAAAATAAAATCCCAACCAACTCCAACAACAACATACACAAAATTTGAAGAATCCTCAGTTTTCCTGTCAGCACACAGGAAAATTTCAGTCCAGCAAAGCACATTAACTACATGATAACAGGACATGAGACAGGCATTAATACTGAATTTATGTAGAGGATACATAGCATAGATTAAGAAAAAAAAAAACAAAACAAAACAAAACAAACCCAAAACATGGCCCAAACCCACTCAGGAGACCAATGAGAAATGATCTGAGTCTCCAAAATCTCCATGCCGTGCCAACAGCCCCTACACTTCCCTGTGACTGAAGCACACTGAGCTCTGCCTTTCACCACTTAACTGGAGATTACACTAAGAAGACACAGTGGAACCTACACTGAAATTTTCCTGGGGATACTTTAATCATTAAAGATGACAAGAAAATATGACAAGAAAATACGTCAAGGGGTAACAAGGGGTAACACTAAAAATATACTGCACAGTTTGTAAAATAAACTGAAGATAGAACATAGTGAAGAACACCACCTGAACTACTTATTTGGAATATGTGAAATATTTTGGGGGTTTCTTTCCTTAGAAACTTCTGAAAACTTCAGTGTAGTTATTCTATAAGTTATTCTCAGAAAAGGGTAACTCTGCAATTTTATATGATGGAAAATGCAGTTCAAATGCATTTGCTGTTGATACTGTAGCAATGACACTGTCTGGAAATACATGGAAGGATTTCTGATACAATCACAGCAATTTGTTTCCCTGTTCAGTGTAATCCATAAAATTCACACGTGCACTGACAGGGACTAACCAGGACTCTATCCAGCTGCCGAAGCCATCTCACTTTAACCACACATATAACTAAAGGGATATGACCCCATAAGCACAGGCAGACCATAAACAGATTAAATCCCACAGGGGAAAGAGAACAACCTGTGAGTGTATCCACAGTACTGAGAACAGCAAGATGCGTGGATCTCTTAAACTGTACTTGTTACAATTTCCCTCACTAAGCAACCTACGCTGGTGAAACTCTGCACACAGCACGCTCAAGAATAAAATTAGAAACTTTGGGCATGTTTACTTTTTTTTTTTTT
>NW_020955194.1:119216-120877 GCF_003031625.1 Empidonax traillii | reverse complement strand
AAAACCCAACAAAGAACAACAACAAAAAAACCCTACAAAACAAAACAAAACAAAGAAACAAATGAGACATTTAGCATATGTTGAAAATTATGTACATCCTCCTGCTATTCTCCGCAGGATCCTGGCCCGACCGTTTTCCAACATCCAGGACATACTGCCCGTGCTTCCTATTCCTGTGATGTGTTTCATGGAACGCACAATTCATATTCCAAAGAGGGGTAAGGACAAAAATGAGTCTTGCCTGGGCTACTTGTAAGTGCATGGGGGGGGAGGGGGGGAGGAGGAATTAAAAAATGTAATTCACTGTATGGTACAAAAAATTTTTAAGGGTGTAATACCAGATTTAGAGTCCCATATTAGGAAGAAATTGTTTAGTGTGAAGGTGTTGAGGCATTGGCACAGGTTGCCAAAAGAAGTTGTGGATGCTCCATCCCTGGAAGTGTTGGGATGGATGGGGGTTTAGAGGAACCTGGTCTAGTGGAAGGTGTCCATGGCAAGGGGTTGGAACTAGATGACTTTAAGGTCCCTTCCAACTCAAGCCATTCTGTGATTCTCCCTCCCAAAATCACCCTCATCATTTACTAAGACACAACTGCAAAAAGGAACCCAAAACTATTAAAAAAAAAATTAAAAATACTGTGACTGTGTCTCTAAAATTACACTACACGTCATCACTTCAAAAAAATATGTAGTAAATTATTAAAAACACCACAACAATAAATTACACAGAGAATTATCATAGAGATGTGTTAAGTACTTATATTGCTATATTGTTAATTGACAGACTGGCGTGGCGGGAAAGAGGGAAAGCCATGGACTAAGCCACGGAGACCCGGGACATGTGGCTAATTGAGGCAATACTTCAGGACAAAACCAGCGCTTGATTTATTGTTGTTTACACACATCACAACCCGGGGCCTCTGGGCAGTGTCAAGTCTCAGCTACTAATTGCGGCCGCGTAAACACCCGGGAACCCCCGCCCGGGTGTCGAGGGGGTGTCTGCCCATAACCGAGCCGGGAGACAGCGGGGTCACACCGAAAACGGGATAAGAACAGAGGCACAAACCCACGCCGCCACCAGCAGGCTCCGCTTTCTATGAATTGGGGTGGGGGAAGGGGGGGGGGGGAAGCATCCCCAAAATCGGGGGCGGGGGGGGGGGGGGGCACCTCCTGCATCCCCTTCCTCCTCCTCCCGCGGCAGCGCAGGTGCGGAGAGAGGGAGAGGAGGAGAGAGGGAAGGAGGAAGAGAAGAGGAGGGAAGGAGGGAGGGAAGGAAGGAAGGAAGGAAGGAAGGAAGCAGCTGCCGCGATCGGAGCGGCCGGTCCGGCCCGGCGGGGCCCGGGGCGGCGGCGATGGGCGATGGGGACCGCGGAGCTCCCCCCGTTCCCACCGCCACCCCCCCTCCAGCCCCTCCGAGGAGCGGCCAACACGGCGCTGCCCCTTTAAGCATCACGTCGCCTCCTCCTCCTCCTCCCTCACCCCCCCATCCCATCGCCCCCTCTCCTCCTCCTCCTCCTCCTCCTCCTCCTCCTCCTCCTCCTCCTCCTCCTCCGTGCGGACCCGCGCGCGCTCCCGCGCCCTCCCCTCCTCCCCGCGCGCGCGCCCCCGCCGGGACACAACGGGCGCACCGCGGCCCTTCCAGAACCTTCCTCGCTCCGCTT
>NW_020955194.1:107821-118648 GCF_003031625.1 Empidonax traillii | reverse complement strand
GGGCGGCGCAGCCCCGTCTCTCTCTCTCTCTCTCTCCCTTCTCCTCCCCACCCCCCACCCCCCCTTCTCCTCCTCCTCCTCCGCCGCCGCTTTCTCCCTCTCTCTCTCAGTCTCTCTCTGTCTCTTTCTCTCTCCCCGCTCTTTTCCGCCCCTCCGGGGGGAAGCCGCTCTGCCGGCGCGGCGGCGGGCGCGCCGTGATGGACGGCGGGGCTGGAGCGGGCTTTGAGTGACAGCGCCTACCTCGGGTGCCAATCTTCGTCACACTGACAAGCGGCTGCAGCAATCGGCACCCGCACCGCCGCCGCGCGCGTCACCGCGCGCCGCCGCTCCCGCCCAATCGCCGCCCGCGCCGCCCCGCCGCGACGCGCCGCGCCCTCATGCATATTCATGAGCGCGCGGGGATTGGGGGGGGCGGGGGGGGAGGAGGAGGGGACACACACACACACACCGCCCACCCCGCGTTGGTTCGCGCGGCCGCGAGCGGTAATGAGGGGGGCGGGGTTATGGCGGAGCCACGCCCCCCTCCCTCATGCTCCTCCTCCTCCTCGCCCCCTGTATGAGGCGGGGAGAGGGTGAAACCATTGCTGGCGCCCGGGGGGGGGGGGGGGGGGGGGGGGGGGGGGGGGGGGGGGGGGGGGGGGGGGGGGGGGGAGGTACCAAGTGGCGCCGACCTGAGGGAGAGGCGGCCGCCGCCATGGTGGGGTCTCGCCGCCTCTACCCTCTACTCGCTCTCGGGTCGCCTCAGGGCGCGGCTCCCCCGGCTCGGCTGAGTCCCCAGCGGGTCACCCCGCCTTATGGGGGACTCTTGCCTCGCTGGTTGCGCCTGCGGGTCACCCCGCTTTGTGGGGGTGCCCTGTCTGGCTGGTTTGGGGCTTCGGGTCACCGCGCCTTTGTGGAGATCACCCCGGCTTTGTGGGGGTCACCCCGGCTTTGTGGAGATCACCCCGGCTTTGTGGGGGATCACCCCGGCTTTGTGGGGTTTCCCCCGGGAGTACCGGCCCCGAGGAAGTGCCGGCTGTGCGGTGCGGGAGCCGCCGCGGTGGAGGCTCCGCAAGGGCCGTCCCGGGAAGTCGGGGAGAGGTTCTCGTCTGCCGGGCGTGGGGTGAAAAGTGCCCGGCAGAGCCTTGGGACCCTTCCAGCCCCGAACCTGCGCCCCCCTGCTCCTCCGAACACCCCCTCAAAACTGCGCGGTCTGAGTGAGGGCAGACCCTGTTCTATCCGTCAGGATCCTGCTCGGTATCCTGCCCGTGGATCAGGTCCTCTCCACGGACCAGGTCCTGGTCAGATCCTGCTACACTCCCCAAAAAAGCTGCTGGGCACACATGACTTCTTGTACTGAAAATCCACCAGCGCTGTCACAGCTCCCTCCCTCATGAGTTACCACTGTTAAAACATTCCCCCTTTTCCCCCAAGCTGTTCCCTAAGGAAGGGGCAGGAGAGCAGCAGGAATGTGGTTTCAGACAGGTGCCCTGTGGCTTGGCCATTCTGCTGTTGGGATATTTAAAAAGTTTCTCCGCTGTGCAGAAGGGCTTGAATGCCTATCAGCGGGGTCACAGGTGATCTCTTGTCTCCACCTTGTTCCTCACTGCCAAGACTTCCGAAAGATCATCTCCGCAACCCCTTGCTGTCTTTGAGGGCAGAGGTTGCCAAGGGGACAAAGAAGCCGACACATACAGACCAAATCTCATTTTAGGAAGCTCAGTTTAAAACCAAAGCAGGCTTAGTTTCAGGTTTTGTAGCCCTTCTGTAGAACAGCAGCTGGGAATCTACTTGATCCTGTACCTGGTAAACTGGGAATACCCTACCTTTTTCATGGGCAATGCTACTCTTCCTGATGGTTTAACAGTAGCAAGTGACCTGGTTTTGGAGGGTAACACTCTCCTGGGCCAGGCCACTTTTTAAAAATCTGGGTAATAGTTTGGCAATAGAAACAGCTACTTAAATGTTCCTGTAAGCCAGGTCTGCCCTCAGTCCTGTGCACGTCACTGCTGTGTCAAGACCCTGCTCAAGCCAACACAGTTGCTTCAGGAATCTGGTCACTCTG
The DNA here is from genome assembly GCF_003031625.1 of Empidonax traillii. Lineage (NCBI taxonomy): Eukaryota > Metazoa > Chordata > Aves > Passeriformes > Tyrannidae > Empidonax > Empidonax traillii. The sequence goes on along the minus strand of NW_020955194.1, from coordinate 116,604 downwards.
TGCACACTGCCACCATTTGTCCACTGACAAAACAGTTGCTCCATCCTCAGACTGCCTGGAGCCTTTACAGGAGTTCCTTTTCCAGCCATTTTTCCCACACACACAGTCAGAACCACGCGGACACCAGGCTTGTGAACGGAGAGGGAACTTGCACAGAGGGAGTGGGAATGGAAATGAACCACGCTAATCCAGCGTGCTCAGATGGCTGAATCAGGGCTCAAAGTTAATTGGAATGATTTATCTGAACACAAATAAAAAAAACCCCAAACCAACCAACTCTTAGTTTGTCTCATTCACAAGAGCTTCTTTCTCTGTTTCCGCTCTTGTGCCATGTAACAACACCTCTAATAGAGTTCCTGTGGCCAGGTTGGCATCTTCTACCACAAGTTTCAGCTCCCATTATCCCTGACACATTCATTAGTGACACATTCACTAAACAGTGCTTAAAATTAACTGGCTCCCATGCCCAGACCTGCCTCTTCTTCAAATTTGATTCTCCCTGCAACCCCTTTGTTCTCTTCTGCCTCGCTTGCACTTCTTTAGATAGGAGTTTGCTGATTTCTTCTGAGAACGTACAAATTAAATTCAAAATTAATTTAGTTGCTGTTTAATCTCTTCTCCCAGTGATCTTCAAAGCCTTTCTTGATGCCTTTCCTAACCTGAATTTTCTTTTCTCCTCCTGCTTCCCCTTACTTTTCCTTCCCTTTCTGCCTGCCACTTTCTCTTCCTCATCTCCCCCCTCACACACAACAGGTGTAGGAATTCCTCATCTGCTCTGTTTTCCCCTCACCCCAGTAATCCCATCTTCTGGTCTCCTTTGTAGTGAAAGTTACTCCATCCTTTACCCTCCTCAGCCTCTTATACATTTTGTGATCTCAATAGATGTTTTAACTCCCTCGGTCTTAAAGCACATGATCAGAATGAAGAAAGCCTGGTTCCCCACACATCTGTGCCACGTGGTTTGTTAACTTTACGGTCTAAGGTACAAGCTGGAACTGAAATCTCTTCCAAAGCTGAGGTGTACTTAAGGTCTCTCTTTAGACAGCGGATGCTGTTGCCTAAAAAGCTCCTGCTGCAGCCTTTCCATCATGCGGGGAGTACCTGACACATCCTCCCTGCTCCGCAACTTATTTTCGTGAAACTAAACTATTCTGACAGCTTTAATCCTGTCTGGAGTAAGCCACTAGGTTAAAACGTTATTAACCGATGGATACACCCCAAATATACCTGTAGCTACATGACATGACCATATAAACCTCACTCCCACAAGAAAGTAATCTAAAAATCATTCTTGATCGAACTCGTGCCTTCCAGCTCTCTGAAAGCGCTGACCCCACCCACTGTCAAGAGGTCCTTGCTTTTCAGTTTGTCTTCAGTTGTCTCTGACACAGCCTCTGCAGGCATGAAAGCTAAGCTTAAATTTTTAAAATGTCACAGCTGAAATGGCTCTGGGAGATGAAGATTTAAGAAAGGCACTCGAAATTACAGGGCTTTTGAGAGAAGCCAGCAACTTGGAAAACAGGAGCAGCAGTGGAAAAGGATGATAAAGCAACTGATGTGTGGTTCAAAGGCAAACAACAAAAAACCCCCAACAAAAGGGGAAAGGGCAGGTGCCCTTTACTTTCTCTGTTTCTGGTTGTTCGAACCGTGTTGTCCCTCATCACTCCTGCAAAAGAACTAGAGTCCAATCCGTAGGATGGAAGACAGCACTCGTGAGGAAATTCTCCATACCACACATCTTGTAAGGATTATTACACAACTGATGAGCCTTATGCTCTGAACTCCCATTGGTATGGGTGCACTCACTTCAATGCAGTGGTGAGAGGGCTGCTTTTCTCTCTAAAAAAAGCAAAAAGCCACATTCCAGGGTGAACAAAATGCTATTTTAATATTTTGTAATAGCAAGTTACACGTATGTAAAAAGGAGGCTTGTAATATTCAGGCAGATAACAGAACACCCAGATTCCCCAACTTCTGTTACCTTCTTTACATTGTACATGTTAAATCAGCTTATAAAATACAGCTCATTTCCTAAAGCATGCCCAGATATGTTTGTGGGGTCAGGACCTCACTTGGTTACTGAGAACAGCCCCCAATATATAAGAGCATTCCTCACAGTTGGCCCAAATATTTGCACACACTAAGCTCACCAAACGACACGGGCACTCTCCCCAAATCTGGTCACCGAAACACACTTACAATAGCAATTTAGTGGCAGGAGGATTGTGTAGGTGTTTTGGAGGGCAAAACTGTATCCTTCATACATTCCTAATTCCTGCTGGAGGAATTAGGCTTACTCTGACATCCTTCAGTCATTTTCAAGATCTGAATATTACAACTGCGTGCATAATATAACACTAATATGCATTTAACCTGTTCAGAGAAAGATCGCTTCTTATGGCTCTTGACTGTGTAAATTGCAACTCTTTCATAATTAAGTTTTCAAAGGAAACATTTACATAGAGGGGAAGGGATGAGCTTCCATACAGGTGGCAGTAATCTGTACTCATAACTCGTGGAATAGAGACTGCAATTGCAGTGATAAGAGTGGAATAATCTAAACAGAGGAGAGTTTTCTCCAAATTTCCATAAAAATTAGATGAGTTTTTAAGTGTTGATCTCCTGACAATGGGAGGCCTCTGCAGAAAACCAGTTTCTCCTTTCGTCACTCCAAGGGAAAAAAAGGATGTAGTAAGACATGTCAACAGCTCAGATGTCCTCTGGCTGTTTGGAGAGCATTCCAAAGAGCAGCCTTGGTGCGCCCTGTTTGCAGGCACAGCACATTCACATCTGCAGCCACAACTTTACATGGTCTAGGAGGAGCCTGGGAAAAAAAAGTGTGACTTACTTTTACAATGGATAGAGCTTTTAAGATTTTAAAGCCGAAATTAATGAGTTAACTAAGTCTAAATAAATGTCAGGCTTTGCTTGAACTAGATCATGGAGATCTGCGTAACTCAGCCGGGAACACTCCCTCTGGAGAAATTAAGAGCTCATGTCCCACAGCAGGACTTGGGCTCGGACCAAGAGCTGGCACTGCAGTGCAGCACTACTGCATGGAGTTCCTGTATAGGGATCAGGATGCCATCCTTTGGATGAGCTGCTATTGTCTTATGTTTTCCCACCCTCTCTGTTCAGCAGAAAAACATAAAGCCTCCTTCAAAAGAAAAAAAAAAAAAAAAAAAGAGGAAAAATTATAAATGCCTTATTCAATATTTCTCCCCATGTTAAATCAAATTTGAATTTTCCAGAGCTGTACATTAGCTGAATCACTGGCTGCACGCTACTCACTCCATCTGTTTATATGGTTGAGTCACTGCATTACCAATATTTTAACACGTTACTTGGAAAGAATTTTCGGTGATCTGGAGGATAAACCCCCAGAGCTCTATAAGATAATGTTCCCTTCTCGGTGTTCTGCAGCACCAAACTCTACATTGCTCCCTTTCTGCTATCAGAGATGTTAATTGGAACAAACTGCTATTTTAGGAAGAAGAGCTTATAAAAGTACAGCCTCCACTTAAAGGCTGGAGACCGAGCTGTGATGTGGAAATCCACTGTCACCTCCCCACGTGCAATGCCCCGCCCTGGGAACTGTGCGAGGAGTTCCATGGTGATGGAACAAACATCTTTCACAACCCAAGGTATCTTTTTGTCACTTGAGACAATATAAACAGATTACCTTCTGAGGGCAAACTGTCTGCTTTTAATGATGCCAAAAGGTGAGGGTATCCTATTGTTTGACTGCAAAGTTTCTTAAAAAATGAGTAAAAAGAAATTTTTATTTACCTCATTGGGGGAGAAGAAGGAAAAGACAGAGGTGGGGTTGCTAATACACACCTTATTTTATGAAAAACATAAAAAGAGAATATTTTGTATGAATGACACCGTGGAGGACTATGAATGCATTCATGTTATTCTGGGAGTTGAGAAGCAGAAAGTGAAACCAACTGAAATAAAAGAAAACCAGTGAGACTAGTTTTACTTTTCAGACCAGGGGTTTAGATCCAGCTCTCGCAGAAATCAGTGGAACAATTCCCACCGGCTTGAGCGGGATTTGGATTCAGCAAAGTGAAATGCAGAAAAAAATAACCAGGAAGCATTAATGAGAGGTTCTCAAACACTGGTCTACAGAGCACTTTCTTCAGTCCATAGAGACCTGACTTTCCTCTCCATTACTCATTTACTTCCAGCTGCTTTTATGGGTTTCTACATTTTGGAGCCTAGAAGGACCGAGAGGTGTTGGGAACAGGGAATGAGAATGGCCGGCCAGCTGAGCCAGGTCTTTTGCAGTTGGAAGAGGAAAGGATTCAAACTGCTGAGCTAACAGAGAAGAAATAAAGAAGGGACTATCTGAAGGAGCAGGAGGCCATTAAGCTGAGAGGATTAGGTGGCCTTCAGTGAGGATTAGGTGCTTTGCTGCCTAATGCAACTGTCTAGCCAGGCACCTGAGCTTCCAGCACAAAGCAAGAGAGAAGCTGAGCTCCACACAAACGTCTGCGTGGAGCTGAGAGCAAATAGGAAATGCCAAGGGCAGGAGCATTCCACAAACATTCCCCTCCTCGCCTCCGCCAAGTTGGGATTTGTGGAAACTACCATGCACTCCCACCCCTGGGCTGAAAGTAGCCAAGCCTGTGCCTGATAGTCCAGGCTGCACCATATCCTGCAGGCCCACATCCTGGACAGATGTGACAGATCGGATGGACAAAGCTGGCACCCAGCTCTTGAGCGCAGGGCAATCCTTTCCTCCACACGTCCGTGTGGGTCACACGGCCCCGAGTCCAACAGCAGCCAGAAGTAAGTGCTTTGTGAATGAGTGACCACAACTGCCCCGGCCTTCCTGTGATGTATCTTAGGAGCTCCTGGGGCTGAGAGTTTACCGAGTCACGGAATCATTTAGGTTGGAAAAGACCTTCCAATGCTTAACAACCCTGTCCATGAAGAAATTCTTCCTGATGTCCAACCTGAACCTCCCCTGGCACAGCTTGCACCTTTCCGATGTAGAAATTGCAATCAGACCATTGTATTCAATAGCCACTGGCAGATGACTCCTCCATTAATTCCTTTATTCCTTTTTTGAACCCATTTACAGATTGCAGTTCTATAATGCCCTTCTGCCTGCCAGTGGCTTATATTACCTAGGTCAGTTTTTCTTCACAAGAAAGAAGAGATGCAAGAGTCTTTCTGGACAATTTTTCTAAGAGTCATTGTTGAGAAAATATTTTAGGAAAGCACGGCCTTTTGTTAACACCTTGCAGAGCAATAAGGTACAGAGATCCCCATGCTGACTCTGCATGAAATAGCTTTGGATCTGGAAGCAGTAGGAGAAATACCAACCTCATGCTGTGCCCGGGTTAGTTGGTGGTCTGGGAGGCAAACTGGCTTGAGCCTGAACGCTCTGCTAGCAAGGCAGTGCTGCTTCTGAGATCTGGGTTGTATCCCTGCCAAGGTCTGCTTCTTCCTCTGAGAAAGACTGGCCCATTCAGCCCTGGATTGGGCATCAGCAGCACAGAGATGCTTTGTGTCCCAGTGGCACACCCCAAGGGGCTGTCTCCCAGAGCTCTGCAATGCCTGGAGACACAGACCCACCTGCCCCACGGACCATCCAACAGGCAGGGTGAACTGCTTGGAGTGCCCAACCCCGCTGGCACACACTTCTTCCCTCCCATGGGACCTTCCTGAGGTTCTCCAGCAGACCTTGCTCTGCTGGTCAAGACTTGGCCAGACTAAACGTGTAACTCTGGTCTAGTGAGCAGCACATTTACCAGGGAGAGAGGACAGCTCTGCCCCAGCTCACTGCCCCAGTCAACAGCCAGTGCAGTCATGCTGGGTGGCTTTTTTTCTCTCTTATCCAAGGAATTCTGCCCAGAAAAATTGTGGATGCTCCATCCCTGGGAGTATTCAAAGCCAGGCTGAATGGGGCTCTGAGCAACCTGGTCTAGTGGAAGGTGTCCCTGCCCATGGCAGGGGGTTGGAACTGGGTGATCTCTTAGGTCCCTTCCAAGCCACATCACTCTGTGATTCTGAGTCCTGGAGAAGAGAATTATTAACAACTCACTCCCTTTTACTCATGTAAGGCATAAATCACATCAGTAAGGGATGGAATTTCCCTTTTTTTTTTCCTTAAATCGAGTAACTTAAGTTAGTGTAGATTGTATATCTTTTCTAATAATCTGTATATCTTGATAATTTACTTTCATAAATATGGCATTGATGAGGGTCAGACAGAGCACCATGAAATCAGTGGAGACCTTTTGAAAAGTGCCAGAAACAGTACTGCTTATGGCTGTTCATAGAGAGCAGGATCAGCACTGCAGTCCATTTCATAACTAACCCCTACACTCTGTAAGTAGTTTAAAGCAACAGAAAAGGCAGTGATGAAATCTGCTCTTCATCGAGAGGTGACTCCTGCTCTGCTCCCTCACCACAGCAAAGATTTACAGCTCAGCTGCCTCCAGGGTTTGTTTCCCTCAGTTTTCCTTTCTATTACCCCCGAACCCAGTCAAAATCGTGCTTTTGTTTTGTGCTGCCTTCTCCAGCTCTCTTCTAAAAATGGTCACGTTTCTGCTTTTCCAGTCGCAGAGGAATCGAAAAGCTGTGTCAAACCCAGCGTGTTTATCTCAGTACAACATCCCACGTACAAAACATGTGCCTATTTTGGCTGTCAGTCTTCATTATTTTCTCTACTTCAATCAGACCCAGGAAAACAATCACAAAACACTCAGGGGATTATTTTTATCCCCCCTTCCTCTCTGTGTGCATCCAAAGGATGCTGGCATTCCTTTGGCTGCTAAGTAAGTGTATTCCCTGACTTCACAGCCTCCACAGGCAGCAGTGCAGCTCCCTTGCTGCACAGTTTGTGTGACAGACTGCGTTTGCACAGTGAGATTCAATCCTGTCTGCTTGGAGGGACTTGGGCTGGCTTTTTCTCTTTAAAACTTGAGAGCAACGTTTTGCATTATCAAAGGTTTGGTGTTTCGTGTTGTTCCTCCCCCCCTTCCCCAATTAGTATAATGTAAGTTGCATGTAGCCAGACTCTGTGGTGACTGTAAATTCCAGCTGCTCCCCTAGTACACCACGGAGGGGTAGGACACTACTGAGACAGTTAAACATGGAGAAAAAAAAAAAAGAAAAAAAAAAAGGGGAGCTTTCAGAACCCCCATTTTCCTGTCATACCTAGACCCAGCCTTGCCCCTCTCTTGTACTCCGGTTCAGTTTTGTATCACCACCTCCACTGCTGACAATACTTTTTTCAATGGGAATATCACAGCCACAGCCACTGCCAGAATCTCTTGGCAAACGAGCTGCTCTCTGAGTCAGAGCCTAATGCCATTACAAGGTCTGCAACAGCTGCAGCAGTCATACATCTGCAAGTCATTTGAACATTTTATGATGAATAAAAACTATCCATTACATAGACCTATACGTTATATATTAACCCTAATACTTATTCAGTTACACTAACAATAACCTTTTCCCTCTGCATGCTGTAAACTTCTTTGGCTGCAGCACATGTTAACGGGGGTACGCAGAGCTCCAGTCCGTGGTGGAGCAGTCCCTGTGTACAAATTACCTAACTTTTCTACCTATTTAAACACAAAATGATGGAGGGAAAGAAAGAAAGAAAGTGAATGCAAAGCTATAAAAATTCAGACCATGCATGAGGAAAACATTTTTATATAATTGCATGGGACTGCACACACTCACACAAATAGAGGGGACCCAAAACAATGAGAAAGGCAGAGAACACGGACTCAAAATGTACAGTTAAGAGATCTGATTTTGATACGCACAGATCTCAGACCCATCCAGGTGTCTCCAGCCAGCAACAGGATCCTCAAGAGCACAGCCAAGATCTGAAACCTACTAAGTCAGAATTCCGACGGCGGGGCAGTGGGGCTTACGGAAAAAAGAAACCGGAATTGTGAGGAGTTAAAATCCTTTAAAATAATAACGAGGACAGAGAAGCATAAATGTGGTTTCATGAAGGAAATGTACACAGAGCCGCAATTTATGAAGTCAGCCCTCCAGGACATTACATTCCTGGTGGAAGCTGCTGAGCCCGCTCAACATAAATAGGTGTAAAATACACTCACCGGCTTAGTGACTTCGAGGATGGATTCCCATATGTGATTCCCTACCAGTGAGTCTTCTACATATGTACACTTTCACAACAGTAAATGCGAGCCGGGCAAGACATACCTCCCTATGAGTTTCACCATAAGAGTTTTAAAGAGACAAGGCGAAAGTCTGGCGTGACAGAAATTATCGTAAATTTTCCGTGATATTCATCCCAGAGCCAGAATTTTACTACCAATCCACATGCATGTCAATGTGATTTCATGTTTGTTTATTATGTGTCATTTGCAAACTCCTTGGGATTTTCAGAAATATATCCCTATTGTTTCCCAGTCGCTTTTACTCTGTATTTCATGGAGCAGTGTAGTGCCCATCATAACACCAGTATCGCTTTGGAGGCAGAATGTCCATTAACTTGCACTTTCACACTGAGTTAAATTAGTAAACTGCAGAATAGTGCAGGTTTTAAGTAAGAATCAGCCATTAGAATTGCCTAACAGTCAGAGAAGTGACTTTTAGGAAACGTTTTTTTGACTTGATCTGCTTCCTCTGTGCAGTCAGAGGCCAAACTGCTTATTTTACTGGCAGTCCATCCTTATTGCTTGTGCTGGCTCTAACATTGCCATTCAGACAATCCACACATTAAATATGAGAAAGATCACAACATCCTAAAATCCTAATAAGGTTACAAACAGTTCATTTAA
>NW_020955194.1:0-107751 GCF_003031625.1 Empidonax traillii | reverse complement strand
AAAAAAAAATAAAAAAGGGGGGGGAAGACGTGTCTCTTCTGATCACAAAGATAACTTACCAGGCGTGACGTGATGCAATGATGTCTTTCTAAGTCAGCAGCCAGCCAGCTGTCTCCTTGCTGCTGCTCCTGCTTTTCCCATGCTCCGGGGGAGCGGAGCTGAGCAGCCAGGCCAGTTGCAGAGCCGCTGTCGAGTCAAAGGGCAAGAGCAAAGCTTAGAATAAACACGTTGTTTTCACTCGCTCGCTTGAAGTGCTGCCAAATCTCTTAACATCAGCACACGTAAACCCGGGCGAGCATCACGAAGCCCGAGGCCCGAGCAGCTGGAATCCCCGAGTTGTTACCCGGGATCTCAACGTCCAAAAAAATAGCCTCCCCATTCCTCGAGGCCGTGTGGAAAATCTCAGAAAACACAACCGCAAAAGCGCGACTAACATCAAGGAAAAGAGCCCCCAGTTACTTCTTCCTTCAGTTCTCTTTTTTTATAGTCATCTCAAAGTTTCAGGGGTGGGGGGAGCGGGAATAGGGGTGTCTCTCTGGAGATTTTTAAAGATGCTGGTTTCCCCAGACTGGGCAGAAGAAAGCAGTCATTGATTCTGGAGATAAATCCTGAGGTTACTCAAGGGGAGGAAGGCTATGAAGATAAGCAGCTCAGGGCCCAGCAGTAAACAACCAAACAGCAGGAGCAGCTGGAGGAAGGGCAGAACTGGTCCATTATTCTCTGTCCAATGGTGACCTTCAAGAAGCAGGAGTGGGGCAGAGTAGTGACGTCCCTCCCCTGTACTCCAAAATTCTACAGCTTCGAAACAGTTCTTCAGCAAGGACTGGAGAGAAAAAGCTCCCTCTCCACATCCAGCCGCCAAGAGAAAACGAGTTGAAAAACACCGATCTCTTATGGCTAACGGGAGGGCAATATAAAAGATGGAGTCCATTGACTGGTGTCCAGAGACAACAACCTGGTATGAATTCCAGCACCATTCCACTTCCCAGCAGCTGGATTTCTCACCAGGGTGGATTGCTGGTTTTGGACACCTCCCCATTTTTTCCTGTCTGTTAACAGTCTTCCACTAGCAAGTATTTGGAACAGTTGTAAAGCTTTTTTTGTATCTCAGCGGCCTTGCCATTGCCCGAGTGCAGTTTCAGAATCGCTGGCATTGCTGTGCAGACTATCTGAAGTGTATTTTTGTCACGCTGTTAATAAGGGTTGTGTCTCCTGGGAGAACCTCAGCTCGCTCCAAGTTCCTGAACAACGTGCGCGCTCGAGACAGGAGATGTGAGGGGAAAAAAACTTTCCCGTTTTTGACTGGTTTTTATTCTGAGTTGCTCGCTAAATACATGTGATGGGCAAAGAAAAAGCTGGGACCACTCTCCTCACTTATAAAGCAAGGGTGAGAACCCAAGGAATTATGTGTCTTGCCAGCACAGGCAACCAGAGGTCTCACAAATGATCCAGAACCAGCCCAATACCTGAGTCATTAGGCCCATCCTTGCTCTTGGTTCCCGTATTATCCTCCTGTTTTCTGAATTTGTTCCCAGCTCCCCTCACGTTTTTCCCAGCCCTCGAACAATAGGATACATCTCACTTTCAGGAATACCCCAGGAGAGTTTTGGAAACATCCATACAGTTCAGGATGGCCTTGTCTGGCGTGATTTTAAACTAAAAAAAAAGAAAAAAAAACCCCAAAAAACGTAGGAGATGCTTTTCAGAAAAGGAACGCATGGAAATGAGCAATGAAAGCATGAAGCAGTGGTTCTCTCAAGTCCCTTTCCAAGCCTCCAGGGAAAAATAACTCCAGCCCCCTTCTTTGAGACAAGACATGAGCATTTGCCAGGCACAAGGTGTGTTGTGGTTTGCACATTCCCTCTCCTGTGGTAGACAGATGCTGTCACAGATTTTAGAAACCAAGTGTACCCTCCACTGCACAAACAGCCAAGTGGAATGCCAAGAGCATCTCAAAACTATGGAGAAAGACGAGACAGAAACAGAAAACCGATCACAAACTCAACCAAGAACAACAAAAAAAGCATAAATAGCCTTAATAAGCTCATTTTTTACCTTGCTGTGTGTTAACTGCATTAGGAACTGTCTATCCAGGCTTGATATCTCGGATTTGGAAAGGGACACTGCCATTTAACCACATTTCAGACTGGAGTAACAAAGACAACTAAGAATTTTAGGCATTATTTTTAACTAAAACACACAGCACAGGTTGTAGGAGTTTTAGAAGTTAACATGCATGTAGGCTGTACTGTGTGATGCTGCAGATTTACTGAACCATGCTCCTGCTCATCTATTTCTCAGTTAAAAGCTTGTTGAGAGTGCAGGGGAGACCAAAATTTTGAGAGTTGACCCACCGACTCCATACACTGAGCCAAAGTTTTGGGGATATTTTATTATAAACACACATATTTATGTCCCCAACTCTGCATTACTGCAGTCTTTTCTTCTTTCCTATCCCAAAGCTGCCACGTATCCTGAGGCTTCCAGAGGTGGGTATGAATTTCCAAGTGTAATCGAATGTGTGTAGGCAAAACAAAAAGAAAAAGGAGGTCAGAAATATGTGTAGCTTGTATTAGGAGTGGTACCATCCTGAGCTGAACACTAAGGATAATATATAAGCACCAAAACCATGGAATCTTAGAAAAGACGACAAGTATTTACAATTCCATGAAGTGAAACCACTTGAGAGGAGAAGGACGATCTGGAAACCTGATGGGATATTTTGTTTTGAGTCCCGAGTTTAATTAATATTACCCAGAGTTTAGAGGAGTTTCTCTTGAAGGGATAAAATTAAAACAAATAAACAAACAAAGCTGCAGTGCGAGAATGCCCTGGTTGTGAAGTCGATCACTCAGACGTTCAAAGGACCTGCACTAATCCTTGTTTTAGCTCCTTGTGCCTAACTCTGTGTGCAAACAGCAGCAAAGAAACCAATCTGGAATAGCACAGGAGGGCTGTAAATCCCAGGCAGATGGCAAACACTCGGGCCAAGAATGATTCCAAGATTTTTTGTTTATTTTTACAGCAGAGGGGACCTGAACCTGCCCCTGCAACACTGTCGCTGCGGAGCAACTCGAGGAGCAGGAGTCTCCCAGGTTTCTTCCCAAACACTTTAGTGTGGAAGACTCCACACTAAAAATTAGGAAAATTAATAATAAGTGCCCTTCTAGCATGTTGTACCTTGAAGGATAAGCTCTGGGGAGCTCTAGGGAGATCAGAGACCACTTAGCAACCTGTGTTGCTACAGAACAGAGTAGGACGGGCTGAAGGTGCACCATGACCACATAAATGGGCCTGGAATTTGTTGCACAAGATGAGCCTGAAGGAACAGGAGTTACCTGGTCTGAAGAGGAGAGTAAGGGGAACCTTATTACTACCTTTAACTACCTCCTTGGAGGGTTTAGAAAAGAAAAAGCCAGGCTTGTCAAGAGGTGTGCAGTAAGGATCAGAAAACCAAAAATTCCAGTTAGGTAAGAGGTAAATGTTTTGTTTTCTGGGTTGTCTTTTAAGTCTCAAGAGTGGTCCAAATGCTGGAGAAGGTGACCAGAGATACTGTGTGATCTCCATCCTTGAAGGCATTCAAAACTCAGCTGGTCAAGGTGCAGGACAACCTGATCTAATTGCACCTGTTACGGATCACCTCAGGACTTCCCTCCCAACCTCAATTTGCAGAATTCTGATGTTATGATGCTACAGGACACTCTGAGGATGCTTTCTGCTCACACACTGCACTCATTGATCAGACTCACCGGGTATTGAAAGTGGAGCAGACAAGCAGTGCAAGCAGCTTAGGGGCTGGCATCTCACGTGGTGAGAGAAAAGATATAGGCAAGGTTTTTAGGGCTTATCGAATGTGTTTTGATTGTTGAATATTGGGGACATACTGTGGAAGATCTGTAAGTGCACCCACTTAAAAGTCTAATTACCCAAATTTAAAAGAAATTTTGAAGAGATCCTTATATATTTAAGTTCTTATCATAACTGGAGGCAAAAGGAAGCACAAGAAGGACCAAAAAGGTCTCGAACTAAAATAAAGTGAACACCACAAGCTCTGTTGACATTATAACTTCTGGACTTCAGATTAGTGGGTTTTCAACAGGTGTCCAGAACCTTCTGGGCTCCAAGTTACTTCAAAAGATTTAAGTGGAAGGGAATTATGAAAACCAATTTTATTACCACCTACCTACACCTAAAAAAAAAAAAAATAATAAATCAAAGAACCTAAAGTTTAAAAACCATTCCCTTTGAAAAGGAAAGTGGCTGCTTCATCTTTTGAATTCCACTTTCCAGATTTCCATGTACTCCCCCATTAACGCTATTTACATTGAAACCCTCGCTTCTGAAACTTGTGCTGGTTCTGAAAAGCTGGTTTTCACCATAAATAAGCTGAGACCTAATTTCTTTCACACCTGTGGTTTTCCAGGTGTTATGTTAACATCCTGTATTCTACATTCTTCCCAAGAAGGTCCCTGACTGTATCTAAGGAGTGCCCAGCACAGCAAGACAAAGTTACTAATGGTGCAGAGTTGGAGCATTTTGTGTCACACCCTGCTTGAAATGTTAGGACGTGACTCAAACACAGCAATATCTGATAATGGCCAAGGACAAAAAAAAAAAAAAAAATTAAAAAAAATGAAGCCTTTGTCATTAAGTCCAGGAAAACAAAACAGTGGGAAGAAAAAAATCTTAGTGCCCTTCCTTGCATTATCTGTCCCCCCCAGAGCACACTGGTTCACCGAACTGAGCAAACCTAAGACGGGCACCTCAAGAGTTGTGATGTTTATTTGACTTCCAGCTTCATTTTGGAGGTGCAGAAAGATCCCTGGAAGACACAGAGATGGGATTGCACAGATAGGAAAGGCATTCATGGTTGATTTCTGCTGTGATCATGAAACAAGGGCAGCAAAATGCCCAGCCCAGAAACAGATTAGAATCTGCTTAGTTAAAAACACAGCTGAGGAGAGAGTAGGAAGTTGACTGAAAGCAAGACACGCTGTTTCAACTCTCTCCTGACTGCATTCAGTCAGTGTTTGTAACAACAACCCTCCTTGGAAGTAAAGAGGGCACAAGGTGAGCAAGTCTGACTCCAAACTGCCAAGAGTCACAGCTACCGGGGGGGCAGGCTGAGTAAAGACACATTTCACTTTCACTGTTCAGGTCCTGACAATTTGCAGCCTCCTTCCCTAATCACAGAACAGTTCAGGACACAGTTCCGCACCAGCACAGCTCCAACCTGCAGGGCTCAGGTTACCACGTGGAGTGTCGGGTGATAACACAGCACAGCGGCTTCACTGGGGCCCTCAGCAAAGGAAGACCCCGATTCTTTCATGTTTTTAACGTCAACAGCAAATTTCCCTCCCCTTTTACAAGCACAGTGTACGTGGTACCACCGCTGTCTCCAAGTGACTTTCTGCTCTTTATTCCCCAGCACGTGGGTTTATACGTGAGCTGATTTCCAAATTTCAGTTGGAGTCAGTAACATGCTTTTGGGGTTTTTATGGGACAATAAAATTGCTTGCCAGGGGTTTCTGACTTCACGTCCTACACAGCAGATTGATGTAGGCCTCTTGATCCCCCTTACCACATTTTTGCCATGTTAGAGTATAAAATATCTGCTCCCCTAATTGCACCCAGGGATTCACATCCAATATCCAGATAGACTCCTAAAGCTGACTCTGTTTACCCTTTGATCTTGCCTAGTCTGTTGCTTGAAGGAATACAGACAGGTGATGGGAAATGCTGGAGCTATTGCAAGAACTGCTTAAACACCAATGAACTCCAAAACCCCCAGAATGAACAAGAAGCCAAAATGGAACTAAACCCACAACAGCTGGTGGTCATCAAGGCAATTTTCCCAGAAGGCAGAAGACTGTTACTAATAGGATGGAAATACAGAATTTACTGAGACCAACTGGAACTGCTGATAACATATATTGAGAAATGCCTCATTTTGCACATTTTCTGCAGAGCAAGAGTGAGGCTGGACAACAATTTTAACTTTCAGTGTGGGAAAAAATAAGTGGAAACTGGAACACAGTCCCAGCAATTAGTACCAGGAGCTAATTTTACGATAATGGTATTTTCATCACATTTAAAAATAACGATCAAGTGTTTTTATCCATAGAAATACATTTTTTTTTTCCCCTCAGAGTTTAATCAGTGCAGTATAGTTCATCAGGATCTGCCCACTGAGATTCTCTTACATTTTAAATTATTTCAATTACTGCAGAACCTGGATGCTGGAACCCCCAGCAGATGATTAAATGAAGTTGTATGTTCTGTTCTCCCTTTACGACAGCGGAGGTTTTGAGATGTTTCAATCACATTACATAAACCTGCAATCCTCCACTAACACAAAACATTCCCTCTTGCCACAGGAGACAAATACTTCTTGTGCTGCTCCCAGCCAATGATTTTAACTTCAAATCCAGAGCAAACATAATCTCTCCAGGGCTGGGGACATGTTTGTGTGCAAGGAGAACAGCAATAACAAATTGTTCAACAACAATACCAAAGGAAAGCATGGCACATTCCCTTGAGCATGTCAGGAAGTTAGGGACTAAGAACCAGGAAGAACTGCTCAAAAGCCCAAGTTATTATGCATTTATTTATTATTTATTATCTGATTTATATTATAGAGATGAAGCAATGGTGCTAAATAGAACAATTCATCATTCTGCCCGGGCATTTGCTTTACATGTGGTTCTCTCAGTGCCTTGGTGATGGTCTTCCAGAAGATGGCTGAGGCTGCCTGAACTTTGAGAGAACAGTAATATAATCAGCAAATGTGTAAGTGTGGTACTCGTGGTGCTGAAGGTTCTTGTAGGTGGAATTATCCATTTCCTCAGGAGCAGGCTCGCCAAGGGCTCTGGTCTCTGTGAAAACAAACAGTAACTGGTGACTATAAGGATGCCACACCAGAGGACAATCAGCCTCCTTACACTGCCAGATCCCTCAGCCACTCGACATTTAAAAGAAAAAAGAGTCAGCAACTACAACAAAAGGAGAATTCACTGAGTTCTGCTGGTACCTTGTCTGGTCCTAAAGCAGCACATTAATGTGCAGTGGGGAACAGGAATCAGTGCAAGGCATCTAATACAGCAAGTTCTTACAACCTAAACTACCACCTAATGCTGGGGGTGGACAGGGCAGAACATTTCATTTATCTTTTGAAGGCATATGTCTGCATTTCCTGGCTTTTTCCATCGTTGCCTTGGTTTTCACTCCAGCCAGAACAGTAGGTGACATTCTCAGCAAGCCAGGAGAGGCAAAGAGCAGTACAAATGATTTATCATCACTCCAGACCACAAGATAAAGCCATTAGTGCTACACCACAGATTGAATTTTTTCCACAGGGAGAAGTGAGGGAATTAGAAAGATCTCCACAGTTTAATTTCAAATGTGGTTATACCAAACAGTAATATATCAGGAGCCTTTGATGTGAATTTCCTTTCTCCTAAACTTTGTGTCAGCTCTTCTTCATAGAAGAATAACCCAATAAAGTTATTTAGAACTCCTTACTTCACGTTAAAGCCAACATTAATTCTTATGCTTTTAGACTATTATGCAAATGGAGGCAGAGTCATTTACATAAAAGGTTCCCGGTGTGGGCTGATTTTACAACCAGGGAAATTGCAAGAAATAAAACTTTACTTCCCAATAATAATTTATTCTCGTATACCCAGAGCTTTAACTGTAGGAAAGACACACAATCTAGTGAAAAGCTTCACCACATAAACTTGTATGTGGTGGCTTAGGTTAGACTGTATTAAGCTCTTTTTGTAATGTGTCCATCTACAATAAAAAAAAAAACTCGAGCAAGCGAACACCAGGGTTTCCCTTTGCTTAAGACACAATTATTGCGGCGTAAAGCAATCAGATTAAGAGCAGAATCCATAACATTTAGCAAAAATCCCAACGTAGTAAGCCAAGGTTTCAAAGCCTGTGACAGGAAATAGCCCTGTGCCTACTGCTCAGCTCCTACTGAGCCAGCTCGTAGGAGACAGCACCGCAGAGATAAAAGCCAGATGAAGTCTTTGCTGCAAATCGCAGCAAAGAACAAGCAAGCGTAGGCAAGTGTACGTTCAACCTGCAAGAGACAGTTGTTCCAAATCAAGAGGCAGATGCTCAGGAAGAAAAGCAGATGGAGTCTCATTTTTCCTGCCCAAATACACTGTGCTTGGCTCCTCAAAGGCAAAATTTATTCCTGAGTTCATCCTCCCCATACTTCAGTCTTCATCTCTGCTTTGTCTCTTAGGGAGCAAAGCACTTCACAGGCTGTTCTTCCGAAATGAATCACAGGCACATTTCTGAGTTACCACGCTACTCCTTTGCTACTTACTCAGCAGCTCAAGTTAGCAGCTTTTGCCGACTGCTCTACAAAGGGATGACATCACCTGAGCATCCAGGTTTGTAAGGAGAAAAATTCCTTTTATGTCTTCCCTGTGCCTGCTGCAGAGTTTGGAGATGAGCAAACGAACACATGGACGGGACAGAAGCACGAATTATGGGTGGTATCGTTAGTTGTGAACATTAAACATGGCAAAGCAGAGGCTGTTCTCAAAGAAGGGAGAGAGAACAGGATGTATCTGGAGACAACAGCGCTGGTTTTCAACAGAGTGTAGCTGGATTTGACCTGGGACCCTCTGGCACCCTCAGACATGCCACCAGCAGTAAAGGGGGGTGACCTTGCCTGTACCAACCCCCAGCTCTCAAATAGCCACTCCTCTGGCACCACCCAGCAGAAACTTCCCTGCTGCCACAGCCTGACCACCTTCACCAAGCAGGAGAAGCTCAACAGCAAAAGTGCCTTTTTCAGCAAAGCCAGCCCTACCCAAAAGGCTTTTGCTAGTGCAGTGGTGATGATGGGTCTGAGGCACAGTGGGATCACTGCCCCACTGACACAGATCTGCAGGGAAAGTTTGTCACACGGGCCTAACCTTATTCTGGATTTGCAGCATCAAAGTAGAGGAGGCTGTTTCATAGATCTGCAATGTGTCATAATCTGCATTTTTAATCATTAGCACATTTTAAGACCAAGTTAACTGAACTAATTTTTTGTATCTTTGTATTTCTTTCAATGTGGAATAAAAAAAAAAAGACGCTTGAGAATCTAGAATTCCACTGTGGATGAAAAGGGAGAAAAGCATCATCTGTAGGTAAAACCAAATAGCCCTTCCCAATTATTTTTTTTATTTTTTTTTAGAGAAAGCTTCTGCTGCTGACTGCAAGGAGGAACAAGCAAATTAAAATATCACTTGCAAACAGCGCTGCATTTTATTATTTGAATCACAGAATCATTTAGGTTGGAAAAGACCTCTGAGTCCAACCTTAAACTGATCATCACCTTGTCAACTGGACTGGAGCACTGAGCGCCACATCCAGTTGTTTCAGTTGCCATCAGGGAAGAAGGTAAGCAAAGAGATCAAATTAAGAGCCAATTAACCTCTTAAAACAGAAGGCAGGTCTTTTACTCAGCACTATCTCTGGAAACTGATGTACAAAAGCAATTATTTGTCACTTCACCTGGTTAGACACTTCAGAGTCACAGAATGGTTGAAACTGGAAGACACCTCTGGAGGTCATCTGGTCCAAACCCGAATTCTCAGGCAGGCTCAGCTAGAGCAGGATGCCCAGGACCACATCCAGACAGCTTCTGAGCATCTCCAAGGATGGAGAGTCCCTCACCTCTCTGGGCATCCTGTGCCCAGAGTTGTACCACTCTCACAGTAAAAACAAAATGTTTACTGATATTCAGGCAAAACACTGTTTCAGTTTGTACCCACTGCCTCTTGTCCCATCACTGTGCAGCACTCAACAGTCTGACCTCTGCCTTCCTTGCACTCTCCCTTCAGGCATTTACACATTGATGACATTCTGTCTGAACCTTCTCTTTTCTGAGCTGAACAGTCCCAGGTCTCCCCTTTCCCCACGGGAGAGACACTCCAGTCCCTTCACCATTTCTGTGGCACTTTGCTGGACTCAATCCAGCAGCTCCACATCTTCCCTCGTGCTGGGGAGCCCCAGACTGGACACGGCACTCCAGATGCCCCTCACCAAGAAGGAGCTACAGTTCCCTCAGCCCTTTGCTGAGAGGGCACATTCCTGGCTCTCCTTCAACTTGCTGTTCCCCTGGACCCCCAGGGCCTTTCCCTCAGGGATATCACATGAAGGATGATATCCCAGCAGCTTTATAGTTATGCTGCTTTTACTTCCAAGTAGGCAAACTCTTCAAAGTAGCAGCGAGAAGGAGGGTTTAAAGAATGGCATTTATATGGTGCCTGAGCTGAAGGGCAAGAATGGTGACTGTGACAGATCAGGAAGGAGGAACATCTGCCACTTAAAAACACAAAATGAGATCAGTAGGTAGGTTAACAGGATGGTAGTAAATAAGAAGGGTAAATTAGGTAGGGAAGCAAAGCTAAGGAGGTGATTATATGATGCATGATGGTCTCTCCTAAAAGAAAAGGTCTGTTTCTAAAATACTACTGTCTCCTCCCAACTCACTACAAAAGCTAACACAGTAACTGAGTAACTGCTTCCACACTAGTTACTTACAACCTTCCAGTCTCAGAATCAACACCTGTTTCTGGCACTATACTGTGATTTCCTGAAGTCTGCTGAAATCTGAAACACTGAAAACATGAAAAAAAAAAACAAATACCAAAGCCTAATGCAAAAAAAACCCAAAACAAAACCAGAAAGACAGCAGGGTTTAAGCAACACTCAGATGGCATCAAATTCAGCTCATGAGAAAGGCAGCTACCGAACACTTCCGAGAAAAGAGAAGAGCGAAAACAAGTTTTGTCATATAAACCCCATGATTCTGCTCACAGTGGAAACAATCTTGTTTTCATTTTATAAGTAACTGGTTTATGAAACTACAAATACAGAGAAATGAAACCGCTTCCTTTCACAGCATAGCTGGAAACTGAGTATTACTGACAGCACATAACAATTAGCAACAAACAACAATTTATCCTCCAGCAAGTCACTGCCACACTGCCAGCTTCAGCATAAAGACCAGAGAAGATGTGGAAACCCTTTAAGAAAAGTCAAACCCTAGCCCAGATGAATCAATACAGTTCAAACAATTTAAAGTTGTACCCTCTGTTGTGCTGCTTTCTCCAGCCTGGGCTCCTGCTTCCTGAGCGGTCTCCTCCTTTGCCGTGGTGCCCGTCACCAACCCCGTGCTTCCAGAAGTCTCTTTCACTTCAGGACCAGTTACTTCTTTTGCTTCTGACTCCTGTGCCTCCTTCACCTTGCTCTTCTCTCCCCTGGGTGCCACTTTTTGCTCTTTGTCTTCCTGAGTAGCTGCTGAAGTTTTCAGCTGAATTGCTGCTACTTGGGTTCCGATGGACTTTTCCTCCAAACAATCAGGTTTATGAGTGACACCGGTCTGGTCTGGGCTTCTCACCACACCTGGCTCTAAGACCAACTTCTGCCAATCCGCTGCTTTTGGAGTGGATTTTACTTCAGGGTCTCTTGCTTTGGATTTTGATGCTTCCTGTCTGACTGATGTTTTAGAAAATTTGACCTGCTTTACAGGAGAGACAATTATTTCCGGTTGGCGTGTCAGCTTCTTAAGTCCATACTCTTTGTGGGATCTCTGGAACAAATTCTCTTTTGCTAGCATTGATGCCTTTACTGCTATGTTCTCAGAAAAGACGGGCTCTCGCTTAGGAAACTCAACTTTAGTTTTAACAGCCACTCGTGAATCCTCGTTTTCTTCCTCAGAATCTGAGCTAGAATCTGACTCTGAGCTGGATGAAGACGAAGTTTGTTCCTCGACCAACCCTTTCCTCCAGCCTCCTGTTGCAGGTGCAGTGAGGTTTTCCTCCTCAGAGGAGGAGACAACTCCTCGCTGAGGAAACGCAACCACAGTTTTTCTTGACATGAACCTCCTCGTGTCTTCGGCAGGTTTGGAAGCTTCCTCGAGGCTGGTACTAGATACGCTCTCACCTTTGTCTGTGGAGAGCAAGGGAGAGCTAGAAGACAACATTTTAGGAAATTCACCTGGTGCCTTGATGGCAAGCAGCTTGGTGCTTCCCTGTGGTGCCACTACATCTGGGAAACGGCATAAAGAGGATTATCATCATTACATCCCACACTGCTGTTACTCAGTGATCTCAGCCACACAGTTCAAACTTCCCAAGACAATCTGGCACAAAAATAAGCCGAAAGGGATTGTTACACTAAATGCAGGCACTGCGAAGCAGAAAGTTTAAGACATTCTAAGTTAAAGAAGCTGGAGTTCTAGTAGCACTTAACAGTTTTTGCTGCTGCAATGCTGAAACTCGTGGGATAAATCCTTGTGCTCCTTCCTTTGTCAAGAGCTGGTTTTCCCTGTGCTTCAACTCTGCATCACTGAAGTGGTTTGCAGACCCCTCCCTACCTCAGGTGAGCGTTAAGATGGTTCTTCAAATACGCTGCTGCAGAGACAAAACTTGTGTGTGAACAAGCCAGCCGAGCAAAAGACACAGTAAAGACACAGCAGCAGCTGCTGGCAACAGTTACCCTGGGAGCAGAAGGGAGGGAGGGAGGACTCCCAAAAGGCAAAGCAGAGGAATAAGACATACCTGAGGCCATACATGGCAGTTTTTACATTGCCCACATGACCTGCCAACTGAATTGTGTTTAACATTAATTTCTCCAAGACTTTATTACTTCCTATTTTCAGTTTGATACCTCTTTGTAAAACAAGGCTTAGAAGATCTCCTGATGTTTGATGTTTGCCTTTCTCTCCTCTCTCATGGATACCTGCAATAAGCTAAATTCTCCAGACAAGGAGTCAACAGGTGAAGAGAAAGCAGCAATTTTCAGGCCCTTTCAGACCCCTTGGATGCTTGTGCCAGTATCATCCTCAAGAGGCTGAGCAACAGCAAATACTGTTGTGGTTACAGAAAACAGGAGCACAAAGAGGACTGGGAGCACACTGAGAAGATTCACCATGGCTGAAATTGGCTACAGTGAGGCCAACTCTGTTATGAGCTGCACCACTTCCAACCAGCAGCGTAATCCAACAGATTTCCAGCCTGTTATGCAGATTTACCTGCACAGTTTGGAAACCCAGATCTATAAACTAGATGCAGTTTTCCCCTTACTAGTATTTTACAGTAATACCTTGTGTGATTCAAGCTCTGAACAGAAGCAAGTCTTTAGCAATGTCCAAATGAAAACACCACAGAAAAGACAGACACGTGAAATTAAAAGCAAAGCATTCAAGAAAGAAATAAGTTTTATCATAATGAAATACAAATGAAGAAAAGCACCAAGCTTACTCTACAGGTAATATTTGGAATAATTCCAAGCACGTACTTCTCTCTGTCAGATGGAAGGTGCAGGGTAGGAAGGAAGAGCAGAGGGAAGCAGGAGGATGGGAAGCCACCTCTGGAAGAGGTCTGACTCCCTGCACAGCCTGACCCAGCCAAACAGCAGCCTGGAGGAACTAACACGTGAGAAAGCATCACTCAGGATTGAAGAGTTCTTCAAGGAAGCAAACAGGGAAACCAAACTAACACAAGACTGGCCAAAGGGAGGGCAGGCAAGGGAAAGCTGAACAAAAGCTTCAGAATTATTAACGTTAAAACATCCTAAGAAACCAAGAAGGCAGGTGACACTCAACTTGCCTATTAACAGTAGGTGTTACTGTACAAATACTTAAAACACTTAAGCTTGGTTATGTGAAAAAGACAGACTTTACGATTAAAAGCTGAAACACGTAATACAACTGATACAGACACTTTAATTAGGGCACTCCAAACTTTGCACCAGCTGATCTGTATTTGCACCACTTTGCCACAAGAACAACACACCCAGCTCAGAAACAGGAGGATCATACCCAAATGCATTCTTCCTGATGCCCGTATAACATCAGCATCGTCACCAGAACGAGTCTAAAGCACATTCTCACTCGGGAGAGGTGACAGGCAGAAAGGATAGGTCTATTTCCCTTCACTGACTCTGTAAACCTGAGCACTTTATCAAAGCAAGGACAATTTGCACATCCTGTCCCAGCCAGAATCTGGAAAAGGCAGCTGCATCCTTTCTATCTTAATTAACCTGAAGTGATTGCAGGGGAAGCAGCTGGAAGAGGAGGCCTAAAAAGTCTCCTGACGCAAACTGGAGATGCAGGACAGTGAACCCAGAAGCTGATACTGAGGTACATCTCAAATACACTTAGATGCAAAAAAATAAATTCTAATAAAAAGCAATTTGCTGTTCAATGAAGGTTATAAGAATCTGTGCAGTGAAGGCTCTCTTAATGGAACAGCCAAGCTTTTATTTGCTTTTAAGGGGATGCCAGAAGTCTGCATTCAACTCTTTCACTGATCCTTTCAACAGCAGCCAACAAGCCTGGCCACTCCAACCAATGAAGCTTTCCTTTTTAAATCCCTGGATTTCCAATTTGGGACAGGAATCCTCACTGAACCAGTGCACCTCTACTTAAAACCAGCATTTTGTACAAGACACCCTTGTTTGAAATTTGTATTCCTGTTCTGACTTTGGTCAGGGACAAAAGGGGTTCAAATGCTCCTGAATGTGGAATGCAGCGCAGCATCCAAACCCAGGGTCAGGCGCTGCCCTGCCTGGAAAACCTGTGGGGCAGGAAGCATTATAACCAAATTTAACACAGCAGGGCTGTGGCAGCTTCTCAACCTGCTGCCTGGAGTTGGTATTTGTATAGGCCAACTCATTCTCTAATTCTTTCTGCCTTTTAACCCTGATAATCCAAACATTTCAAAGGACAAGGGCGAACACCTGAAGTCGAAAACCAGGTTCTGCACCTCATTAAAAAGAGTGACTTGTTAACATTCTTTTCTATCAAATTTCAGGCAGCTTGCAAAAGCTTCTTATATATTAAGACAAATGTAATTAAATCTCTCCTTAAGTCTAGTCAGGCATCACAGCAATTAACGTATCATAAAACTACAGAATGGTTTGGGTTGGAAGGGACCTTAAAGGTCATCCAGTTCCAACCCCCTGCCATGGGCAGGGACACTTTCCACTATCCCAGGCTGCTCCAACCTGGCCTTGGACACTTCCAGGGATCCAGGGGCAGCCACAGCTTCTCTGGGCAACCTGTGCCAGGGCCTCCCCACCCTCACAGTAAATAATTTCTCCCTAATATCTAACCTAAACCTCCTCTCTGTCAGTTTGAAGCCATTCCCCCCCGAACACGTTGCACAGTTTGACATTGCCCCATCCAGCCCGGCCTGGAGTATTATGGTGAAGGCAAACAGGAAAGAAGTGGTCAAAGTCACAAATATAAGTATATATGCATTTATATTATTTATAAAAATATATATATATAAAGCCTATAAACATAAATATATCCCACATAGCCACGTTCCTACAAGACCTTTACTTTTACTGCACTTTTTACTTTATACTGCACTGTACTTTTACATTTACTTTTACTATATTGAACGCTTTATCAGAAACCCTTGTTTACACGGTGGTGACCTTCCACCTGGATTTCCCAGCTCACGTAGCACCTCTCCCTAGACGCGACCATCCTCACCCTCTCCTCACCCATCCCTTTTACTGACACCCCGACACCACACTCGGAACCAAAAGGAACCCTCTTACTCTTCGGCGGCGCCGCCGTCCCGGTTGGTTTGTTCGGCTTCGTGCAGAGCCCGCGCGCCTCCAGCCGCAACACCTGCAGGCCGCCACACAACAGGAGTTAAGAAAGCGGGAGGGAATGCCCCGAACTGAGCGGATTTAGGGCCGGGGGGAAAAAAAACCGGAGCTGATAACCCGCTATACCTGGCGCGTCGCCGCCCTCCCGCCGCCCCTCAGCGCCGCGGCCGCCGCCATCTTGCCCGGGCTGGCCTTGCGGTGGCTCCGCCCTCCCCGGGCCGGTGGGCGGAGCCGGGGAGCGGTGACGTCACGACGCACGCGGCGGCGGCGCGGGCGCATGGCGGGCGCTGAGGGAGGAGGAGGAGAAGGAGAAGGAGCCGAAGGAGCCGCCGGCCATGGAGGCACCGATGGAAACACCCGCGATGGAGGCACCGGCGGCGGCCGCAGCCCCGCGGCCCGCCCGGCCCTGGCGCTCCGCGGGGCCGCGATGGTGGCCAGCGGCGGGGGGCGGCTGCTGGCGGCGCGGCGTGGGCAGCCCGGGTCAGTGCGGGGCGGGTTTGCGGCGGGGCCTGTCCGGCCGTGCGTGTGCCCTGCGCCGGGAGGGGAAGGGAGAGCCCCGGGGCCGCTGACCGCTCTGCTTTTTTTTTTGTGGCTTTCCCGCTCTCCTTGTCGGCGTTTTCTGCTGCGGGGACCTGGCTTTTAAACTTTTTATACTCTCACGGTTTTCCTCCACCAGGTACCGGTCACTGCTGTGTGAGCGGCTCTGTGTAACATATTGATTACGTATGTGTTACGTACATACATATATATATATGCACAGATATAAATATGCACGTTTATATATGTGTACATATATACACATATATAACATATAGGTGTATACATATATACACATATATGTATCATACACGTGTATATAACATATTGCTTTTATTTAAAACTAAAAAGGTATGCAATATATAATATGAAATTATATAGAGTATATCGATGTGTGTGTATATATCTATATTTATATATATATATCACAGAATATGCTGAGTCGGAAGGCACCCACAAGAACATCCAGTCCATCTCATGTCCCTGCACGGGACCATCCCCAAGAGTCACATACAAAATATGTATATAAAAGAGATATAAAATATAAACTGTCTGTTTCATGTCTGTGGGTAAGATGCACATCAGTATCTCCAAGGTGGGTGCCAGAGTTTGGTGCCAGGCTCTTTTCAGTGGTGCCCAGTGACAGCACAAGGAGCAACGGCCATAAAATAAAACACAAGAAGTTCTGTTTCAGCATCAGGATAAGCTGCTTTACATTGAGGGTGGCAGAGCACTGGGACAGATGCCCAGGGAGGGCATGTAGTCTCCCTCTCTGGAGACATCCTAAACCCACCTGGACGAGTTCCTGTGTTACCTGCTCCAGGTTACCTGCCTTGGACTGGATAATCTCCAAAGGTCCCCTCCAACCCTGACAACTCTGTGGTCCTGTGACTGGGTGAATGCTGCTGACAGATGTGTCAGACTTGAAATCTATCTGAAATGCAGGGTTACTTTGCCAGCAGATGATGATTTCCTTTTTGGCATCTGTGCAATACAGGGTTTTAAGCTTCGGCCCCATCTGTAGCCCTGTGGGAGCCCCCTTGGGCAGAGGTTGTCCCTCAAGATGGGGGTCAGCTGTGCAAGTAACCGTGAAATAAGAGCACCTTCCAAAAGAGTTGCCACCCTTCGTAGTTAAGCTCATGGCTGTTCTAGTCCCAGTGGGTTTACTCTTGTTTTCTCCTCGCAGTGGTGAGAATCTCTTCGTGTACGACTGTGCCAGCGCGGAGAAGACCTCGGGAGATAATGGGTGAGGAAATCTGCTCTGACAGTCTCTCTGTTCCTGGAGGGGCCATCTCCTCCTGAGGGGGTGTGGCAATGGAAGCAATCAAAGAGTCACGGGGCAACTCCTTGAGCAGGTGATGGGTTGGTTTTGCTAACCCTGATGGATTTGTAGGCACGCTTTTCTTTGTTTCATTCCAGAGGGGTCACTGTACTCCTTTTTCTTTTTTAGGGAAACACCAGTAGTACAGGGAAGCTCTGGATGCCCCATCCCTGGAGGTGTTCAAGGCCAGGCTGGATGGGTCTCTGAGCATCCTGGTCTAATGGAAAGTTTCCCTGCCCAAATGGCAGGGGAGTTGGAATGAGATAATCTTTAAGGTCCCTTCCAACCCAAACCATTCTGTGATTCCGTGGTAAATGAATCTCAGTGATTGTTCTCATTCAGGACAGTTACGTAAAAATGCTGCGTTCTTTATTATACCATCTAAGGCAGAAAAAACCCCCACAAGCCAGTTACAGATAACAGAAGTTAACTTCTCCTTCAGGTCCATTCTCTAAGTCATGAGAGTTCAAAACTGAAAAAGTATTTTTCTTAGTTTAGATTCAACCACTGAACATCACTTTACCTGTTTGCGTGTTTTAGCAGTTTTACTGATTTCACCCAACTTTGAATCAAGCTCTGATAGCACAAACCCTAGCATGGTTGGTTTGTTTAAGCAGGTATTCATGCAAGGCTTAGACTTTGTATCAGTTTTCTTTTCCTTGGCTTTTTTTTCTTTGTATTAATGTTCAAATTGGCTGAACCTTTTAAGCATAAATAAAACTTCTTAGGGCTTTGCTTCGAAGGCTTCACAAACTTTTGTGGTGGTGTAGGAACAACCTTCTCAAGGACTTCATTGTCTTTTGTTGTGAACTGTTCCCCTTCTCTCTATTAGGCAGGATGGAAAAGCAACAGATAAAGGAACTGATGACATCCTGGCTTTTGCCTTCTCCCCATCAGGGGATTATTTTGCCTTGACAGATGACAACAAACGTCTGATCCTGTTCCGGACGAAGCCTTCCTGGGAATGTGTTAGCGTCAGGTAAGGCAGGAGGATGTTGCATGTCACTTTGTTATGGAGTTATGGCTGGTTGATTCAGGGTTCTAAAACAGGAGTACTTGGGATGTTGATATATGTTATCACTCAGCCTTTTTTTTTTTCTTTTTTTAAATTCCTTTGCTCTAAAGAATTTAATGTTTTTGGGACTTCAGAGATATTTGTCAAGAAGTGATGCATGGTCTGCCCCACACCAAGAGTGGGATTGCAGATATTTGTATCATTGGCCAAGGAAGGATAATATCTTTTCTTATTCCAAAAGACAGTATTTGCATCTTAAAGAACTGAAACTTTACCCACTCCTAGTGAACACTTAAGATTGGGGTCTGTAATAGTGATACTGAGCAGTTCAGTGAGTGCATTGTCTGTTTTGGGGAGTTTGTGGCTGTTTTTTTAAAGCACATCTTCAGAGGTGCTGCAGCTGTTTCCCTTCTGTGCATTCCTCTGGAGGAAACAGCCTGCAGCTGTCCACCAGAGGTCCTCCAGTTACAAGTTTTCTGCTGCTGCTTGTGACAATTGTCTGTAAAAAAAAAAAAAAGAAAAAAAGGACCACGAAGGGCTTTCTGAGAAAGTAGCTGAGCGTGTGACAACTCTGCCTTTGGTGGTCTCTGACAAACGTGAGGCCCTGGTTGCAAACCAGAATGGAATGTCTGTAGCTTGGCTGTGTGTGTAGGGTACAGGATGGACTTTTGGTGGCTTAAACAGTGTTGTAGTGAGGAAGTAATCACAGCACAAAGCTGTGTCAGGGAGGTTCAGTCTGGATATTAGGAAAAGGTTCTTCCCCCGGAGGGTGGTTGGGCACTGGAGCAGGATCCCCAGGGCAGTGGTCACAGCACCGAGCCTGGCAGAGTTCAAGGTGCAGGATCAGGAGCAGGACTTCGATGATCCTTGTGGGTCCCATCCACCTCAGGATATTCTGTGACAAAGCCAGAAACGGCAAATTCTGTTCATTCTGTGTTCTGCCTTCCCTGCTGCCCTGCCTTGTGTGTCATGCCTGTCACGTGCCCTTGGATAATTGTTTGGTGTTTTAGTTTCTGCTAAAAGGCCAACTAGGACCACAGCTGGATTTTTTTGGGAACGTCATTACCTCCTATTAGGAAACTGGGAAACAGGCTGAAGACTCTCTGCATGGCTAAAGGAATGCCAAAACTGAGCTCTCTAACTTCCATCTGTGTTTTGTGGCAAGCTGTATAAGCTTCACATGTTGCTGCCTTTTGTAGTCAGCTCATTTCAGACAAAGGGGGAACTTTTGAATCTCTGTGCTTAAGATCCCAGGTAGAACAGTGAATTTGGAGCAAGGCTTATTCTTGTTGGCAAGGTAACCTGTTTTGGAACTGTGTTGCCTGAGCCTGCATTGTGGTAGTAGGCAGTCTTGTCTTATACGATTCCCACTGTTGTGTTGCTCCTTTTAACAACCCCTAAAAATGATTAGAATTTCTGTCTTCCTACCTGAAGTGTAGTATATTGGAGTTTTTTTGCTTCCAGGTGGTCCCTGAGTTTCAGAGTGGGTGAATATAAATGTCCATTCCACGTGGTCCTTGGTGTCCACAGTCCTGTGTTAGCAAACAGGGCGTAAGTTTTGTGGCATATGTGGTCCTTTATCTGAGCAGTTGTAAGGAAACTGTTACCTGCTCCACTGGCAACTGGAACTGTAAGATGCTGGCAGATGATGAGGGAAAGTCGGAGTTCAAGTGCAGGGCTTTGTCTGGACAAGGTGCCCTGAGACCGTGACTCTAACTCAGGATGCGAGGAAGAGCTTCTTCTCACGGCACAAAGTGGCAACTGGAAAAGCGTTTTCTGCGCAGTTTTTAAATATGTTGCTCCAAAGGACAGATCCTACCTTGTCTTCTCTACGTGTTGAACTTGTATTTTTATTATGGAGAGTGCAAGAAAGATCCCTGGCCTTCTTTAGAGCCCTGGCATGCTGCCTGGGCCAAGTGCTCAGTTGAGTAAGTACCAAAGCAGAATGCAGTCATGCAGCTTTTAATGACCTCCTTTTTTTTTAATCCCCCCAGGTGTTTGCTATTACGTAGTTCAGACATTTACTAGTTCTCAAAAGTGCTATTTCAGCCCCGTAATGTTATTCTCATTGCTGCCGTTGCGAGAATGTTGCAGTTGAGAGCTTTTTTTTTTGTCTGGTCTCTTGGTGTGCTTAGCTTTCAAACTTGCTGAGTCTGTCCTGCAGAGCCCTTCAAGCTGTGCCGTTTTTCTTTCAGGTTTGTGAACAGGAGATGCACAGCCCTGGTTATTACAGCTGCAGAGGATAAGATTTTCGTTGCAGACAAGTCTGGTGATGTCTATTCTTACTCAATAACAGAACCTCAGGCAGATGGAAAGCTTGAGCTGGCTCATGTGTCTCTGCTGTTGGATGTGGTAAGTGTGTGCATTGTGTATCTACTGTACGAACCTGCATTCCTGCTTGTGTTTGTCCCAGATTTATGAGGGATTTTTTTTTAATATAATGTATGTGGACTGGTGTACGTCTGACTTGTGTCATCAAAGTTTGGTAAGGAAAGAAGCTTATAAAAAGGGTTATCTGTTCTGGGAATGTTGAAAAAGACTTGGTGACGGAATATATATGGGAATTCACCCAGTCTATCATATCAGCTGAGCTCTTTCAATGTGCTAAGTTTCTTTTTAGTATCAGTGGGATTTCCGCCTGTACAGTGGCTTTCACTGGACTTGGAAGTCAACATCACTTGTCTTAGTGAGGGAGAAAATTACTGTCACAAAGATTTATGTTTAAATTGTCAAGGGAGAAGAGTGGCTCTAGTGTTTGCACCTGCCTTTTGGAGTGAGGAGATACAGATAGTTTACTGCTTTTTTATTTTCCTAGTTAAGGAGAATTACAAGCATTGAACTACTGGGCACTAAAACTCTCCCTTTACCAACAGACCCTGAGTCCTGATGACCAGTACATCCTCTCTGCAGACAGAGACGAGAAGATCAGAGTCAGCTTGACAAAGGCTCCTTACAGTATTGTATCCTACTGTATGGGACACAGAGAGTGAGTTCACTGTGGGCAAAACTCATTGTGTGCAGCCCTTCCCTGCACATCCACCTTCAGCCACCCTCAGTGGATGAAATTGTCTCCTCAAGTCAAATAAAACAACACCCTGGTCTGTGATAGACTCATAGAATGGTCTGGGTTGGAAGAGACCTTTAAAAGTGATCTAATCCAATCCACCTCCAATAAGCAGGGATATCTTCAACTAGATCAGAGCCCTGACCAATCTGGCCTGGAATGTTTCCAGGGATGGGGCAATGGGGCATCCACCACCTCTCTGGGAAGCCTGTTCCAGTGTTTCACCACCCTCATTGTAAAAAAAAATTATTTCTCGTGTCTAGTCTGAATGTAGGCTCTTAGTTTAAAGCCAATATCCTTTGTCAGCAAACCCTTCTAAAAAACTCTGTCCCCATCTTTTTTATAATCCCTGTTTAGGTGCCAGAAGGCTGGATTGAGATGTCCCCAGAGCCTTCTCTTCTCCAGGCTGAACAACCCTCAGTTCCCTCAGCCTGTCTTCATAGCAGAGGTGCTCCAGCCCCTTGGTCATTTTGGTGGCCTCCTCTGGACCTTATCTCACAGGTCCATGTCCTTCTTGGACCAGGGGGCTCCAGAGCTGGACACAGCACTCCTTTGGGATCTCACCAGAGCAGAGCAGAGGAGCAGAATCCTGCTGGCCACAAGAGGCTGCAGAGCCTGGAGATTGTTAGTTCAGGATGGAGCCTGCCTTGGTCATAGAAACAAAAGTCTTAGGAAGTCTTTGTGGTCTGAGAATATGACAATTAATTTAATGACATCTCAGTGCAGAGCTCAGACTTGGAGGTTGTGCCTGGACAGTATACTCTGGTTGTGCTGGAGATGGAAATATGATCCCATTAAATATATTCAAGGAAGGGAGCCTACAAGAAAGATGGAGAGAGACTATTTATGAGCCTGGAGTGACATAACAAGGGGAAATGGCTTCAAAATCAAAGAGTAAGTTTAGATATTAGGGAAAAGCTCTTCACTGTGAGGGTGGTGAGACCCTGGCACAGGTTGCTTAAGGAGGTTATAGATGTCCCATCCCTGGAAGTGTTCAAAGATAGGTTGGATGGGGCTCTGAGCAACCTGGTCTAAAGGAAGGGGTCCCTGCCCGTGATTCAAATGGCAAATAAGCTTTTAATTCTTCTCTCTTTTACATTTTGCTGCTTAAAACCTCTTATCAGTTGAGGTATTTTCAAACTCTTTTAACTTTGCCTTCCAGCTCTATATGGTTTTGTGGGGTTTTGGAGTTTTTTTTGTTGTTAGGGTTCTTGAGTAGGGTAGGTATGACGTGGACCAAATCTCTTCTATTTCTTTACTCCATGGCCTCAAAATTGTGCCTGTTTTCGAAAGCAAGGCCGTTCCATTGCTCAGGTCTCTGTGCTTTAGGTTGCTCAGCTCTAAGATAATAATGATCTCCACAAGTTCAGGTCCTCAGTACTCACCGAAGACAAGTCATGGTAGACACAGCAGTATTAAAAAACATCACTGGTGTGTTTTGAAAGAATCTATTGGTTAATGTTTTTAATGTGTATCATGAACTGAGAAAGGGCAACAATGCTACCTGGGTACATCTGTCTCCACTGGCATTTTTTGATCAAAATGACAATGTTCTCAGCTGGGAGGAAGTCAGTAGAACTCCCTGAGTGCAGAGGAAATATATTTCTTTATTAAATAAAAAGTCAGTAGTTTGTGTAGTGCATAGTAAGTACCTTAGACCTATTTTTTTCTTCTTCCTCATTATCTTGATGTGGAAAGTCTGTTTGTTTATTTTAAGATTCTCTTCAAAATTGGTGTTTCTTTTTCTTACTGTGTGTGTTTAAAGACCAGAGTGTCATGCAAGAGAGTTCAACTTTTGCTTTCCCTTTAGGTTTGTAAGCAAAATACTTGTAATACCCAACTGTCCTGATCTGCTGTTGTCAGCCTCTGGGGTATGTATTGCAATTTCTTCAGAAAAAGTGTTTTGTTTGTTTGGGTTTTTTTTTTTGACTTCAGACTAGTGGTTTGGCCAAGTTCCTTGGGATATTGGGACTAATCTTTCTCCTACTTTACAGCACAGCCTTCTTCTCTTGTTCTCTCCTTTTCTTAGCTTTCTGTTCAGAGTTCAGCCACTCTGTTGATAGATCATCAAGCCTTTTACTTTGCTTATAGTAAAAACGGTCTCTGGGGTAGCAAAATCCAAGTCCTGAGTATTTCTGCAACATGAATGCTTGATTTGGAGCACAGACAGACTTCAATCATTGGGCCATTGAAGAGCTTTGAATCAAATGGGTCTTGTGCCAGCCTGCCATGATGATGATTGAGAATGAACAACTTAAAATCACAGATTATTATTTTTTAGAGGTTTTAAGATGAGGAAATTGTCCTCTCTGCACCCTCCCAGTGCTTTCCCACATGTGACTCCCTGTGAATTATGTTCTTGTCAGTATGTCCCCATCCAGAGCTCGTTGTGTAGAGGTTGGAGTGCAGTCCTGCACAGTGCTTGGGTGAGGACTGAGGAAGGGAATATTCCCTCCTTTCCCTCCCCAGCCCTTTTCCTAGATTGATGGCATCCTGCTGCCGTGCCAGACTCGTACAGAGCAAGTAGATGGTGTTGATCTAAAATAAACAATGTTCTGTGTTTCCCAGACTACCAAAACAGCATAGGAAAAAACCCCATTTTTTTTTCTCTGAAGATGTGAAGATCATAATAATTCTTAGCATTTGCTTCCCTAAGGCTCTTGTCCCTCTAATTATTTAAGCAGCTCTGGTGTTAGTGCTGTGCACGGCTGTATTTCATTGTTAGCAAATGCCCTTTGATGACTCTGTTTTTCCAGAGAGGTGTTTAGCTTCTCTCCAGGAGGTTACTGAATCAAATGAGAATTTGGGTGATAACAAGAGCAGGGGGCAGAGAAGGGCAGCCTGAAAGAATTGCCATTAAAATGCTGAGCACATGTGTTACTGTGCAGTTGGAGGCAGACTTGAAATGCACTCCTCCAGCTACCCAATTTCCACTTCAAAAGGGGAATTAAAATTAGCATGATTGAATAATTTAGAATGGAGGGGAAAATTATGTTAATTAAAATGCTTTATCTGCAATTTGAGGTCTTAACTAAGTGACTGTTTAGCAGCTTCTGTGGGGAGCTCTTCAGGGAAATTGGGTTTAGCTGAAGGCCATGAGTGGCTTCTCTTTGCCTGAGGTGCTGTTAGTAATAGACTTGTGTCCACTTCCATCTGTCCAGGACTCGACTCTGAGGCTCTGGAAGTATAAAAGTGGAGAAGAAGTGCACTGCTGTCAGCTGAGCAGCATCTGTGGGTCTGAGGCAGCCAAAACTGACCAGGTAATTTTGTTAAAAGTGTTTCCCTTCTGTCAGTGAGTTTAGAACTTATGTGAGAGCTAAAAACTGTTACAGTAGCCTGGGATTTTGGGAAAGGAAGAAAGTCCCTGAAATCCATTCCTGTGTCTTGTGTGCATTTGTAAAAAGTACCAGGCAGTGACCAGAAGTAATTCTCCCCAAATACAAGTTCTGCACGGTGGATGAAGCCTTCACTTGAATTTTTTTCCAAAATCACAGGTGCCATAGTCTCTTAGCCAGGCAGTATCTTGTGACAGTGGAAAGATCTAAACATTCCCCCGTTTTTTGAAATGTTTAGAATTTCGAGTGTTAAAGATGGAATTTTTCTGAGCAAAAAGAGCAGCTTTGTAATATTTGTAACCAGTGACCTGCAGTACTGCCCCGTGGAGTTCAAAACTGGGCTTGTTGCTTTAGGTTGTTCTGCAGCTGGAGAGTGTCCAAAATTAAAATCTGTGTGTCTTATGTGGAAACTGAATACCCCAGGAGCTCTCCTGAGCTTCCAACCTGTACTTGGGTGGTCTCACACACTCAGGTTTGGGGTGCTGCTGTGATGTGAGATGTTACTCTGATGTGAGCAGTCGTTCTGGCAGTGTCTGATCTCTGGTTTTGTTCTTTCTTGTGCTGTGATGTGTCAATAAGACCTGTTAGCAGTGAAACAGCACCAGTCTCTCTCCCTGCTGCGTGGATGGTGTTAACCAGCTACTGATCTGTTGGGTTGTTTAGGAGTTACCACCCGTCCTTCTGGGTGTGATTTTCTATGGGAATGTCTAAAATCACTTCTTTCTCTGAAGACCACAGCTGTTTCCCAGGGGTTAGGTAATGGGAAGCCTGTATCCATGCATGACTTTTGAGGCAGATCCACTGTATCCAAGCTGAAATTGAATTAACAAGTTCTGTCTGCCCTCCCTTGTGTTTTGTGTTGTGGTTTTGATAGTCAAAGGACGTTGTTCTTGGCCTCTCCACGCAGTTGGGAGCCACTTGGATCACAGCTTTCAAAGCTGAGATATTGGAAATCTTGGTTTTGGCCCAGAGTTCCTGGTGGCAGGGATTCTGGGTGGTATCTGTATGGACAATTCAACCTGCTCCTGAACTT
Organism: Empidonax traillii; assembly: GCF_003031625.1. Lineage (NCBI taxonomy): Eukaryota > Metazoa > Chordata > Aves > Passeriformes > Tyrannidae > Empidonax > Empidonax traillii. Next base: position 81,801 of record NW_020955194.1, on the reverse strand, counting down.
GAAAGTGTATTTTAAAACACACCTGAGCCAGATACCTGTCACACACATTCACAAGGTCTCTGGCTCATTCCAGCTTGATGTTGGTGCCTGAAATTTTTGAAAAGGCTATTCCTGTTTTTTTTCCCCAAGTGAAAAACAGGGGTTACAGAATTAGGTGACAAACCCATCTAATTGGTATCCACTGATAGTCTGGGTGCAGCAGGATTTAAGTGAGGAAGGGACAGCTGAGTTTAAGACAAACCTACAGAATTATCAGGTACAGCCTTCTGGGAAAAAATGGCTCGAGGAGTTGCTGATGAGAGTGCTTTGTTGAAACAATGTGGTTTGGTAGTCATGCAATCCTTGTCTGCAGCAATGCTGCAAGGCATTCCTTTTGGAGGGACTAATGGTTTTATTTTAAAATATTTTGACTGCTAGGCTTACGGGATCGCTGAGGACTAGTAAGCAACTAGCTGTGAAGTGGGGAATCCAGTGGTTAATTTTAAAAATGCTGCTTGTTGCTTAGTCTGGCTTAGCATTTAGGAGGATGGCTTACATGTAAATTAACAGTGCTTCATCTCACACTGAATCTTAACTTCACTGCTTATTAAATCAAAATAATATTAAGCTATATAATGAACTTTAAATGTATCATCAGATAAACTAACATGTCAAAAAACTCGTTGCTGCAGGCAGGAGTTGATTTAAAAATATTTTTTGGCTCTTTCAGAATGTTTTTAAAGGCTCTCGAATGCAGTTTAATAATACTTGCCTTGTCTCCTAACACACCTGATAAAGTCCCTTCCATGGGTTACTCTTTATGCTGATGTCTCAGGAGAAATTTGGGGTGTCTTTGTTTGAGGAGCCTCTGTTGAGCTTCTTTACCTCAGAGTAAGCAAAGACAGAAGGGGAAAGCCCACAGACTGTGAGGTAATAAATATAACACAGCAATCCGTTAATAAACCCCATTCCTGCCGTGTTTTGCAGTTGTTCCGTCCACTGCACTGTGTGTCCTGATGGTGGTTTTGGAAGGCTCAGGCTCTCTTGTTTCCTGAATCTGTTAAATCCTGATGACTGCCCACCCTTGCAGGGTGTTTTAGAGGGAAAGGAGACTTGTGTTTTGATGGCATCATAGTGCTAGAAATGCCAGAGGTGACTTCTGGTGACAGGATTTAGTTGTGCTGTGCATCCAGGTGTATCGCAAATAATCTTCACAACCTACTGCGACATTCACAGTCTGAATTTAAGGGAACAATCTCTCGAGTCAGCACTTTACAGGCTGTAACTAGCACATTGTCTGCAACCAAAGATCAGGTGGGGATAGAAATGCTTTTTCCTTCAGTGTTATAATTCATTTTTACCCTTAATAAACAGTGTGAGTGCTCTGAAGCTTTGAGACACAGCTTGAAGCCCAATGAGAATGCAATCATCAGTAATGATGGGTCATGTGAGCACAAAAATGTGGGCTTATTTTGCTTGGCAGATGATGAATATATGTCTGTTTTGGGAATGTAGGAGTGTTTTGAGCAGTGTAGCGTTGGTTTCAGCTGATGGGTTGCAGATCCTCGGTTCATTTTCCCACTAGAATGGGAGTAATTCTCTAATTCCATAGTGCTGTATAAATATTTTTCCTGCTTCAGAGCTTTCACCTCATCTGATCCTCTTGACAGCAGAAGCTGGTTTAAAGTCCAAAACGTGAATTGCTCAACTCTACCCCAGTGCACCACCAGTGCAGTAATTTCTTATGGGGTCACCTCGTCTCACAGATGACATCAAAAGATAATTTTAAGGTGTTGGCAGGCTGATAACAGTATTGTATAAACCCTGATTAGTTCAGAGACTATCAAGTGAACATCTGTTTATCACAGACTGTTCTTTTAGCTCTTCCTTAACTGATTTCATAGGCTTGTCCTTGACCAAGACTGTGGGTCTTGCATTTCCTTTGCTGACTGTTAACTTACCCACACATGGGAAGGAAAGAGCTTGGGAAGAAGTTGCATTTTCTTGTCTCTTTCCAGCTGTGAATAAAACTTGATTCAAAGCAAAAATCCTCCTCCCTCCCCCAGTGAGGGTGGGGGAAAGCTGCTGCCTAATTGAGGTTCACAGAACCCTTTGTCTCTCTAACAAAGCACTTGGCTGTGTAGGTGGGCGCTTTCCTGCATGTTTGTCAGGCAACAGGTAGAAAGTCAGAGCTTTATTATTAGGAATAAATATCACAGGCTTCAGCTTTTTTAATATATATATCTTGGCTTCTTCCCTCAAGTGTCTGAAGAACCCACTGGTGGTTTGCAATAAATAGGAGCTGTCAGTTCTACTCCAGAGCTGTGGTGTAAGTGGCTCCACACTGCAGAAAGTACATTTAGACTTATTATATACAGAGAACCTCTCTGGTTCAGCCCACTCATCCTACCGGGTATTTGGAACAAAAAGCATCTTTTATGTCTGTGTGAAACAGGAGTCCTGGGTCCTGATGCTAAGTGTGGACTAACAACTTCGTGTTTCTGCAGAGCAGCAAGAGATTAGTCCCATCTGTTCCCAGGAGCCCTGGAACATACCAGTCCTTTTGATAATGGTTTTTATATAAAGTGCTCGTTTTCTGTCTAAGCAGGCAATTGAGAATGTGAGGGAAAAGTGTGTGCCTGCTCTTCTTGCTTCCCTCCCATGAGCTTGCAGCACACAGTGATCTTTTCTTCTCGTTTGCTGGAGATGCAACGTGGAACCCTGGTTTTCAGCTGTATTTATAACATTAATTCACTTTCTTACCCACAGCTGGTTTATCTTTTAGTAGTTGCTCCGTGTACTGTTGACAAAAGAGTTTTCTGCTATTAAACCTCAAGCCATGAATATTTGGAAGCTGTATACAGCTTGCTTTGCTTCCTTACACTGACAGGAAAATTCCCAAACAAGCACCCTGACAATGCCTGCACATCAGCTGGTAGCTCCAAGGCTAAAATCCCGTGGTTACTCCCAAATTCAGCTTCACTTAGTGAACCAGAGGTTCTGTCTAGTGACCAGTGTCGTGTTAGGGAAAGAGGTGGGGGTGAAATAAAAGAAGACTTGAGGATGCATCAGAATCCTGCCAGCAGAGTGTCGAGAAGATGGATTTTCCCTGCCCTAAAGGAAAACTCACTGCTTCTCCAGCAGTAAGGTTTTAGTCATCACAAGTGCTGGTGTTGTCACTGCTTGTAAAATGCTCTTGAGAGGCAGCCTTCTGCTGTTGCAGTTTTGGCTTTCACATTACATAACAGATACTTCTGAGGAAAGCACCCCCAGGACATCATCTTGCAGGTTCTCTGCTCCTCTCAAGTTCTTACTTCCCACTCAAGGAGCCACAAATCAGTTGTTACATATTTCAAGTAGTATGGTTTGTGCAGCAAAGGTTGTTCTCTGCTTCTCTCCCAGACAAAACTATGTAACTTCTAAATTAGGAGTGTGATGTGGGGGGTTTTGTTGTTGTTGTTGTGTTGGTTTTGGGGGCTTTTTTAAAGAGGAAAATGGCCTCAGGCAGTCGTTCCTTGTTCCTCAGAACACATTTTCTGTGGAGCAGTGTGGCTTCACCCAGACACAGGTTGAAAACGGCACAGCAGGGATTATCATTAGGGATATTAGCTATGCATCACTGTCTTTGTTTTTTAACAAACATAACAGCAGCTAATAGCCTGTGTTTGTAATATCTGAGCTGCTGGTGTGATATTCTGGCTGAGCAGGCTTAATGTCGACGTTTTTGCCATTACCATTTGTCATTTGACAGCATTGCAGGGGAGAATGTTTGAAGGTGGTGTACTTTTCCTTCATCTGTTAGTTTGTCTGCTAAGAGTAGTTCACTCAAACCTTTACATTGGATCTCTGGAGAGCACGGAAGGAAAACTTTATAAACCAGGCAAACACTGCTACAGAAATAAATTGGGCTGCAGTTTGAAGGTAATTATGTTGCTTAACTTGCTGTAAATTAAGACATCTGCTAAATTTTAAAGGCTGAGACGTGAAATGGAACGTGAATTTTCTGCCCATAAATGGTCTTAACTTACAAGGATGTTTCTTTTTCTACTCCTAATAGAAGTACACCGTGTCAAGAATAACCTACTGCTGTCAAGGTGGTTATGTTGCCATTCTGTGTGACAGGTAAGAATAAAGGGAAGAATGCCCCAAATCCTCACAGCTCCTGCAAAGGCAAGAGCAGCTTTCCCTGCTGGCTCTCCTGGCATTCCCCCAGCCCGCAGTCCTTGGTTCTGTGGACATCCAAATGTCCCAGGAATGCCTGTGGCCTCACAGGGAGCCTCTGAGTCCTTACTGTGCTTGGTCTGAGCACAGAGGTGAGTGAAAGGGTTACTCAGCTTGGTTCAGTTTGGCAGATTTTGTGATGCTTTCCCCGAGGCTTGGATGTACCAGAGCCCTGTTCTCTCCAGATTGCTGTGCCTGACCCACGTGGTTTGGGTCCTGTTTTGTTCAGGGTGCTGTGGCTGTGGAGCAGCCAAATTTCCGTTTACCTGTAAATGAGTTCAGCCATTCTGTTTAAAACTGTGGAGAGGCCACATTGACTTTTGGGTTGGAGTGTTGTGTGTCTGTGTGAGGAGAGGGTGCTCAGGAGCTGAGGGGCCTGAGCACTGGGGGGACTTTCAGGTGCATCTGGTGGGGCAGTGTCTCGTGGGGGTGGACAAGCCCTTCTTGCACATCACCTTAAGTCTGCTAAGGAAGCTGTTCTTCCTGACAAAGGCTTGCCAAGGGGAAAGGGAGAGATTGCCAGAGCTGCCTGTGCAGTGAAAGAGGCAGTTTGTCCCCTCAGTGGACCTGCTCTTTGCCAAATTAAGGAGCCTTAGCTGCTTCCCATTACACCTTCTGCATGGGCATCCACACTGGCCCTGTCCCTTAGCCCAGGGGCCACTGTGCTCTGCATCAGGCTTTTGTTTTCAGCTCCACAGCCCAGTGGTTTTAGACAAGGCTGTCATGGGGACCTGGTGGGCCACTCAGGAGGGAGCTCAGGTGTCCTGCCTGTCCAAGGGAGGTCAGGAATCTCTGCATGTGGAGGCTGTGGTGGCTAGAGGAGAGAGTGCTGATGGGAGAGGTGGAAAAGAGAGCAATGGCAGAGTCCTGTTCTTCAGCTGTGTCAAGGTGTCCTCCCCTCCCCTGCATGTAATTCCTTTCCTGTTTTATTTTGACTGGCGTTCAGCTACATATTCCTTCAAGCCCTGGAGGTCAGTGTGCCACGATGCAACAGTCCTTATATAAATCCTTAGTAATCCTTATGAAATTCCCTTTAGTACCTTTTCTTTTAAAGAGAAGTCGGCACTGACTGCTTTTATTTTCACATGACACTTGAGAAGCCATTTGACGTGTTGAGTATTTACGGCTTCTGACTCAGATCATGTAATCAAACTGCACTTGAAGTGCTAGAGCATTTTTTTTTTTTTGTGCAGTTCCTAATGACTTTGCTTTGGCTCTGTTGGGAATTAGAGTGGGTGTCTGTAGTTTGCTGTACAAGTGATGGACGTAGGTGGCTTTGGTGATGATGCCGATTAAGTTTTTCCTCTCAAAAGTATTCCCACAGTCTACGTCTTTCAGCTTGATGCCACTGCCCAGCAGCTCGTTTACAAGCAGCAAATCCCTTTGCAGCACAAAGGCTGGGATATTGCATTTGGGGAAACGGGAGATCTGTGGATTCTGCAGGAGGACAAGGAAGCTCCTCTTCAGTTGTACAGAGCCTGTGATGAACAGTGGAAGGTACCTTTCTAATGCCAGCATCCTAAATGTTTTGCGTTGTCTCGAGACCACAACAAAAACTGAGTTAATTATGTTTGATGAAAGCTGAAAGGCACCTTTCTCTATGTCTTGAGAAGGATAAAAGCCGTAGATGCACATCTCATTCTGTTTCTCACCTGTGTTTAACTCAGAGGTGTCAGGGGCTTGTTATGAATACCAGTGTATCCTCCAGCAAAGGCAACATCTGGCACGGCAGGATCAAGCAGAGTGGTTGTCAACCATTTGCACTCAGTATTTTAAACTGTTTCCTGTCTTATATAAGGAAAAAAAAAAAAAAGGAACAACCAAATCCCTTCTGTTTTGCTCGGGAATGCTTTTCACACAGCCTTCCTTGTGCCTGCCTCTGAGGGATCCTTTGGAGAACAAGGCATTCTGGGAGCATTAAGGGAATTTTTTTTTTTTCCTCCACTGAGAACAGGGAATAAATTTTGAGGGATGTGCTATCAAGTTCTCTGTAACAGCCTGTTAAACAACTGGAAACTCATTTGTTATGCTTGTGAGTCCCCAGCTAATTATGGTCTGGTTGTGAAGTGGTTTCAAATGAAACTTTTCAATATGGTCTTTGACCTTACGTGTTCTTGTGATACTCCTTTTCCTCACAGATCAGTAGCTGGGCATCCATTTTCTTTTCATTTGAGCCCCAAAGCTTTCCCAGCAGAACATTAGATTCCAATCTGGGTTTCAGTACCAGTCCTGGGAAAAAGGAGCCCCAAAGAGATCATGGAGGATTTAACACTTGTTCTGCTTCACTATACTCTTCTGAGAGCTGTTGCATTTTTCACTGTGCTCTGAAACATGAAATTGTTTATTAATCCCAGAATATCATGCAGCATTCCTTCTTTTCCCAGGCTGTAACTGATGACAAGGAATTGCAGAAGATGTCAAAATATATTCAAGACAACTGGACAGTGTTTGAAGGTGAGAAATTTGGCCTGAAGGCCCAGGGAATGCCATTTTTGCAGCTAAAAACAAGACTTAGGAACAAGATTAGGGTTCAGGTCAGTTCAGATGTTTTCTCAATTTCATCACTCTGTCTGAAAAGGAAGGGAATATAGATCACGAAGTGTGTCCAGATTACTGTTATCAGAAAATGATGTAGGGATTTAGAGCTGAATTGCAGCATTATAAGTGTTTTCCATAGACACCTTATCACAGGGATGTATCCAAACACCCTGTGACAGAGCTGCTGGAGTCTGTCTTACTGCAGTGATGTCAGGTGCTGTTGTTTGTCCTGTCTCTTGCCTGGGTGTGACACTTTATCAGAGGTACAGTGGAGCCAGTTAGAACGGAATAACCATGGGAGGAGCAGCTTTGCTGTAAAAATGGGCCATTTGGGTCCACCTTGGCAAGGCAGAGTACGTGGAGTCTGCTGTGGCTGGAAGGTGTGACCCTGGATGATATCAAAGATGACATTGATTGATACCAGGGCTGGCTCTTTTTGTTCTTGATTTCTGCCCCACATCCAGTCCATGGCAGAAAAAAAAATAATGCCTGGTTTACTAGTTCAGAAACACCCAATTTTTTCCAGGATTTTTTTATGTTTAAAAAACACCCAGCTTTACTTAGAAGCTGAAATAATGGCAGTGGTGGTGCAGAGTAGAGAAAGGCTGTGGTATATACTAAAGGCTCAATTATGTATTGAGACTTTATTAATTAGAATTTCTCTCCTGTACTTCACTGGGAGACTGAAAACCTTCCTTAAAGTGTTACAGTTCCCACCAGTCTTTTGGTCTGTTCGTGGTGGCCATATGTAAAGATGGAAGAGTTACAGGAATGTGCAGTCTACTGTAAAGTCTCCTTAACATCTAGTGTTGGTTTAGCGTGTAGCTGTCATTAAGTTGGTCATTAAGTTGTAATTAAGTTGGTACAGTCTTTGAAATCTAACTCAGGTGCTGCTCTGGAAGGGAGGTGCTTGCATGTAGATGTTGCGGGCTTAATAGTTACAGCCAGGCAGATAATTAGGAGTATGAGATCTGAGTGAAAATGAGCACAGAGAAGGAAAAAGAGCAGGCAGGGGAAGAGGTTCTGAGCGTAATTAGCCCGTGGAACAAATGACTGTGATAGGAGGTGCCCGGCTGTGTCTGCAGCTGGGAGAGGGAGGACGGCTCAGATGACAGGGTTCATTATTGCTAATTAGTAAGGGGAGGCTCACTTGATGAGCACTTATTCCAGTGCATAATTAGTGATTCCAAAAGGTAGTTACATCTCCTAAAAAAAAAAAAAAAGCGATCATTACATTGTTTAAATCCAGTCTTACATTGCTTAAATCCAGTCTTAATGCCTGCATATTGTCCTTGTTTAACCTGGCTGAGGATTCTGTGGGATTTAAGACACATCGGTCAGTCTGGAAGTATCACAGAATCGCAGAATGGTTTGGGTTGGAAGGGATCTTAGGGATCATCTCATTCCAAACCCCCCTGCTGTGAGTGGGGACACCTCCCACTATCCTGGGTTCCTCCAAGCCCTGTCCAACCCAGCCTTGAACACTTCCAGGGATGGGGCAGCCACAGCTTTCTCTGGCAAACCTGTGCCAGGGCCTCACCACCTTCATAATAAGCAATTTGTTTCCTGGTGTCTAATCTTAACCTACTCTCAGTTTGAAGCCATTTCCCTTCAGTTCACACTGAACAGTTTGACATTTGTGTTATAACAGAAAAAGGTGGAGTGAGATTCAGTGCAGACTGATCAGGTGGAGGGTTAGCAAGGATATTCAAGCTGACAGCACACCATTTCTCCCAGGGCAAAAGGCCAATAAAGACATTACTGTGTGAGTGCAACACCCCTGAAAGTAAAAGCATGTGCTTTGCTGAGAACCAGCAAGGGAAAGTTGCTTTGTTTGTCTACCAAGAAATGGGGGTGCTGTTTGTACATTAGAGTACAAACCCTAGCAAATACTGTGTTTCCCTGCATTTCTCCTTTAAGATCATGAACTTTGGTATGTGGGAAAGGGTAGGAATACAAAGAGAACAGGAGATAACTGGCTTTTTTTAGAAATGTGGACATAGGCAGCGAGTCTTGCCCTGTATTCTCTGCAGAAGCAATCTGATTGGGGATTTTTAGATAGCAGTTAGTTCCCTGTTAAATTCGTCTAAATCTACAGTCTTGGAGATGGTGTGAGGAATATTACACTGAATGCACAGAAGGTGTGACAAAATCACTGGAGTGAATGCTCAGAAATATGTATGTGCTGTAGGGCATAACTACTTAAAGTCTACTCCTTTGGGCTTCTTAAAAGTTAATGCTCTAGAGGAAAAGTAACTGAGCACAGTTAGGTGGCAACAGCCTTTCTAGTGCTTAGGTCTTGGGGGACAACTCCAGTGGGACACTGGGACAGCAGTCATTTCAAAAACAGAAGCCTTGAAGTCTCCAAGTGTCCAGCATGTGAGGAGAGCTGCATCCTCTCTTTGCTTCCACATCAGGTGCTCGCCTCTCTTATCAATTTCTTACCCTAAAAATAGAGGTTGTGCCTGGTTGTGTGAATGCTGGACAGATGCTTGCCAACACAAACCAGGCTTACACAGTGTAAATATTGATATTTAATCACAGAGTGGTTTGAGTTGGAAGGGACATTAAAGATGATCTCATTCCAACCTCCTTGCCATGGGCAGGGACACCCTCCACTAGGCCAGGTTGCTCCAACCCCCTGTCCAACCTGGCCTTGGACACTTCCAGGGATGGGGCAGCCACAGCTTCTCTGGGCAATCTGTTCCAATATTTCACCACCCTCACAGGCAGGAATCTAAATCCACCCTCCTTCAGCCTAAGGCCACTCCCCCTTGTCCTGTCACTACATGCCCTTGTGGAAAGTCCTTCTCCAACCTTCTTGTAAGCCCCCTGTAGGTACTGGAAAGCTGACAAAGTGGGTAGGACCACAGGGAATGAGTTGAAGTGCCACTATCCAGAGCTCCAGTACAGGAAGTACTTGATGAGGCTGCTAAGGGAATTAACACTTGTGTTTTGCTTTGCCCAACTGCAGGTTTTGTGGGCGCAGGAAGCTACTACAGACACCTCTACAAGGCCTCATTTGATAACATGGACGAGTATCTACAGAGGAAGGAGGAGAGGTCACAGCAGCAGAAAAAGAAAAGGCAGAATCTGCAATGTGGTTCCAATGGACAGACAAAAAAAAAGATGAAGGCTGAAGAGTCTTCGCTATGACTGTTGCTAACCTTGTACCTTTTGCCTCGATGACAGGAGGTGATCCAACTGCAGACTTTTTATATGTAAAATGGATTCTGGAAGACTGGTTTAAACTTTTATTCAGGTTTTCAGGTAGGCTGATATGACAATATCCTGCTTGCAGCACATAATGCATTTACAATATGCCTAAGCTTTAGCAGTGTTAGTGGTTCAGTCCTGGGAATCTCTGATGCATGATATATGAATATTGGAGAGGGTATTTTCCTTGAAACAGGGTCTTTTTTTGCCTACTGTGTTCAGGCTTTCTTCTCCAGGTGGAAACACACCTGATGTGATTTTCTTTTGGTTTGGTTTTGGGTTTTTTTAAACTTTCTAAAAGTTTTCTTAGTTAATGTATCTAACTTAGTGTACCTGGCTATGGGAAAGGGAATGTAGCAAAATTCTTGATGTATATGAGAAGTTTTAGCTGAGAATTTCCCTTTGTCTTTCCTTCAGTTTATGTGGTTGGGATTCTGCCTAGTTTCTAATCCATTGCTTCTTACTTGTGAAATATTTCCATAGGAAGAAGTGCAAAAGTTGATTTTGTATCTACAAAGTAAAAGTAAAATGTGTCAGTCAAATTTTGTTGTATTGGAAAACCCTTCTATTGCAATATGATCCTCCTGTGTCTGTGAAAATCATTTGAGAGGCCTGTGAGCCAAACCTGGAGTGCATCCTGCTTCCTTCAGCAAGAGCTCTTCCGTGTTGCAATCAGCCAAGAAATACATCTTCTTGAGAAGTTACCAGCCAGAACCTTTAGGGGATCACTTGTTGCTTCGTCACAGGGCAGAAGATGTGTTCACCCGCCAGATGGTATCGTGTCCTGTGTGGAATATAATGTGCTTTACAAAACCAGGTGTAGAAATCCGTACAACCCATTAAAAGCATTCAGAGTGAGCCTGTGAACCGTGAGTAGTTCTGTAGGTCTCTTTATGCAGCTGCCCCCTCTGGAGTATCCGGACACTTAAAACTTTTTGCACTCGAATTCCAGCTACACTAATGTCTGAGACATTTTGAGATGTGGCTTGTTTTGAGATTATCAGGTGTGAAGCAGAACTTGCTGTTTATGTCTGCTCAAATCCAACCTTGTCCTTGTTGTGCATCCCAGAGGCCACAAGTGCTGTTGGATGTCACGTGGATTTTCACATTCCTTCTGGTTGGAAGTGCCCCTTAAAGCATGTCAGATGCATTAGTGCAGAGCCAGTCCTTCACCTCTGAGGTGTGATTTCTTTTCGTAACTCCCTTTAAGTAAAGAACATTCTGCCTTGGCAAAGGTCTCTTTGGACAGAAACTGCGGTGTCAAGAGCGGTGTTGTCTGTTCTGGTTAAAAGTCACAATTCTGGCAGAAACTGCCCTGGCAAGAGTAAAATGTGAAGTAGTTTCTGTTACAAGCAGTTACATAAGAATGCATGTCCACAAAGATTATGGTCTAGTGTAGCAATTCATCTCCTCTGTCCAATATCCACATACCAGCGATCTGAAGCATCTAGTTTGGGAATCTCAAAAGCAATTGAGTGCTCTGGATAATGCTGGTAGTTTGCTTAAATCCCGTGCTGATGAGGAGCTAGGATTAAAAACCTTGTAATTCCAGGATGGTATGGGGTGAAAACCCTCTGGATTGTATCGGGAACAGTAAATACAGGGGGTACAACACTGGTGTAGAGTATTTTTCTTGGCCCTCAAGAAGGAATGAGAAATTGCCCTCTGAAGTGCTTGATACTGGATAGGAATGGTGGCTTGGAGACTGAAACCCCTGCTGTAGGATAGTGGTTATAAAGTTAAAGCTTTATAGCTCTTTTATTTATCTATCTTATTTGAGAGCAGCTCTGGGGAAAGCAGCTGGGGAATCAATTAAGGAAACTTTGTGATTTTTTGGGAGAAGGGTTTGCTGTTGTGCAGGTTCAGTACAACCATACCAGAAATGGGCCAGTACTCACACTGTCTGTGAACCAGACAGGACAGGAGGAAACGGTTCTGACTGGATTTTTTGCTAGCAGTGAAAAAGGAATAAATTTTTACCCCTCGTGAAGCCTGCTGATGCGATGCCAACTGCAGCGTTTTCGAACGAATTTGAATCTGCAGCAGGAGTCTGTTCTGGATCACTTGTGCATGTCACCAAGTATGCTGTTTTGGGGGTGGTGGTGTGAGTTAAAGGCAGGGCTTTTTGGTGTCAACAAGCCATTATTTTAATCAAGTGTTCTGAGATCGTGTGGGCTAGTCCCAAGGATTGCTCTGATGCTCTGCCCGGAGCATGGGATAGATGCAGGAATCACAGAGTGGTTTGGGTTGGAAGGGACCCTAAAGATCATCCAGTTCAACCCCCTGGCTTGGGCAGGGAACTTCCCACTTTCCCAGGGCATGGGCACACTTCCAGGGATGCTGGAAGCTGTGAGCATGCAGGGCTGGCACAGCAAGTCACCTCTTCTCCGTGACATTCCTGCTCACCAGAGGTTTTTGCCCAATCCTGCCTTGTGTTTGATGCTGAGTGTTAGGAGTCCATGTGCATAAACAAAACCATTTACTCATAGAGAGGAAAATCTTCTGAGGACAACAGAGGTGACTGTTTTCAGTGGGTTGGTGACAGATCCTATGTGGGGTTTCTGCGTGAACATCAATATTGTTGCACTTCTGAGGGATCAGAGACTGACATGGCAGTTCCTATCCCTGAGTGATGTTTTTCCTCAGCCACTTTCTCAGCACAAGAGTAGACCTTGACAGTGATCCTTACCCTGCCTGCTGTCCTGGAAGGAACCCAAAATTTCTTCCAGTGCTTGAACTCGTGACAGGCCATGGTGTGTGGGAGTGACAGGAGATGTGATATCTGGCAGATGGTTCAGGCCTTTTTGGTCTTTTTTTCCCTGCAAGTTTTCCTTGCCTTTCCTATTTCGTTTCATGTCTCCTCTTCTGCACACAACAGGTCCTGAGCTTCAGTGGTGAGACCATCTGTGTGTCTGGGGATTGCTTTGAAAGGGGTCTGTGAAAAGTGATCAGAGAAAGGGAACTTGCTGGAAGGTCTAAATCCTTCTTTTAGATGTTTTCCAGTGTGCCTTGGTTGGAAAACACCCGCAAATCATTAAAAGGGAGTGAATACCACTGCTGCAGAGGGAGACAACACTCCTCTCCCTGGTATTTGAACTATTTCTTTCTTGTGGTTAAACCTGATGTCACTCACTTGTGTTTATTTTCTGAAGTTGAACCAGAGCCTGTATCTGTGCCTGGCAAAAAGGGGATGGGTCAAGGAGGGTGTAGTTTTATGGCAGAACTGGAAGCTCTCAGACCATTGCAGGGGATATTTGTAGGCTGTGGGAGTTCACCCCACAATGCACTGGAGCTTTTTGTGGTGGTTGTGCGACTCCCCTGCTTCTGTCCTGAGCACTGACAATCCAAGGAGCTTTTAAAAATGCAGGTAGGGAAAAAGCTGAGACAATAATGTGCTTCTTTGCCTCAGCATTTTAAACCAAAACATAGGCTTCCTACTCCCATTGCTGGGATTTCACCAAAACCCCCTTCAGGGACACATTGTTGGACAGAGTGTGACCTTTCATCTGTTGTAACAGAAAGGAATCCTAACCAAATGCAGCCCAGCAGTAATGCTTTAGAACATTCCTTATATTTTTAACAAAACTTTGAAAGCAAATTTATTGTATAAACAAAAAAAAAATCTGTAAACAAAAATGTTCCTTTCTTTGGAGAAAAAAAAAAAAAGTGAATACAATGTAGTTTCTTTTTCTTCGGGCTAATAAAAACTTGCTGCCAGTTTCAATATACTCCAAAATCTGCTTCAGCTTTCTTTGCTGAACTGTTTTGTATAAAGTGCTTTGTGTTTGACACAGCTCACAGCATCAGCAATGTAATTCTTTCAATACTGTATTTTTCCCCCCCTTTCCTTTACCATTAGTAGAGATAATTTACATAGGCAGGAGGTGGATGTTCTGATGTGCATGACCTGAACATCCAGGAGTGGCTGCCCCTCGTTTCCTAATCAATATTACAGCTTGAGTTTCAACAACTTTTGGTAAGTTTATTAGAGCCAGTGCCCATTGGTGTGGGAGTTAATTACTGCTGGTTGGTTGATTCAGCTCCTAATTCGAACAGCACGTTATAACCAATATTATTAACTCCAGAGAATCAGCACCAAGCAAATACAGGTGGAAGCAAATAGGACATGAGCACAGCCATGGAGCCACCCCCTGCTTCTGTTAACAGCAAAACTCGAGCTCTCAAAAGGTTTGTACACTTGTTCACCTGTCTCAGATCTATCACATTTACACCTTCAAGCAGCATATAGTACTTCTGCATGTTGCCCATGGGGATAATAAGAATTTAATAGTCCTATCTGGAATGGAAATTTTGATTTTTTGACTGTCAGACCTAGTCATATTATAAAAGTATATATATATAAATATATAAAGTATATATATAAGAAACCCCACCGCAGAGAGAAAAACCCCAACCATTCGTAGGACACCCAAACTGCTTTCTAACATAAAATAAGGAGATCCTCACCCTGTGTTGTATCTTGTCATCCTTTGGCTTTAACTTCACTTGTTTATGGGAGGAGAACAATACTGCACTCTTGACCTCTGTGGGAGAAGGGGACAACCTAAATCCTGCACAATGGCCAGGGAGCAGCACATGCTTCGTGTTAAAAGGCAAGTACAGTGTAAACAAGTTGCTGTTAATCCTCTCTGAAGTGGCTGCTGGAGGAAGGCAGTCATGAAACACAGTATTCAGTGTGAAAACACAATTAAAGCATCCATTTTGGCATCCCATCTGGGCAGGTTTTCAGGCGTGGAGCTTGATTTACCGCCTTTACAGCTGTGCTGCAACCCACCAGGGCTTTGTGCTTTTAAATAAGAACTGTGTTACTATGTTTTCTCATCAGCACGTTGTCAAGATGGCAGCATCCCACATAAATTCCGGTTAGTTTTCTGCAATGATGGCTGTCTTGGATTCCTCCACTGGATTTTCCCCTTTGTAGCTGCACTATTTCATGTAGCAGTCCTTCCTTTGCTTTCTAAAGGCAGGGTGTGACACACCAGTTACATTAAATTAAAAGTAACATTACTCATCTTTTTTCCCCTGTTTCCTCGCCTGTGGAAGGATTCATGTTGTTATCTATGCGCATTTAGGTTTGCCCAAAGCAATAACTCATCGTCTCGTCTAAGGCAAACAGCAGTCAGCAAGTAAACCAGCCATTAGAAAGTGAAAGCTTCATCTTCAAGGAAATAATGATGGTAATAATTAGTCACTGTCTTTAAGATTTGCACGTACTGCTTTCCTGGAATACTTTGCCAAGAAATTCTGTTTTGTAAACAAGGCAGAACCGTTTTGTGTCAGGCAGCTTCTAGGAAGAACAATGCAAATCAACCAGTACTACTCAGTTTTCCTGAAATCTCTGATCAGAGTCTTGTTTAGAGAGGAAAGCAGCTTCTATCTGCTTGTTTTCATGCAGAGACATAGGGACTTTGGTCATTATGTCATAAGATTGAATGTTAAGCCTTTTCCCTCCCTTGCCACTGCCTTTATTAAAAACAAACAAAAAAATCTCTCCAAAAGCAACCAAACAAAAACCCCACAAAAACCCCTTTATGCTCAGCATAAAGGTTTCAATTTTTTTTTTGTCAAAAGTAGTCATATCAAATCAGGTTCTATCCCTTCTTTACTCTCTGTGGTGCAGCCAGGAGGAAGTTGCAGCCACTCTTTGTTTTGATTTGGTTTTGTGACCCAGAACAGGCACAATCCAGACTAAAAAGAAAAAAAAAAGAGGAAAATCCTTTTGTTTCACCTTGGCAGCTGGAGAGTCCCCTGAACAGCCACAGCACTCAGCTGGTCAGGCACCAGCATGGAAAAGCTGCTGCTGCACTTTCATTTCCTCTAAAGAAAAAAAAAGCAGGGGGTATGGTTAGGAAGACACTGGAAATGGGTTGAATAAATCAAAAAGCAAGAGTTTTTTCACTCTATCTGCTTTTATTTATGCTTGCTGGGAAACCCAGCAGTGTTATCTAGACAGCAGAGGGGAAATCCATGTATGAATCAACACCAGCTGTAATTCTTAGGAGGTTCCCAGTTCAATTCTTGCCCTGTGGCCTCACGTGGGGCTTTGCTGGCACCACGTAGGCGATGCCCTGCCCTGCTCCTTGCCTGCCTGGTGCCACCCTGCCCTGGCACCCAGCTCTCCCCACAGAACTGGCAAGGTTTGGGGATGCAGTCTGTGCCTGGGCCTCTTGCTGCATCCCTTTCTGGGAAGACCTGGCGCAGGGAGAGTTTCTCTCCTCACCTGCCAGGTGTGGGAAGGAGGCTCGTGTGCCTGCTGAGGGCTGCAGGGCTGATCCATCGGGTTAGGTATTTGGATGAAATTCTTTACTGTGGGGGTGGTGAGGCACTGAAAGAGGTTGCCCAAAGAAGCTGAGGGTACCCCATCCCTGGAGGGATTCAAGGCCAGGCTGGAAGGGGCTCTGAGCAACCTGGGAGAGTGGAAGGTGTCCCTGCCCATGGCAGGGGGGTTGGAATGGCATGGTCTTTAAGGTCCCTTCCAACCCAAACCATTCTACGATCTCGACTCCTTTTGTAGTTCTCATCAAGAACCCAGCTCTTCTTACTGGCCTGAAGACAATTAACATGTGCAAAGCCTATTGCTATCAGCCCAGTGAAAAATAACATGTCTTTCAACAAAATTACCCATTTTTTTTTCATACAAATTACGTCAAAGTTGTAAGAGACGAAGAAAATGTTGGGGAATTTCACTCCCTGGTAAGCAGTGAGTAGCACTGCAAGTGTGGCTGACACTTTATTCCTGAGTAGGAGAAATCAGGGGTGAGAAGGTGCTTCACCACTCGGATGTTCAGTCCTTGCTGCCTCCCCGGGGAACGTGGTGGCAGCGAGAGGGCTGCCCACCCACTGCCCTTGCTGATCAGCTTCCCTCTGAAACAGCAGGTTTGTGGGAGTGAGCCTGGCAGGGGCAAACACAAGGAGCTGTGCTGGCAGGCTGGGGGAGCTGGCTGTGCCAGGCTACCACGAGGGCACAGGCAGGAGGAGCTGTGGCTGTGTCTCTAGCTCACTTCTGCCATATTTTTACAAGACTTTTTACGAGGGCACGTGGTGTTAGGGCAAGGGGTAGTGGGTTTGAAGTGAAAGAGGGTAGGGTTGGATTAGGTATTAGGAAGGAATTCTTCCCTGTGAGGGGTGGGGAGGCCCTGGCACAGGTTGCCCAGAGAAGCTGTGGCTGCCCCTGGATCCCTGGAAGTTTCCAAGGCCAGGTTGGTCAGGGCTTGAAGCAACCTGGTCTAGTGGAAGGTGTCCCTGCCCATGGCAGAGGGGTTTTTTAAATGATTTTTAAGGTCCCTTCCAACTCAAACTGTTCTATGATCTTTTCCTGCTCCTGAGCAGGAGGCAGGTGGGCAGATCGTGTCGCTAGGGCTGAGAGCTGATCCCACCCTGGGCACCTCCAAAGCGTGGGAGACTTTTGCAGAAGTAGATGCCAGGAAAGCCAACCTGCACCCAGGCTTTGCTGGCAGTGCCAGCCCGGGCTGGTCCACCCAGTTCACAGCACCTGGCTGTCAGAACCTGCACAGCCACTGCCCACACCCAGTTTACTCTGGGTGGGCTCCCTGTCGGGGCAGAACAAATTCCTCTCCGCACACAGTGTAACCCACAGACCCAGCCCAGTCTGCTCTGGCTGAGTGAGGTCCTTCAAGGCCTCAAACCAAAGGGAATTCAGTCCTAGTGAGCGCTGACTACTCATTTCTATCCCTGGCAGGAGGAAAGGCAGCTCTTCTGGGAATAGACGTGGCTGCACCACCACTACTTTACTCAGCCCTTACTCACATGGGAGGTGGCAAAGTGTGTGTGTGTGACCCTGCAGTGACATTTCTGCCCTACTCCCCAGGCAGCAGTCCCTGATTTCCAGCTCACATGCCCGTGGTGAGTCAAGTACAGCTCCATTTAAAGGAGGAGCCTTCCCTGGAAGGGTAGAGCCAGCCTGGTGTTGCCCCTTTGTGCTTTGCTTTGTGCCTGTGATTTTAATGAGTTCTTTGCACTTAGATAAGCTGAGCACGGTGTTCCCAGCTCGGCTCCTCCACGTGCAATAAAATGACATAATTCATGAGGAAGTCATATCTAAATTATCCTGATTGAAATTCATCAAATCAGCTGAGCATGTGTGCAAGGGTAGTGTGAGGCCCAGCAAGATCAAGGCATGGAAGGGAAAATCTGTCTGGATTTGAGTTTTCAGCCAAGCACCTCTGAGAAGCAAACAGAACACCTCGTAGAGCTACTTATCAGGCTTCTGTCTGGGTGTAAAGGAGCTGCATCAGCCCCTGCACACACTGCCATGAGTAGGATTGGTGCAATCAGCAAATCTTTCCTGAACTGCAGCAGAATACACATGTTCTGTGGCCATCTCTGCCACAAGCCAAGTAAGAAACTTCAGCTAAAAAAAAAAAAAAAAAAAAAAAATCCAAATGGGTTTGCACTGGCAACTTCATTTTGGAGAAATGTAATTAGTGTTTTACTGATTGGGTTCTGCATGCCTGTGACTTTCCTGGCTTCTCCCTCAGATCATCCTGGTGACCAGAAGTGGCACCGGCGCTGTGTTCACACAGAGGTTAATGAGTAGGACCTACAAGAGGAATGAGGGTGGGAGGAGGGGTTTGCTGTCCCTGCAGAATATTCAGCATCATCAGAGCTCTGCCATCATCTGCTGACCCATCCTAGGGTGTGCAGTGACCGCTTGAATTCATTTACGTCCCATTTCGGATTCTGTGCTCAACTCCTCGAGGCAGAAACTGTGCTTTGCTTAACATTTGCAGACTGCCCAGCAATTCGGGGCTACCATGGTATGGCATCTTCTTCCAGCAGAAAGTCAAATGTGGGATTAGCAGTAAAAAGAGCATTAATGACATTGCTCTAACTTCCCCTGGGAAGGGGAGACACCCATTTTCATTTTAATCTTTGCAGGTATCTGTTTCCTGGTGGAACGTGGCTGTCCCTGGACAAAGCTGGGTGAATTTTTAAACTGAGAGGCTTCCAGGGAAATGTCACAGTTTTCTGTACCCACGTGAGAGCCAATATAGAAGATTGGAGCTAGACTGAAGGAGCAGTGATTAGATTTGAAAGATACAGCCTGAGATTTGAGGGCAAGGTTGCAACTGAGCCAAACCTATTTGGGATGATTCGCGTCCTCACTAGGATTGTGATTACTGCAAAACTGCCAGCTGGTAAATCTCAACTTGGTATGGAGGGAGAGAATGCTGGAAAAAATGCATGGTAGTCTCAGTGCTGAGAGGGCAAGTGTTGGCTCCATCTTCAGCTGTTGTGGTTTTAGGGGCTTGCTTGTCTTTCTGGTGGTTGTGCCTGTGGGACCACTCAGAGCTGGGGGGCTGATGCACGTTGCTTATGGAATCATATTCCTGGCAGAGGCATTAGAAGTGATCAGTAGCTTTTGCAGACATGTGATAGTTACAAGGTTTATTGCCAGCACCATGTAATCACTGAGAATAGTGCTATTATCCTCCCCACCCTGCTAACTCCTTGAGGATAAAAAGAAAATCTAAAAATTTTGTGTAATTTTCCTCTTTGATCCTCCCTTGGCAATTCTTTAGCACAATGGCTGTGCAGCTGGGAGTGAGGAGACTGATGTGGGTGTCATGTGAGGGATTTCAGGGGGTTTTGCAAAAAGGATAATGAAACTGCCTTTTTGGTTCAAAGATGGAGAGTCCTTTCAAATGATTAGTCCCCTTCACCTGTGAAAAGACAGGCATCCTTGATATCCTTCCAGGATTTTTTTGAACAGTAAGTACCAGCATGAAAAGAAATGTCAGGCTCCATATGTGTCCCTGTTATTATGCTGCTTTTCCCTGCATAAGATTACATTTAGGTGGGCTAAAAAGGGGCTCTTAATGGAGTAGAGTAGCTAATACTACTCTGAAAAAAAAAAAAAAAAACAAACCAAGAAACTGGAGAAGATAAAACGTTTCAACTTTGGGCAATGTGGGAAGTGGATGGAGCTGACACAAGCTAATGAACCCATATTTTGGCAGGAGAGGGTATAATCATGCCTGATGCAAACACTGCAGCCCATCACAGAGCATGGGATGGTACATACCCTGCTAGGCCTGCGCAGCTGCTGCTCCTGCACCCGGGAACGTGTTAACCGGAATTTTGCCCAGTGAGCCCGGCATGCAAAATTTGTGTGCAAATGTAACTGCCAGACCTGCTTTGTGGATGCTGTGGTGCACCTTGAGAGACACCAGCAGCGTGGAGACATTTGACTCATGTCCAGGTGAACAGTGCTTCTTATTTTGATGCTTGGTAGGAGTGCCTGGAACTTTATTCATACTCAGCTCAGACCAGCAGAGTCCTCAGTTTTATTCTTACCTTCAGAGCACAGGTAAGGGGTGTCAGTGCCCTGTCTCCCTCTGCAGTGTCAGCTCCTACCTCTGCTGCCCTGGGAAGTACACCTTGCATGAGATCCTCAGCAGGGACTCCACTGCCCTTCCTGAGCCTATTACAGAATGGTTTGGGTTGGAAGGGACATTTTAAAGATCATTCCGTTCCAACCCTCCTGCCATGGGCAGGGACACCTCCCACTAGACCAGATTACTCAGAGCCCCATCAAACCTGGCCTTGAACACTTCCAGGGATGGGGCATCCACAGCTTCTCTGGGAAACCTGTTCCAGTGCCTCATCACCCTCACAGTAAAGAATTTCTTCATAATACCTAATCTAAACCTACTCTCTTCCAGTTTTAAGCCATTGCCCCTTGTCCTATCACTTTGTGCCTGGTCTTAGCAGCACTGGCAGAGCAGAAGTGCAGCCTCCAACCTTGGACCCCTTCCCACCTCTAGGAAGTCTGGAGGTGAAGCTGGACCCACAGGATGGGCATTTTGGGGCGCCAGGCTTGCTCTTCCTTTTGCTACAGCTGTCTCCCTGCTGCAGGAGCTAATCCATGGCTATGCTGACAGTCACCTGGCAGCAAGAGTACAGCAACAATTGGGATGATGCAGCAAGGGCAGCATGTCCACACACACCCAGGGCTAAATCAGGCACCTTTATCTCCTTGAATTACCTGTTTACAGAGAAGCTGATTTTCCAGGTAACTAGTTACAGACACCAGCCTGCAACTTCAGAAAGACTTGCACTGCATAAATGCACATTCAGAGGGCAAATTCTGATATAACCTGTGGTGGTGAAACTACCTTTTGCTGAGCTCTGAAGAAGGCAGGGCTCAAAAAAAAACCCCAGGCAAACTTTATCTGGGAAACAGGCTTTGATTTTGACCCCGCTGTATGGAGAGCAAATCCTTCCATGCAGCACAGGCCCAGGATTCAGTTCTTGTTTGAAAGAATGTCCCAGGGGTTGTTACTGACTTTTACAGTCTGCAAACACCATTCTCACTCTGCAAACTTTGAGTTCCTCTTGTAAGTCACGCCATCGAATCCCCCTCCATGTGTCTTTCAAGATGATTATTGTCTCCCTAGTTAATTGTTAACAGCTGGGATGAGAAAAGACCTTTGTCCTAGGGATAAATTCAGAGGTGTTATAAGGTTGTTGCACTGGAAATAATGGACTTAATCTCAGCTTTGAAAAAAGTGAACAGTCTGAGTCAGCCTGCACAGCTCATGTTTGAAAGAAAGAGCTGTACCATACTAACTGGTACAAGCTTTTAATATTAAACTGCTTGTAACCTTTTCAATTTCATTTTGTGCATTTTCGTTCAAAAGATGCCTGTTGAGCCTCAAATCTGTAGAACACATAAGTGAGGCCATATGAATGTCTATAACCCAGTGCAGCTCAAAACTTTGGGCGCCACTAGGTGTTTACAATTGTCTCCTTAATCAAAACAGTTAAATAAGTAAGTAAATAAATAAATAAATAAATAAAGATGTAGGCCTAGGAATGCCTTTTGTGAAGGTGCTGAGCACTGTGCAGCAGTAGGACAGCACCTGAGGCTTCCTGCATGGGTGGAAATGGCAGCCTGAAGCTCAGGCCAGTGAGTGAACCACCACAGAGGGTGAATAAATGAAACACCTGGTAGGATAAAATGAAAGGCTGTAAATACAGGGGAGGTTCCTGTACTTTTTTTGTCCACTACAAACCAGGATCTCCCTGGGTGCAGGCTGCCTTCCAGATGGACACAAAACTTGCTGCTGAAACTCTCTGGCAAAGCATGTCCAGCCTCCACCGGCTCAGGGTGATGCAGCCTTGGCTCATTGACCCTAAAATGAGTGGTGTGTCCTCTTCAAGAAAAGGATCTGGGACAAGTCACTGCTCCTGGAGATCTGCCCTTGGTAACACACACACACATAGCAGGCAGCATGGCCTGCACAGCTCCCCATCCCTCATCCATGTGTTTTCCACCCATCATCCTCCACAAGATCCGAGGGCAGCTGAGGAGGGATCCCAGCCATGGCCACGAGCGGCCAAGGTGTCCCCTGTGGGCTGAAGTCAAATGGGGCAGGTTGAAGGAAAAAAGTGGCAGGAAACACTTTCTGAGAGGGGTGTTACGGGTTTGTTTGTTTTAAGGATAATTCTGCCTGAAATTAATAATGGGGATTTTTCTTTTGAAGGGAAATCTCATTTCATTTAGCTGAGGCTTTTTCAGTAGAGAAGATAAAATTTCAAGCTTTCAAGATTGTACTGATTTTTTTTTCTTTTTTTTTTCTTTTTTTTTTTTTTAATGGGGAAATTTGTTTCTCAAAAAGGAAATCTTTCCGCTTTCCTAGAGAGGTGGTCGATTCCCCAAGCATATTGTTGTTTAAGATGCCCTTAAGGTCGATGCCCTTAACAACATGCTTTAACTTTTGGTCATCCCTGAAGTGGTAGCACGAGCACTGTGGGACAAATTGGCTTCCAGGGGTTAACCAGGGGAGCTGTTAAACTGGGCATGGCTTGGGCACACCAGTCTGAGGAGGGTTTATACATTTTTGTGTTGATTTTCTTGTTGCATTTTTCAGCCTGGAGCGTGTCCCAGCTGTCCTGGGCTGAGAACAAGCTCTCTTAGCATAAAAAGACACAGAGATGCTCCAAGTCCCTGTCAGTTTGGAGCTTTAGGGCAGAGGATCTGCTGGGTCTCTCAGCCAGGCAGTAACTCTGCTTCCACACAGTTTGGAAAACAGAGATATTTTTTTTTCCCCTCAGAGAGGTTATAGCAAATGCTGGCTGTGAGGAGACTGGTTTGCACCTTCCAAACCCTCCTGGTTCTAAGTTTGTCTTGCAACAGAGCCAAGAGTATTGCAAAAATGTGTACAGTTAGCTGTTTTATGTGTGTGCCTGTGCCTGAGTACACCTGTAACTCCTGATTATGAGCCAAAACACTCAGAAAGCTTTTTTTTTGTGCATGTGAGTTTGACTTCTCACCAGCAAACACATCAACTACAACACGATGTCTGACTTGATGATTACAGCTTCTTCATTTGTGAAGATGACTAATAAGTGGGTTTGGCCAGAAGTTTCTATTTTCTGATAATGGTAACTGTTGTTTTTCGCACCACAGGTGCTTTACAGATGCGGGTCTCTGAAAAGAGAGGCAAGCTGTGTTGGCTTGCTCTGGAGGGTATTTGAAGCCAGTATTTCATCAAGGTTTATTACAAAGACTTACTGGTTTCTTGCACTATCACAGCACACACACACAGACCAGGACTCCAATGCTCCAGTTTTCCAGAGTGCGAAGGACGCCTCTGCCTCAGCACTGCCCTGGAGAGCTGAGAGAAAGGGAAGATTGCCTGCTGCTCTGCCATGTTGCCTAGAAAACGATCATCCAGGCTGTTTTAAACACACTTCAGAAAGTCTTTTCTTCACTTTGCTGGTGCTGAACAAATCTTATTCACAAGGGAGAGGACTGCACATACAGAAGGGTGGCTCAGGAGGGCAGGGCCTGCCTGGTGTCCTTTGGACCACAGCCTGGATCTGGGATGTACCTGATTCCAAAACAATCTCTTGGAGATATATATATATGATAGTGTGGGAAACAGGTAAACTTTCTCAGGAAAACTGAACAGTGCTCCTCCTGATGGGCTCATACTCCCCACCAGCTCTCTGCTTCGCTCCCACATGGAGCAGATGCTGTTGTTGTTGCTGCTCAGAGGCAGCTCTGAGAGGAACAATTTCCATCTACAGATACTTCTGCGGCATCACAGAACCCGTGTATTAACACACACTAAATTTGCATTGCACATTGGCTGCTGGGGGGGAGGGGAGGGGTTTATTCACGATTTTAAAGGAGCTGTTTCCCTTCCCAAGATGTGCAGTTACGCTGTACCCTCAGTTTGATCTTGATTATCAAAGCCATGCTAAGAAATGAAGGGAGTCACAGGGCTGTGGGATCTCACAGTTTAAAAAAAAAAAAAAAAAAAAAAAGAAAAGAAAAAAATAAGAAAAAAAAGTAAAATCCCTTGTTTTCCAAGCTAATTAGTGTGAATCACAAGTCTAGGAGTAGCAGTGTAAGGCTGGGGTGCACATGCCACTGTCATGGTGCTGAGAGTTGCATCCAACAGGTCACAGAAGGTTCCTTGTAAGACACCTACTATAAACTGAAACAACGCTGGGATATAATATTCACTCTTATTCACTGCATTAGGGAGAGAAAAGGATTAAATCACACTTGAGACATCTGTCTGCCTGCCCCAGAAAACTTCATTTTCATGCTGAGTCTAATTTTAAAATGTCACCTTGAAAATGTGTGACATTTTAATGGGCTGATTGCCAAGATCCTCAAATCCTTTAATTTGCATATGAATCACAACGTTAAATATTATGGGAAAAGTATAAAACCCTAGAATTACGAGAGAATGCCTTGCATTACCCTTGGTTAAACATATGTTGGGAGGACTGTCTCCTAGAAATCTAATATTAACAAAGGCAAATGAGATTAAAAAATGCTGTGGTATTCCCATTTATACCATTAGCTGGTTGTGATTGCATGTGGGTTTTTCTTGCAGCTGCCTAATAGCAGCCTGGGTGTTGCCTGTTCTTTGAATAAGCCTCACAGCACATTGCAGCATCGGGAGGATGGGTTGCATTCCCTTCTCCCACATTTCTGACGCAGCTCCAAGAAAGCCAGCGGGATTTCATCAACACCCTCTGATCGTCTCTTCTCAAGTAAACAGTTTTCAGGTTGCTCCTAAAAATGATGGGGCCAAAACAGGCCCCAGGGGCCATAAATTCCCCAAAATCCATACACTTCATTTAGGGAAGGAGCCTGGACTGTGCAAGTACCTCCTGTATGGCAGGGTCCATGACGAGGCTGGTGGAAGTTAAGTGCATGGATAAATACTTGCTGGATTAGGGCTTGCGGTTAGAGAAAATCCTTCCAACTGAAACAAAACTTCCTATAAGGAACTTCTTGAGAAGTTTTAGTGAAGTTCCTACAGCAGGTTTTCTCATCTAATGTGAGTAGCTCAGTGCAGGACTTGGCACAGCCTAAGCAACTGTTTGTAGCTCCTGCACAGCTCATCTGCTCTGGGAGCTGATTTGTGACAGAAATCCGCTTGAATGGAGATGGTAAATTCAATTTACTTGTCAGAAGGAAGTGAAAAATTCCACGGCAGAACAATCTGGGTCACAATGTACTTTGGATTAAAAGATTTAGTAAAGAAAAAAGGGCCCAAACCGCATAATTCTGATTCAACTTTCAAGCACGAAAAGTCTGAGGTTAATCAAAACTAGGGTTTAGTTCATCCATTCATGAAGATATCTGTGTAAGTTGGAGCTCATCCTGTGCTTGGATCTTCCCATTTCCCTTGGGATCTGTTCAAACCCAGGGACCAGACCCTTTCCCGGTTTGCAGCAGAGAGCCCAAAACCACACAGAAAAAGCTGTTTAAAGGAGAAGGCACCAGCAGAGAGAACTGGCTGTGAGTCTCTGCTGGGTCTCTGGAAACTTGCAGGTAGGAACAGGGTAGAGAGACTAAAGTTTCACAGTTATTTGGATCTCCCTGAGAGGCTGAAGGGCTGCTGAAATAACACAGATTTTTGCAAAAGAAAAGAGACCAACCATGGGGAAACCCGTGGGGCACAGGTGACAGACACAGTGTTTCTGGCTGTTCACACAACTGCAACACCGGGCAGAGCTTGGCTCCCAAAAGCCATCAGTGGGACTGGAGCTCTTTTGGTGCCGCACTTGGGGTGCATCTGTACCTCAAAAATAATTCTAAAGCCTCTCCTCTGCAGGAGGACCATCCCTCCCCTCTCCTGTACAGCCCATTTCCTCGCATTCACTATGAAAGCATCTCTCTTTAGGAAACACAAACAGCTCTCATGTGCATGCATGTGCAAAAGAAAACAAGGACAACACCCACTTCTGTAGAAGAATATATTATTTAGCAGATCAGTTTAAAAGTAAAAAAAAAAACAAAAAACAAAAAACAAAAACCTGTACATCTTTGAAGGGGTTTTTTGCTGCTTTTTTTGCATCAACAAGGATAAAAAAGTGTTTGCACTGTGGTTTCAGCTTTGTGCTCCCTTCTTTGAAGGATCCCATGATGTCCAGCTGTATTAGGCCACAAAGCAAACTCACTAAGGGATCTTCTGATTTCTTATAGTTTAAAAAAAAAAAAAAAGAAAAAAAAGAAAATTGCATCCACTAATGCCGGGCTTCTGAATGTACTGTGAACACTATAAAATTCAGGGAATAATGCAGAGAAATGTGTCATTAGGGCCTGCTGGGCAAACAAAAATGTATGCCAGGACCCTTGTTAAGCTGTGCTGTAATTAGCATACTGCTGTACACGTAGAGAGAGTATCTTCACTAAAACAACTTCTTCTGGTGTTTTTTGGACGCCAGTGGAACACTTCCCAGAGAAGGCTCCTTAGCTAAGCCCTGATTTGTCTCTGCACGCTGTGGGTGACAGTCTGGCCACCAAAGAGGCAGCTCTGCTGGAGGTTTGAGCCGGTGCACTGTCCGCAGGGGGAATCCTGCTGGGAGGCTGTGCCGGGAATGTCGGAGCGCCGGGAATCCTCGGCGTCTGTGCAAGGAGACTGCGGGCTGTAGATGAGGTGCCGGGGCAGGCAGGACATCCATCCCTGCCACTTCTCCTCGTACACGGTCCCAGCTGGATTTCGACGCGGCCGCCCGCGCCTGTTTGGCCAACACAGCATTTCCCAAAACCAGAGCAACCCCGGGGCTTGTGTTTTTTTTTCTTCAAAGGCTTTTCTCGTCTCACTTTTCGGTGCTGCCGGTCATCAGACTTTCACCCTTCTGTTTCTGCAGCTGAAATGAAGAGCAAGGCAGGATTAGTGCCCCCTGACTCACGGGGTGCTGTGTTCCACCGCTGCCGTGAGTCACACGCCCGGCTCCCCACAAGGCATGTGCAACATTTCTTGGGAAGGAATAGCCGGCAGCTTGGAACATCACAGGCACTCTTTCATCCAAACAGCTCTTGGATGCATGTCCTGAGCACACTCGGTCTTTCTCATCATCTACTGCACTAGGCTCGCAGAGTATTAATTAAATCCTCTTGTTTCGGGGTATTTCTGAATTCAAGCAGCTCCTATTTTCCTAAGACCTTTTGTGCCAATACACTGCAATTAAAGCTCCATCAGTTTGTATAAAAATGCTGTTTTGACAGCTTCTGTAAAGCAGAAGTAAAGTCTCAGCTCGAATTGAAAGATGAATGAGACTCAGGCAGTCTGACAGTCGTATTTGAGTTCCTTCTCCCTCGTTTGAGAAATGCTCCTCTCTAAACTGTAGAATGCCTGAAAGACTTTGTTCTCCTTTGAAACTTAGTGCCCTCAAAGCATGTGCTCTTTGATTAACCAGCCTTAGTATCTGAGCTCCTGAGGGGCTTTTCTTCCAAAGCACTCAGGAGGAGGTGGGAGCTACTCCAGAAAGCTGCTATTCCACTCATGGATGATCAAGTGAATGAACCCTAATTTCCCACATAACAAACAATATCAGCACAGCTTGTGCTCCAGGGCACTTCCCAATTTATTTTAATGACAGAGTGGCTGATGGCATCCTGTCTACATAAATGTTTTCATGTGATAAAACCCCTACTCTGTGATGCCACTTGGGCAGGTTTTGTCGTAGACCTCCGCAGGGAAAAGTGGTCCTCCCCTGAGCCCATTTGTCAAAATGAGAGATGCCCTGTAAATGGAGGTCCCCCACTGAGCCATAAAATGGTTGTGTGTTTAATCCTCCTGGGTGCTGTGCATGACAGAGTAGTTCCTCATAAAATTTCAAGCACATCCTTGATGGCAGACACGTGACTGGAAGTTCCTTCCCAGAGAATAAAATCATGCACTGGGGGTGCAGTGCCTTGAACTGCCCAACCCCAGGACGTTTTGCTGCAGTCTAACCCAGCCTAACTCCTTCCCAGGGGCTGGCAGATCCCTCCAGGAGGAGGTGTTTGCTAAGCAGCTCCCTTCCCGTGGCCACACTTGCGTGGTACCTGATGGACTCTGCAAGGACATGTTCTCACTGTTTGTAGCACATACTCCTCCCCAGCCAGGTGTACTGGATGTGATTCTCATGATAATGATTATGCCATAAGCATTCTTGCTGTTTGGGAATTAAGCTGCTCTTTAATTACAATGTTGGGCATATTCAGTCACAATATTTACTGTATCAGAGATATTTAGAGTTTACCTCTTTTGTAGCATCATCTTTCTGTTTTAGTCCCTCATAGTGGTCCCTGGATTCCCACAGGGGCTGGAGCATCACCTCCTCCACTTCTGGGAATAGCTGGGTGAAAACAAGAGAAAGAACATCAACGTTTCCCTGTTGCATTCATGAACTTCCTACGTGCTTTCATCGTACACGCTAAAAATAGGGCGGAAGGCAGGATGTGAACAGTGCACCCCCGTTTCCCCGGCTCTGGGAACAACTGATGGAGCAAAAACTGGAGCTCTGCACTCCCCACTTCTGCTTCTGGCCCTGGGTGCCTCACCTTTGTTACTGTCTCAAACATGGGGATGAGGACGAACTTGAGGAAGCCGATCTGTGCCGTGGGCTTGGTCACTTTGTCGCGGTCCATGAACGGCGCCACTGGAAGACCCTCAGATTTTTCTCGGTCGCTCTGGAACGAATCACAAATTAAAAACGTAAATCTTGGCTGGGAGCCCATGAGGGGAATAAAGTCCTGCTGATCACAAGCTAAAGAGCAGTGGCCTTCAGACACAGATCATAGAGGTGTTTGAAGACAGCACAGAATAGCAGCGTGCTTCCCTCAGGCCTCCCTCAGTGTATCTGCTTTGTTGAGAGCAACATCTGAACAAAGACAAGTCTGCTCAGTTATTTCTGCTCAGCACTGGCATGAAAGTGTTCTCCTCCAGGCTTACAGGGCATCTAATTCCTTTTGCAAACACACTGGACTTGTGAGATAAAATATTTCAGAGCATCCAGAGAGGTGGTAAGGGCTCTTGCCGGTCTGAAAGAGGAGGAATAGGTCTGTCATTTCCTCATGATTCTCCAGAGACTGATTATTTTCAGCTATTCAACCAGAAATTACATCTCCTTCTTTACTACTACTAATTAGAACTAGTTCTGGCTAGTCAGGTCAATGGAGAGTAGTTCCACCGAGTGCGAAGGGCTTGCCAAGCTACCTACTTAACCACATAGCTCACTGTTTCTGTGTGGGTTCACGGGTAAGGAAGTTATGGACTGTGTGTGCAAAAAGGACATCCTGTAGCAGATTTTATCTCCCAGTTATTCGATCATTCAGCACATGGTGCCTTCGCTGGGTGGCCAAAACAGCAAGGCACAGAAATGCTGTAATTGTGAGTGAAAAACTGGGCACGCGGTGAGCCAGAAATGATTCTGATGCATCACCTTGTCTCTCGTGAGAGGCCCTCCTTGTCATGCACCCGATCAAAGTACAGACAAAACACCCAGGAAAGCTGTGGCATCTGCTCCCCAGGGCGCTGCAGCTGTGTGTGGGCTGGGATCCCAGCACAGCTCGGACACCCTGCTCAGGAACCCGTGTGCCAGAGGCAGCCGAGGGCTGCTCACCCAGGGATCCCTTCGTGAGACACCAGAAACTGTGTCCAGCCGGGAATCCAGTGGGCAGTGACGCTTGTGAAACTCAGAGTCTGACTTTGCACACCCCAGCAAGTCTTCTGCTTCCTCTTTAGGGGAATGTTCACACGCAGTGAAAATAAACTAGTCCCTCTGTGATATTGGATATAATTTACTTGACAGCTTTATCTTGCCGCTGCTCTTGTCCTTTTGGCTCAGAAGTAATATATTTGTCAAAAAGCCATGCGAGGCAGCTGCTTTACAGAGAACAAGCTTCAGCCTGCTGGCGTTAGGATTTCTGGGTTGCTTTTGTCTTTCTTCTGAAATTTGCAATCAATTGCATCCACTTGGTTTCTGAGCAGGTTCTATTTCTCTCTTCCTTCTATGACTTTCTCTAATAGAAGCCTTTCCATGGAATCATGGAATGGTTTGGGTTGTAAAGAACCTTAAGGATCATCTCGCTCTGACCCCTTGCCATGGGAAGGGACACCTTCCACTGGTCCGAGTTGTTCGGAGCTAGAGCTGGACTGGGCTGTCAGACAAAGGAGCATCTGTAGCTGAGGTTGGGCTTCAGGAAAAGCAAGAAAACTCTGCAATTGCATCTCTCCCTCATTCTTACCTGCATAAAATACTCCTCCAGTAAACAATCCACCCAGGGCTCCGCTACTTCCATCGGGCGGACTTCGTTGGAGATATCACAGCATTTTATCAGCACCATCTTCAGCTGGAAGAGGATAATACTTTAATACTGCAGTCTCAGTGCCAGCCCTTTTCCCCCTGTGCACAGCTTACAATGCAGTGGGAGGCAATGTTTTCAGCCAGAAAGGACAGTTTCAGGATTAAGTCAGAGGTCTTAAATGATCTGGGTTCTTCTCCCCTCTCTCAGCTACTCTGCGTAAATCGCTTTTCCCCCTTCTGTCTTGGTTTCCCTGCCTGTAGCCCTGGGATGTGTCACAGTGGGACATGCACTTATCTGCTGCCTGAAGAGATTTGGGCACAAATGACTATTAAGCTTTTTATGGAGCACTCAGAGGCAGCTGGGGAAAGATTTCCCTAGAAGTCAGAGACAACTGGATTGGGAAGTAAAGGAATCTAGAATGTGTGCTCTTGTGGATATTTTTTGCCCCACAGTAATGGACCTGATGGGACTCCAGTATTTCTAGAGCTTGAATAATCTCTTCTATATAGAGCTCTTCCAAATTGCAGTTATTTCTGGTGGGGCAGAGAATGTAGGAAGGATTCTTTTTTTGATATTATATATTGAATCTTGGTTTTTAAACCAACAAATATCAATCTAAAAGCTTTCACACTTATGCACAGAAAAATAACAATCCACAAAACCTCCTTACACAGGTCATGTGTTCTTCGTTTGAATAATCAAAATTTTCCATTTTTTCCTTGAAAGAGTCCAGTATTTCTGCGTGTCTTGCCATGTCTGTAGCCAGGATTAACGTAATTATCCCCTAACAAAGAAAACATGTTCACATATTAGCTCGACATTCTTTACAAAGTCTACTATTGCAGAGCTAAGCAGGGTCTTTCTTACACACAAAATGCCTCAGATACATTACATTGTTCATAATAAAAGGGGAAGTTTCTGACTTGGAACTGTCAAGGAAACTTGGAAGAGGGTTATAAAAAGTTCATGGTGTATGAAAATGATGGCTGGATTGATCTGTAACGCTGCTGTGATATTCCAGAGACACACTGAGGTTTTTCCTCTCTGACTGACTAATTGTAGAAAAGCAAACTGTACAGCAGGGTGTTAAAAGCCACATTCTGATTGCCCAGATCCACTTTTGGCTGCTTGGAAGGCACTGTGGGTTCTGCTGCTGACTCTTAGTGGCCCTAATAGGAGATGAAAACCCTTAGATGTGGATGCTGTCTGTGCTCATCCTCTTTGCATTATGGGCTTTGAAATCCTCAGATGCAGTCAGTGTGTCAGGAGCTCTGCATCCTCCTGCTAGGCAGAGTTCATGATGAGAAAACATGTGGTTAATTTAAAGCTGTGGGTTTTTGTACAGATTGATCCATTTGGGCCCCATGCCTGCTTCCCATGCCCTGGCAGAATCAGTAACTACAACCAGACCAGTGTCCAAGCCCTTGTATTGGTCTGCTTTTTCATTTGGTGTGTAAGGGTGGTGTCATGTGGAAATTAAGGCTGAATTTTGGCCCTTCAAGCCTCAATGGGAATTGTAGCATTGTTCACTGTCTCAGAGCTACCTGATGACTCCTAGTCCACCAGAGCCTCTTCCAGCAGTACAAATGCTCTGCTTTGCCCACTTTGAAGCCATTAATGAAATGTTCCCTTGAAGCATAAACTTCTGCCACAAGAGCTTAATCCTTCCCCAGCCCAGAGTTAATTGGCTCCTTGGATAATATAAATATATCCCCCCAGAATGTCATAGGCTTTAATAGTCAGCATGTACTCATTATTTCTCAGCCAGGCATCCCAGGGAGTAGCGCTGCTGCGGAAATTTTCCAAGAACCCCTCTTGGATCCTTCCAGCATGAGGGGCTTTCTCAGTCCTGCCCCGCAGCGAGAGCGATTCACTCGCGGGGAAGTCTGTGCCTGTTTGCACCTCCAGGGGCAGAATTCCTACCTGTCTTATCTGTTTGAACTGGTCCTGGTCGACATTGGAGAAGATGTTGTATTCTGGCTGGGAAATGATCTGGAAAGCCACGGCACAGTGGTGGTTCTCCAGCGGGGAGATGTCGTTGTAGCGCACGGCGAGCTCGGTCCGCGCATTTATCTGGTAGCTGATGTGGAAAGAAAGAGTGAGGGCTCCTGCAGACACCCACCAGCTGCTCTAAACCACGCTGCTTTCTCTTATTTACATCCTTTTCAATGCTTATTATAATTAGCTGCGGTTCGCTTTTTCGACTGTTGGTACTAAATCAGATTTTTAGAGAAAATAGATATTACTTTGATATCACCCCAGGCACTAATTCCCCTACAGGTTTGGGTTTTGGAGTTTGTTGGGTTTTTTTTTTCCTTCTTTAAATTTTACCAAGTCTCTGTAGTTTAAAATGATATAGGAAAAAAAACCACAACAAAACAAAAGGAACTGTCTGGGCTCCATTCAACCCCCACTAATATCAAATCGAGAGATTCCCACTGATCCCAGTCAGAACTGGCTTCTGCCTTTACTTAATGAATGGTTACAAATAAATTAGATTCTCCCTCTCTTTTTCACGCACACATATAAGCACAGAAAGGCGTCCGTGGGGCAACAACAGTAATTTCCTCACATGGCAATAAATAGAATAATATGAACTTCATCATTTATAACTATGAAATAATGTGTAAGTTAAATTCCCCTTTGCATTTTAGTGCCATTATTCCATTATAATAATTTATATCTCTCTTAACAACTGTGAAGTATTTTTTTTCACTTGTTTTCTCAGGAGTTGGGGGAAAGTGTTGGAAGAAATCCGAAAACTCATTTTCCTTACAGAGCCAAGGAGAGCTGGCAACCCCACCCCAGACCTGAGTTTGCTGCATGAAGCTCTGCCTTGGCCCACGTGTGAGGGAACAGCAGGGCCTTGGGGAAAGGACATGGCCAGCTCAGGCTGCGAGAAGGAAAGCCTGATCTGCCAAAAAATGCCAGCTGGTATTACCTTCCCAATAAATTTCAGGGGAAGAGAAAGCAAGGGACAGACTTACGTGTTGTTATAGCCTGGATGGTCCAAGTCATGGCATACTGCTGCAGTCATGAGAATCAAAATGTCAATTTGGGAAAATTTCTCCTGTGAAATGCAAAACATTAATGGAATATTATGATTCCTACTTCCCCTATCATCATAAATGAAAAGAAGTATAAAACCCCCTTTATTTACTCTTTGGAGAAATGCAAATCTGAGCGAAGAGAAGTATTTTTCCATAGATGAATTTAATTCAGCCAAGAAAGAGAATTCTGCCTTCCCTTCCAGTAAAAATGACTCAGATTTGCCTTTGTTGCATTAAATAACAGCAGCTCAGAGGAGGCAATTTTCTTGAGACTTGCTATTACAGCAGAGATCATATGAAAGCACTGAGATATTAGAACAGTCTCTCACAAGTCATTTGAGCACCCTGATTAGTTAAGGGAGGGCTGGGGGATGGCTCAGTTGCCATTGCATTCTGCATTAACTAAAGTCAGGAAAAAGAGTGAGAAAAATTAAATGTTGTGTTCCCACAGCTTTTCTGAACAGGATCAACTTCCATTAAGGAAAGATTTTCTTCATATTCCTACTGGCAAGAAAGTATATTTAACCCAGGATCTGAGCTGTTTAACTACGGAGAAGAAAGGGGGGAATAAAAGCAGTTTTGTACAGAAATTACATTAATATATGAACTCAGGTTACCCAGACAACGAAATTAATTGATGCCTATGGTTTTGGACAAAGTACAGGCCAAATGTGAATCCTGCATACAGTACATGCCAGGGATTATTTGCAGGAGCTCATCCTGGTGCCAGCACACATGTGGAGGATATTCTGTGTCCCAGATGAAGACCATGCCCACAGGCCATAATTCAGTAGGCTTTGGGATCTGATTCCTGGATGTTTCACGCTATCAGAGAGCCAAAAGAGCTTCTGTGTACAAACTGGGGATACCCAGGAGGCGAATTTAGCTTCCCAGCAGTCTCAGAAAGCTGCGTGGGTGCTTGGGGTCTGGCATGGGATGGCTGTGAGTGGGCCCCACGATGGGAATGGGCTGATGCTGTTGAGCTGGGGTCATACCTGGAGGCTGCAGAGCGAGATCATGCTGTACATCATCTGGGTCACGCAGAAGCAGTGCCGGAAATTGTGGAAGGGGTTGTTTCTGTAATTGTCGTGAATACACAGCTGCAGAGAGAGGGAATGAAGCAGTCAGGGACAGGAGAGCTGTTTCCCAGCGACCCTGGAATCACTGTATACCCCTAGAGGGGTCCTGTGGAGCCCAGTAGCCTTTTCTGCTAGGTCAGAGTGACAGCACACGGCACTCTGATAGTCTCTGCCTTCCTTGGGGGGGATGGTGAGAGATTTCTGTGTTTCGAGAATTTTTCCGCAGGTAAAGCTCGCAGCAAATTCTCTCTCATACCAGCCAGCAGTGGGTAAACCTCCCAGCACAGCTGTGAGTGCATCTCGGTTCTCAGACAGGACTCTGTGCTCCCGTGCTGAATTTGTATTTCAAACCGTGCGGTGGCTAAATGGCAACTTTGGGGGGCGTGAAGAACTCAGGACTCCCCATTCCCCTCTTTTGCTGAGTGCAAATTGCAGCTCGGAAATCCTGGAGGCTGAAATGTGGCTGTTGCTTCATCTGCAAACACTGAGGCGGCCCTTTGGGGACGTGTTGCTTGGCAAAGTGAAGATGTGAGTGCACTCGCTGTGGCACACCTACACCTGTGTGGATTTCCTAAGCCAGGCAGCACAGGAGAGGTTTAGCTGTTATGGGCTCACGAGGCTGGTTGTTGTGTGGTTTAACTTTCTGCAGATCCTGGCTCTGTGCCCTCATTCCCCAGGCAAGATAAAGCCTGTCTTTCCCTGTGTCCTCGCTACTGTCAGCCAGGCTGGCTGAGTGAAGCTGGCACAGCTGGGTTAGCACATGGCACGGTCACTATTCCAGTGCTCTGGATAGCCTTTGGTATCCTGTTCTGCACAAAAATGACAAGCACTGGCAGCACTGCTGGATCCTTCTGCTGAATCCTCTGTAGCCTGGACCCTAGAGAACCCTTATGCACGTGCTTCAGGTACTGAGCCTGAATTAATGTCATGGACAGAATTCCTGTCCCTTCTCCAGTTAATAGTGAATTTACTTCAGGAGTCCTCGTGCCCCACCACCATCAAACCCTTTAACCTGGGATCTGCCTTCCAGGAAGCCTCAAAGCTCTGGATAAGGCCAAGAGAACCGTGGGTTTTCACTGCTTATTTCATATTTGGGGGGCTTCATTGCAAATGCTGTTCGGGTTGCCCTGCAGCAAGGTTTTTAGGCATTTATTTCAAAATGAATAACTGATGGCAGAGGATGGTTGGCAGCCAGGCTCACAGGGGGTGGGCAGTATCTCACAGCCTCCATATGGACAGGCTGGCCATGCCCAGGCACTGTGCAATGTACACATCCAGCTCTGGAGCCCAGGGCATCCCAGGGGACTCCTGACTCAGAGCACTGAAGGGATGGAGTGCCTGGGTTGCATTAGTCATCCTTTCCTCCTCTTTCTGGCACATTTCTGTCGCCAGTGGATGTGGGAGCAAGAAAACAAGTGTAGGCACGAGGTGGCTTTTTCCCACCCACTTAAGTTCAGACTGATGCTGTTGCCTAAAATTAAGGCATCGATGCCCATAGTGTGCCTGGGGAAGTATCATAGTTGGGAGCAGAGTCCTTGGGGCTTTTTTAAATCATCTTTCTTTCTGCAAAGCTTGTGTTTAAGAAAGGAAACCTCACCCTGTCCTACCTTTGTTGAAAACATACAATAACCCCCCGCCTTGTTGTTCAGAAAGAAGCTGTCTTAAATGCTGGTGGTAACAAATTACTTGGAGACACAAGCTGAAGGGAGCTGCCTGCAGCAATGTGTGTGGGTGGCATGTTGATGTGTGTTGACATATCACCTTGTTTCCCATGTTTTCAGGCTGTGAGAGGAGGAGATTTTCTGTTTTATCTACTCTGTGCCAGCCTTGTTTGTATTTGGTTTCATCCCACCCCTTCTGTTCAGCTGCTTTCTAAGACCAACAGCTTTTCATTTGCCTTCCCTGGGGGGGACATTTCCCACTTCTTGATCTTTTTTTTTTTTTTTGTGTGTCTCCTGTGAGGTAGTCACACTATTTCTCTGAAAAGGTTTCACCAGGCATAAATGTCAGGTGAGCCTTATGCCTTCTGTGGTGACATTTTTCCCCTTTTTCCAGACCCTGCTCAGCCTTGTGCCTGGTTGGCTTTATCCTGCAGCGGGACACCAAGCAGTGAGAGCCACTGGTGCTTCCTGATCTTGCTGTGCTTCAACATATGATGAACCCAGTGCTTCCTTTGTGTTTTCTGGCCACCCTCTGAATTCGTGGAATTCCTCCAGGCCTTTCTAGGGGTCTGCATCCATCATGTAAAACAGTGGCCTCTGTTCTGTGCAAGCTCTTGGGGTAATTAGAAGAGATTAAAGAGATGTAGGTCTTTACTACAGGAGTGGTATGAAACCTCTATGTAATGAACTTCCCACCATGATGTTTTTAATTATTATCTCAATCAATTTGTCAGACAGAGAGATAAGTTTCAGTAGGTATAATTCTTCAGGCTATCTGAGGATACTTTTTAAACGGTGGATCAGTGGATCAAATGTTTCCTGTTCTACAGTTCTATAAGAACGTGATTTTTTTTTTTCCTAAGAAAACCAATATATTCTTCATCTCTTTCAGCAAATGATTTCTTATGCTCTTCCTTGGACTTGAAAATTTGCTGATTTTTAAATATTCCAATGTGTCTTCTTTAGACATCTCACTTTTGGTATGATCTCATCTTCATCACATCTTGCATCTCTGCAATACTCTTAACATTTAAGGCAGAAGCAAAGGAAGTTATTTAGCTTCTCAGCAATTCCTTTTCCTTCCTGGCCTGCTTTTTTACTCCCTGTGATTTAGTACATCTAATGATTATTGGCTTTTTTTGCCCATATCTGATGACACTTGTCTTGCCTCCATTTACAGGAGGTACCAAGAGCATTCAGCAGAAATTAGCTGCTGCCAGCAAATGAAAACTCAGCAAACAAATGCAAAACAATTAAAAAAAAAGAAAAAAAAGTAATCTGTGACCACAAGAATGCAAACATTTTTCTGAAGTATTTAAATGTTAACAATTTGTTGTATAGACTGACTGCTTTCAGTGGGATTACTCATGTGAGTCGAGGTAATTCCCTGGCTAGATGTCTCTCATTTATTGATTTCTGAATGTGAAAAATTGCATATGTAATTTGAAATACTTACCAACCACCTCTTTAACGTGATGGGATTGATGTTGAAGTCCTTTACCAGCCCGAGATCGTGGTACATGTGTTCCAAACAGCTCAGCATCTGCAGGCAGGGACAGACAGGTTATGGGTTTGATAAACACCCCTTTATGATCCACAGCAAAGTGAATTTCCTCCTTGCAAGCATCCAGTAATGGCAGAGCCCTCTTGTTAAGATGAAAGAAGGATGTTCAAAGATTTCATGATTAAAGACATTGCAAGAGGGGAGACAGAGAGAGGGTCTGAAAGCTTTTTGAAGCAGGCAAATTGCTGTTGACTTGGTAGCTTTTGTGCAGGGCTTTGAATCACACCAGCACTCTCCAGTAATGAAGCAATTCCCGCTCAGGAAAAAGCACTGACATTTTTCTAACTCATCTGGGATATGTTCTAACGCTCAGTGAAATCAGTGGGAGCTTTTCCACTGACTCCAAAGGCTTTGGCTGTGCAGAAATGGATCAAGCCTGAGATGGATAGAAAAATGACAGCAGAAAATAAGAGATCCTGAAAGAAACATTTATTCTAGGCATGTGTCAATACCATCTTTCTCTATGACTTCTTGTGAGTTCCTAATTCCACTATCTTAGCTCAGATCTCTCATTTAACACAAGATCTCCTGTTATAACCCTACGAAATTGCAGCAGTTTTGTGACTACCCCCTCATAGACTGTAACTAAGAATCCCAGTGGCTGAAATGCAAAGGCAGGCAGCTCTTTTGAGACAACATCTGCTCTGCAGGAGAAAAGGGGATGCAGGCAATTTAGCACCACCGTTCCCATTTAATCATTTAATCAAATACTATTGGAAAAAAAAAAAAGATATTGATAATCTCAAGTGTTTGGGCGTTCAACAGCAGCCACCAGTCAGAAATGAACAGGCTCCCAGGAATTTTATGTATCTGCATTCCCATTTCTAAAGGCTAAATCTGCAGGGCATGAAATGTAGCCATTGTATTAGAAAATGCAGTTCTTAGGCTGTAAAGCGAGCCAGGAGTTTCCAACATGATGAATACAACGTCACAAATACAGCCTTGGAGACATTTTTGGGTTAGTTTTCTGCCGTTTAGGCTCTTAAAAACTCACCGGAAAAAAATGATTTAACCTAATGAAACTTTATACTTATCCAGGGAATAAACATAATTCATGGGGTAACAAGTGGGCTGAGTCTGAGTCATCCAGGCAGGAAGAGACTTTCCTGCAAGACCTGAGGGACAGTGTCACGAGCTGAATTTTGCTCAGATCACATGGACAGCATTTTGCTGAAGATCCCCTTGTCCTTGTCCTGGGCCATGAGGTAGAATATATGTTTTGCAATAGTTTCATAAAAGACTTTCCAAGACAATAAACTTGATCCAGGAGGGCTGAATTGCCCTCAGAAATGCCTGTCTACCCCCCAGCTGTTGCCAAGGGAGCTTTGGGTGAGCGACAAGGTGACTCTCAGTCCCAAAGCTCTTGCCCCTGAACACATGAGAACCTCAGCTTTCATTTTTTAGCTT
The DNA here is from genome assembly GCF_003031625.1 of Empidonax traillii. Classification (NCBI taxonomy): domain Eukaryota; kingdom Metazoa; phylum Chordata; class Aves; order Passeriformes; family Tyrannidae; genus Empidonax; species Empidonax traillii. The sequence continues at coordinate 42,493 of NW_020955194.1, read as the reverse complement.
TCTTGATCGGCAGCAAAAGCTTGAATATGGGACTTCTTTAAGGCTTGAAAGTGAGAGAGCATTTGAGAAAGAGAACACAGGGTTTTGCTGCATAGCTCTGTTTACTGAGGTGCTGCAGAGCACATTATTCATTTGCTTACAGATGATTATGGTTTATGGCCTGCCTGTCCCACACATGGGCAAATGCTGATTGCTCAACAAGCATTGACAGAATTGAAATATTCTCTGTAAACACAAACCAGAGCTAAAAGGGTGAGATAAACCCCATATGGTGCTCAGCTCAGTAGAGCTTGTGTGGAGTCTTATTTTTGGGCAGAACTCCTCCTTGCAGGGCATGTCTAATCCCCACACCCTCATGTTAGCCTCCTTCATCCCTCCATATAGTGTTTCCTATAGTACTCTGAATGAGTTACTGTGCTAAAATACCAAACCCTCAGCACACAAGAATCCGTGGATAATGGGTTTTGTTTCTCCTTATTCTTTCTTAATAGTCAGAACAACGAGCCGACAGTGTTATGGTCCACCTGTGAGAGTGTAATGCCTTCGTGCTGCAAAGACCTGACAGGAATTTCAAAGCTGTGGGCAAGGCAGATGTATGGCCGTGGCACAGAGGAAAAGGGGCTGGAGAGGGAGCGGTGGCTGCAGAGCACCTCTGACCACACAAGGGAAGCTCTGCCAGCCTCTGCAAAATGGGAGATGGACCTAAAGCCACCAGAGCGTCCTTCTCTTGTTCTACCAGACATAGGAAAGATCTTGCAGGGAATATGATGTTCCTGTGGATGCAGTATGGGGTGTTTTCCCCTTGTCATGTTGGACTGCAGGTGCTGAGTCAGAGTGGCTCTTGCATGCACAACATCTGATTGAGAAGGTAATTAAGGAGATTGCTGCTGGGAGCGCTGCTGGCACTACCCAAGCCTTCCCTGGGGAAAAACCCAGCACTAAGTTTTTCCTGAGGGAGATTTGATCGTATTTGCTGAATCTGAATTTACATTGTATTATAAGCTGTCCCTTCTTAGTATCCTTCTCCCTCATGTGTCTGCAGAGGTTTACACAGAACCTCCTGCAGCACAAGTGGTGAACCGTGAATAATACCAGCAGCAGCAAGGAAAAGAAAGAAGAAAATGAAGCAAAAAGAAAACACTAATTGGCTGTGCAGACAGCTTTGCAACCTCTTCAGAACACCCTGCAGTGTGATTCACACCCCTTGGCTGAAGGGGTGTGAATCGATGCGTGAACCTCTGCCTGCTGCCTTATTGATTTGAGTGGAGTTACTGATGATGTGCTTAAGCACACACTTCGCTGGGGATTGATCTGTTCAGATAAAATGGTATGAGAGAACTCACGTGGCAGTAATGAGAGTGCACCAGTTGTGGGACATCACTAGGAAAGGACTTAATTAAAAATAAAGAGGAATCAGGAAATGATAATCAGTATAATCTACCTGCCATCTGTTAGGAAAAACTACTGTACATAGTTTGTGTGACATGAAAATAAAAGAAGTGTAGAGAATAAGGAGCAGAAAAGGGGGAAAGCACTGCAGACTGTCTCTCTTCCGGCCTTGCTGATTCTCAGAAAGTGCTAAGCCAGCTGACATGGCATCCCTACCTCATTGGGCTCCCACAGCCAGACGTCAAAGGTTGGTTTCCGAAGTGCTTCGATGGTCTCCTGGGACAGCATGTACTGCAGACAAAAAGGCACTTGGTGTAAGTAGGGGTGTCCCTGGCATGGGACCTGCTCTTGAAATGTCTCTGGGACTCAATGGGGTTCCATTTATGAGGGGTTTAGCCCACATTTCCCAAGGATCTCTCCGAGCTGATCTCTCCCTCTTCCCACCCGAACCTCCTCACCCTTCCCACCAGCTGCTCATGAACACACCAGGATGTCCATGCCTGATGGATGGAGACCCTTCTGGAGCAGAGAAGTGTGGGATTTGGGAAAAAAGAGAGGAGGAGAGCAGAGGTGTTATGGGCAGGGAAGTGAGTAAATCCAGCATTGTAATATAAAAGACACAGATCCATCTCTGTCTGCGCTGGTTCTGCTGCCTGCAGAGCACGTCTGGTTCTGCTGCCTGCATCCAGTTATGGCTGGATGGTGTGAAGTGTCTCTGCTTACAGTGTTAAATTAGCTGGTGGGTATGATATATTTATTTTCAGATGATTTATGCTCCCATTTTGAGTGTTTTTTCAAGAACGCCCACAATTTCAAATTGGTTGTCAGCCTGAAAGATTCAAGTGATTTTTTATCATTATGCTCAGAAGCTTAAAATAAAAATCAAGCTCATTCACCAGTTACAATTGCATACAAAATGAAAAAAAAAGGAACACGGAGGGTTAAAAGACATGGGCTCTACAATTCATCTTTCCAAGACTCTATTCATCAGAGTCTTTCTGGGACTCAAAAACCTTGTGGCTTTGATTGTCCCATTTACCATGGCTGTCTCTAGTTTGGGATTACTGCCCTGAGCAGATGAACGACGTTTTCTGAGCCAACAAACTTTTTTTGATACTTAATCCTGGGAGGAACAACACCAAAGATCACTCTTCCTTCTTGAGGAGGCAAGGAAATGATACAGAAATACAATACGGGTCTAGGAATGATACAGAAACACAAACTACCAGTTTACTCTGCAGACAATAGCGCAGCTCTTCATAGCACCTGTTGTTAGTTCAAGATCCTAATATCAGAACAGTACATCAAGGTTTGATCTGATATATATATATATACTTATCCAGGGGAAAAAAAATCTGGTTTAGAAATTATGTGTGTTGTGAAATGGTGTGTTAGTGTCAGGAGCACAAGCCCCTTGGGCAAAAGTTAATTAAAAGATATATAAGTCCCACGGTCTTTGCTCCAGAGACCTGGAGGTCACTTTTTGCCAGGCAGAGCAGAATAAACAGCAGAATTTACAGCTCGTTGCTCTGTAAGGCTCTGAAGGCAAATAATGCAAGGATTCATGTCCATGTCAAACATCTGCATCACACGAGGATTTCAGAGTGGCTGAGCCAGCTTTGATGTGTGCAAGCCCAGAGTTCAACTGTGATTTGCACACATTTGTGTGAGCTGGTGTTCTGTCAAGGTGTGAGCTGGGCACTGAGCAGACACAACCTGGCAGCCTTTAATAACTCCTGAGGGCAAAGGCTGCCAGGGCTAGGGCAGAAAATTCCTGTGCTCTTCGTGGTTTCAGCCTCATTCATCTCTTGTACTTGCCCTGAAGACATTTTTCTTCCAGTGTTACAGTTTTCTCTAGCAAATACACTAACTCATTTTCACAGGGACAATGAATCATTCCGGAGAGAATCCAAAGCCACATTTTCTCTTTGTTTCCCTAGGTGAAGCATCCCCGTAAATTACTTTTTAAATTAAAAAAATAATCCATTAGGAGAGAACGGGAAGCAGCAGTACTTTCAATTAGAGCACCACATTGTAGGGTATTTTGGATTGTTGCTATGAGCGTGGAGAATAAACAAATATAACCAGACAAAGGAGCGTTAAATGTTGACAAATGCAGAATGTTCATTAACATTTCAAACACTAATGAGCTTTCAAGTATTAAAGACTGCTGAGGATTGAACTTGAAGTCACCGCAGGCAACGGCAACTCTTTCCACTGGCTTGCAGGGCTTTTGGATCAGGCTTTGGATTTAGAATAACTGGGAGGTAATGGCTGGGGAGTCGTGCAGTGTAAAGCAGAGCTTGTCAGGATGGCAACCATGTAGCAGGATTTTTGGGGAAGAGCATTGAGTGGTACCTTTGGGTAGGATGGTACATCCCGCCGGGGAGCCGGTCTCTTGTTTTCATCCAAAAAGCTGTACTTGCAGGGACAGTTAGTCCTGAAATGAAATATTCATCTCTTAGCATGCTGGGAACAGAAACACAGTGCCTTGAAAAGTGCTGGAAGTACTCTAGTCTCTCAGTAGGCATCCCAGGGAATTACCCCACTCCCCAACCTCTCCCTTTCTAACGTGGTGCTGCTCAAATGCCCTAAAAGTGTGATCCTCCTTAGGATTTTCTCCCCTTGTGCAACTCTTCTGTTGTCCCTTCTCCATCTATTTGCATTCAAGGGAGGAGGATCTGTCTTCAGGCCTGTATCCATGGATACTCCATCACTCCTATTTAAACCAAGTAACTTTTCCTTTCAGTGCTGTCCGTGGCAGGCATCCTTCTCCAAGGCTGGCAGAGCCCTGCCAGGGACCACACTGGGTATGGACACTGGATCATCTGAGCTTATTTACTATTCTAGGCACCCACTGAGCCTTATTGCAACAGCAATGAGGCACAGACTCGGCAGACACGTCTGCTTGGCTCCCCAGTCCTGGAGGAAGGGAGTCGCTGCCAGAAATTACAGGTAATTAACACTTGCCCACTTATTAACACCAGCACCCACTGTCAGTTACCTGTTCTTCCTTCCTCTGCAGATTGAACAGCCAAGCTGAGCAGAGGACCAGGGGAGACCTCATCACTCTCTACAGCTCCCTGAAAGGAGGTTGTAGCCAAATGGGGGTTGGGCTCTTCTCCCAGGTAAGAGGAGGAAATGCCCTCAAGCTGCACCAGGGTGGTTCAGGTTGGGCATCAGGAAGGATTTGTTCACTGAAAGGGCTGTCAAGCATTGGAAGGGGCTGCCCAGGGAGCTGGTGGAGTCCCCATCCCTGGAGGTGTTCAAGGAATTACTGGATGTGGCACTCCATGCTCTGGTGTAGCTGACAAGGTGGTGATTGGTCAAAGGCTGGACTTGACGATCTTGGGGGTCTTTTCCAACCTAAATGATTTTGTGATTCTGTAACTGGTGGTGGGAGATGCCCAGCAGCCTTCCAGCCTTCCAGAACTTTGAGGTCCTGCACTGCAGTGGGAGAGCAGTTTCTTGCCTTACAGCCACAATACTTTAACACAGCATGTGTTTCCCAGGTATTTGTTCACTTGGGCTTTATTAAACCTCCTGTGAGGCCAATCTGCTTGCCTTTTGCATTTATAGACTTATGGAATGGTTTGGGTTGGAAAGAACCTTATAGATCATCTACTTCCAAATCCCCTGCCGTGGGCAAGGATGCCATTTACTAGATCAGGTTGCTCAGGGCCCCATCCAACCTGGCCTCAGACAGTTCCAGGGATCTATCCCTGTAGCTCTAACATTTGGATTATCCTTTCTCATTTTTCAAGCCTCCTGCCAAGGGAAGCAAAAAGAAACCCCCCAAAAGAAGCCAAGCAAAGCATTCTGCTAACTTTATTTGTCCCTTTTATGACCACTTCATACATTCTGTATTGCACCTCTTTTTAGTGCTCCTCTCCTCTGCTGGGAATTGGTCCAGGTGCCTTTTCTGCTCCTAACATTGATATATGCCACCATTTCTGGTGGCAGTGTCTGAATCCTGTGAAAGTTACGCCGTCTTACAGTTCATGGGGGTCAGCTGACTTCAACCAGCTGCCTTTTCCTGCCCTGTTTAAGGAGATTCTCAGTTGGTGAAAAGCTGTCTTAATCGTTTCTAAAGCTGTTTCCTCAAAACTCCACTCTGTGGGGTATTAGTCGGATAAAAATAGTGAAATTGGGGCATTCCTTGCCCTAATTGGAGCTGACTACCAGGGTTAGCTGAGGGTCAGCCAAATATCTCTAATTCCCAGCTGTAGTGAGATATTGAAGCCTTCATCCCAGCACACTGGGGAACACACCAGAGCCAGGATGCATCAGACCTTCACAAATGTAAAGCTGTATCTGCAAATGATCATGATTTTAAATGACACTATAATGCTATTAGCATCTGCCAGTGGTGAGTGCAAAAGGCAGACAAGCAGAAAGAAAGCAATTTGAGGGGATGCAAATGGGGCTGCTCTGCTCTTCTGAAGAGGGGAGAGATGCACAACTCGCTGTGCACGATGACTGTTACAAACCTGGCTGCTCAACCTTACTCTGTCATTTGGAAACAGCAAATATAAGAATAGGTAAACACACAAGAACACAGCTGTGTCCACTGTGATGTCATTGAAGGAATAGGTGCACTCACACATATTTATGTGCATTAATTAAATGTAGATGTGATCCCTAATTGCAACTGCAGCGCATTATCTAGCAAATGACACTGCACAGGGGATGACAAGTCTGAATAGGAGCAAATACATTTCCACTTGGCCTGGGATGCCTCTGTTCCCCCACTTTTCTCATTCCAAGGGGAGAGAGCTTGCTCAGCTGCTCTGATGTGAAGCATTCCTAGGCTGGGGTCACTTTAGGCTAGTGGCATGGCTCCTGTGGAATTATGGTAGCTTAGGAATAAGGAATCCTCGGCAGATGGGGTCCCTCTTAATGGCCAGCCACCAAGGAGCATCCTCTCCTCATCTTGTAGCAAAGAGGTGAATTGTAGCCACTGAACCTATCTACATCCTGCTGCTGCTGGAAGACCCAAGCCCTTAGGGTACAGATAACCATGGACAGGATTCTGGGCAAGGAGGAGAAGCCTCTGTGCATCTGGGAGGAGGAAGATCCAGCTCCAGGTAACCCAGAGGAGCTGTGACAGGCAGCTGCCATAACGATGTGACACAAAGTGATGCTGAGCAGAGCGCGAGTTGGGCTCCTGCTTCAGCGAAAGCAGCTGTGCAGTGTGAGCTCAGAGCAGGCCAGTGCGGGTGTCTGTGCCCAGAAATACCTGCTGGTGAGCTCCACACCCATTTTTACCACAGCTTTCCAGCCTCACACCCCAAGCTGGGCTCTGGCTTTTGTCATATCTCACTACGAGACCTCGGTGAAGATCACACCCCAGCTGGAGCCACCTGCACTGGGCACACCCCATTCCGTCTGTTCTTGTTAACAGATTGCTGTTTATACTACAGAACGTAGACTGCAAGGTGGCAAGACCTGCAGAAAGGAATGAGTCATGGCTGCTGAGACAGTCTCGTACTTCCTCAAGTGCGTGGCGGCAACCGCGCGAACGCAAAGTTGCCGTCGCTTCTGGTTCTGCTCTTAATTTTCTATCCACCCTGTGCATCACTGTGGTCCTAAGTGCAACTCTCCCAGCTCCCTACAACAGCTGAAGGTAAGACAGATGGACACACACCTTATTCTCCATCACTCCCAGCACAAATCAGCGCAGGAGTTTTGCGCCTGCTGCCAACCCGAGCTCTGAGTGCTCTACTGAGATTTCCTCACACACCTCAACAAGAGATGGTGCAAGCCACAGGGCAAGCTGCAGTCCACCCTACTGGTATAAACGTGGGGCAGACCTGAGGTTAATAATGTTACTCTGCATTTATGCTAATTTGACAGCTAAATTTGGCCTCGAGACTTAATGGGAATGTATTAACGTTGTGCCTCCTGACATATCCGGATAACGACATTTATAAAAGCGAGTGATTATAAAGTCTGAATTTTTTAGCAAATCTCACACTGCCCTCAGTAGGAAAGAGCTTTGATTAAAGGTCAGAGGACTTGACCCCAGATGAAGAAAATTAGAGAGGCTGTCAGGACAGCATATTTACATTTGCTGAGAAAAATCCTCTTCAGCCACATTTTGAGGAACATGGTATATCCCTCTTCAGCAACCTTCCTGGAAGTACTCTTAATCTCACAGTGATGATTTGTTTGTCCTAATGGGATATTTCAGTGACATGGGGGGGACACTTTCCAGCCAAGAATATGTACTGTACAAAAAGCAATTTTTTTTCTGCTGGTGTTTTAATTGCAGCTAAACCAAGCTTCACAATCACAGTAAGCCCTTGAATTAGAAAGTAAATTCCCAATTTATTGTTGAATTTGAAATGGATGATTTATAATAGCGTGAGGTCATAATTAGAAGAGCTGCTACATATTTATTTGGTCCTTTCCCAGGATATATTGGAGCTGATTCGAGTGTTAGCTGGTTCCCAACAAAACACTGCACTGTGCAGAAGTTCTTTTCCCAACCCCTCTCTCCCAGTAAATCTGGAGGAAGAATTCCCACTCTGTGCGGTGAAAAATAACTGTTGCAAGACCTTTCTCTCTATTCCCATGGCCCCAGCTAATTTAACTGATGAATGGCAATAGATCTTCAAAATGTTAAATTAAAGCCACCGTCCTTAATGGTTATCGGTTTCCTTGCTCTTTTACTTCTAAGCCCAGAAGGTAACTCAATTCTGTGGAAATGTTGCATTAGGGTTTGAAACCAGATCCTTATTTCTGTGGTCAGGTCGGAAGCAGAACTTACCTGCTGCTTCTTGCTGCCATTTCCTCCCTCATCTTTTTAATGTCGCGCTTGCATTTCTCAATCTCCACCACTTTCAGGCCTTCCACTGTCAACAAAGGAAAACAACAGGGGTGTTACCATGGCAGAAGTCGCAGGATCTCGTTTCAAAGAGCTTTTTAACAGTGGGGTTATCCAGTGAGCCAGCAAGCCCTTACAGACTGCCTCGGTTCTCACACATGCAGGTGCTGCCAGAGCGATATATCCTGGGAACCCACAGGAATTCTCTGCTGCCAGTTTAGTTAATAGCCACAGTATTTTAATTCACAGAATGGCTGCAGCGTCTCAGCTTTTCCAGGATTGTTAGCAGCAGTCGGCTGTTCCGCTGCCTTCACTTCTCTGCTGTAGAACACGAATCAAAGGAAATCCTGAGCAAAAAACCCCTCCCGCGATGGGGTGATAAGCGCAGGCAAACACGTCCCGGTAGGATTAGAATTCCCATTAAGATAAAAGGTTTTAATTTGAAAGTTCATGCGGAGCATTGAGGAGCTCTGGGCTGCATTGCCAGATAGGGAAAAAACAAAGTGAGAATGCAGAGGGGAGAGAAAAGCGTTGAAAAGTTTTGCTCTAAGGATTGATTTCTCTCTCTCTCTTTTTTTTTGTTTTGTTTTAGGTATTGAAAACCTGTCACTTTGTTTCGCCGATCAATTTTGTAATCAAAGGCTGTTCCTGCATGAGGCTCAGAAATCCTATATTTCCCTGCTGTATGTAATTGTGAGAGCCACAAGGCAAAAGGTTTGATTGGCTGTTTATGCAGCACACACTTTACTCCACATAGCCATGAGAACCCAACTCAGTGTGACTATGAGAATATTCTCTTTTTTTTTTCCCCCCCCCTCGTTGAGTATCATTGTGCTCAAGGACATAACACATTTATTAGGTATATGTCGTTCATCTGCACTCATTTTACAGCTCATTTGTTTGCTGGACTCACAGTTTGCATGGACAAGCTGTGGTTCAGGGAACTCCGGGGAAATGTGCAATCGGGACAATCAGTATTCAGTAACTTTCTTGGAAAATCACAGCCTGAATCACAGTTATCTGGAGAGCAGCATGTAAGCGATAAAAACCTGCCTCGAAGGGCACAACTCTGTAGATAAGCAGAGTTTTGTTTTTGTTTCGCCAGTAACAACAAAGATTGTTGGAACTGGGAGAGGGGAAAGAGATGTGTATGAACCAAGCCCAAAATATTAGGACAGGAAGGGGAAAGGGGTTTGATTTACACTTGTTTACAGGAATATTCTCTGTTTAAAAATCCCATTTGCAAAGTTCTTTTTTTTTTTTTTTTTTTTTTTTTTTTTTTTTTTTTTTTTTTTTTTTTTTTTTTTTTTTTTTTTTTTTTTTTTTTTTTTTTTTTTTTTTTTTTTTTTTTTTTTTTTTTTTTTTGTCTATCATCGTTACAAGCAATGTCTTTGGGTGATCACAATGTGATGATACAGGTAAATTGCTGTCCTGCTTATTAAGCTCTTCACTCTGGATTATCTGGCTGCTCTGTTTTGGGGTTCTTTGTTCAACTGCTGACGATCAGCTGCAGCTGACCCACAGGCCCCTTGCTGCTGTGTGCCACCTTGGTTAATTGATCCAGGGGAAATTCGTGGGTATCCCATTTGCCAAGCTGTCTAAATGGTGGCTGGTGCCTGTTTGAAGCAGTGGGAGCAAAGCAGAGTTATCAGAGTGGCAGGGAAGTGGGGCAGGCAACTGCAGGGGGGGGGAAAGTTCTGGTGCAAAATGGCAGCCCCGAGCATTTTTTTTCGTATTGCATCTCCTTGGTTTTCATCCCGAACCTCTCCAGGGGAGCAGAGAATTTACATAATTATTTTTCTTAAGGTAGATGTGAGATGCTTGCAAATTGCAAAGGGTTTTTTTTTTTTTGCCAGCCTCCTTATTCATGTGTGGGCTGCTGTGCAAACACTGGAGCAGAGCAAGTGAAGCCACGGGACAAAACATTCCCAGCGCTTCCAAGGGGAAGTGACAAGCTTTAGCTGGGATTTTAAAATCAGTTAAAGAATTTGGCTCCTTGAAAACACGTCTCTGACGTGGTCTCCAGACAGGAACGGGAAGGAAGCTGAGAACTTTCCATGTGAGGTGCAGATGTAGTGCTGTCATGAGCACTTATCCCCACACACACGTCCACCCCCCCCCCCCCCCCCCGGGAAGAAATCCTGGAGATCACATGTGGAAGTGGTGGAAAAGGGATCTCTGAAGGAGGCAGGAGTAAAGGAGGGCAAAATAAAAGCGCAGTTCTTTTCACATTTGGCTTGCAAATGATAAATGGCCTTGTCATGTGCACTGATTAAGGGGCCATTATATTACTCTGCAGCAAGAAATACCTTCTGAAAAGACCCTGTGCTGTCTAAATAAATCCTTGGGCTGAATCCAGCAATGAAACATGGCTCTTAAAAGCAACCTCTGGGAGCCCAGCTCGAGCAGGGAGGTTGGACACTCCCTTTCTCCCACAGTTTTGCTTTTCAAACATGACAGCCAGGGATTCTTCCAGAACGTTGCAGATTTAGCTCCGTTGCAAACTCTGGAAGTCCAATTTCGAGCAGATGGGTGCACTTGTAGACAGGCAACCCTGGGAGCTCCTTCCTTCCCACAGGTTGAGACTGCTGGAGCTGGGACTGGGAGTGCTCAGGGAGACTGGCAGCTGATTGATACATCAGATGTTAATTCCATCAGCAGAGAGAACCCTCGTTTGGGGACCAGGGAGTTCAGTTCACCTGCATGGCACAGCAGTTCAAGATAGGCTGTGTGCAAGTGCACAACTTTTTCCTGCTGGCAGTGTCATGAAGTCCTTCCTTATCTCCCTGCACTGCCTTGGGCTGCCAATGCTGAAGGGCAGCATGTGTGCCAGGGATCCCAGAGGATCACCAGGGGTCAAAAGCAGCCTTTTTTGGCTGGGATAGTTGCTTCCCTGCGCTGCCAAGGGGATAGAAATACCCTCAGGAATGTTTGCCTCATTTGCTCTAGTCCATGGCATTTAGCTCTGAGCACTGGAGCTGGTCAGAAGTTTCACTGAAAATGCAGAGTGACTGAGCTAATTCCACCCCCCTTCTTCTTTTGGATAAAAGAATAAATCAGTGGAGCCCTGGGAAAAACAGCAGCCAAGCAGACAGGAGGAATTCCTACTCAGGCTTTTTGCTGGGTTGTAGGCACACTGCAGGTTACCCCCTCCGTGGACATCCCACAGCTCCAGGAGCCTGAGGCTGGGCTGGCTGCAGGAAGAGGTCCCCCTGCAGCTGCTCTTCGAAGAAGGACATTTTTTCCTCTCCCTGCTGACAAAGGCATCAGTCTCTCTGAGCAGCTTCAGGGTCAAGGTACCTTCTGGTCAGGGGAAGTTTCAGGAAAATAACTTCTTCCATGAACCAGAAACTTTTTCCTTTTTTTTTTTTTTTTTCCCCAGCCAGCTCTAGTGGGAAAGTGCTTTCTGCAGCTGCAGTGCTGGGAAAGGCTCTGCCCTCTCCTGACTCCAGTGCTGTGCATCCTCAAGGATGTGGCCTTTGGAATCGAAATGGGTGACAGCGCCTTATTCATAACCCCTTCCCCGCCTCTCTGGGACCTGTGTTTCGCATAATATAGTGAAAACAACTCAGATGCTGCACAAGGGGTTAAAAAAACAACCAAAAAACCAGGATAGGAGCTCTTGGACCAGCTGCATTCAACGTGGTTATCGCACAGTAACAACACGGCTGTGTTACGGTGCAAGTATCCGACTGACAGGGGAGGAGGGCAGTGGTGTTCCCCCCTGGAATTACAGACCAATTGCCCCAGTGAGTGCTTTAAGCGGCCAAGGAGTGTGTGTGTAGAGGGATGGGGGGTCGCTGCTGGGTGCAGGGAGGTGACAGGAAGCTGGGTCAGGGGGGACATGGGAGGACAGAGCAGGGGGCTGGGATGTGGAAGATGGGGAGGTGGGCAATGGAGACATTCTGCCACGGGGACATGGGAACATGTCCCAAACATTTATTGGGCCCAAACATCAGCACAAGGCTCAGGAGCCCCTCAAAGGTGAGGATGGGAGGTGATTTGGGTGCTGGACACCAGCCATCCCACCCTGGCCTCACCGTGCCACCACAGGCTCCCACCATCCCCACGCCTCATCCCACGCCGGCCTGCAGACTTTTGGGCTCAAGGTCGGCCAAATGACGAGGGATTAGGAAAGCAGAGGGGGCTGTGATCATAGCAGGGGGGATTCTGAGGCACCGGTTCCCACTGCAATAGGAATAAAGGGACACTCACATTCAACCTTTTTCTCCAGCATTGCCAAGTGATTAGCTACTTCCGTTTTCAGCTCATTGATTTTAAAAACCCTGAAAAGAAAACCCTCATGTATTAATGTTATACATTTAGTGCTGCACCTACCCTAGGTACTAAAGGACTTTTGCCAGAAATGCCTGTATTCTTCTAGAGGATGGATCTGCCCAACTGTGACCGCCACAAGGAAAGGCAAATTTTCCACGGAAATGCTAACATTTGGGCAGAAAGTACACCCGGGTTTAATTTGTGGAAAAATTAACAGCAAATGATCTTTTTATGGCCCTGGGAATGCACTGTGGCTCTGCAACACTTCATCACCCCCTCTCTCAGCAGTGACTTGCCACTGTACCCCCCCAGGGAAGCAAAGTTAAATTGATAATGCTTGGTCTAACAGCAGCGTCTTGGTGTCTGCACACTCTGAATCCCTCCTCCTCTCCTCCTTTCGAGTTACACTGGTGATTTGCTGAGCTGTGGTGGGATTGATCTGCCTTATTGAAACCAGCTGGAATAAAATAAGCAGCTGTACAGACGTTGAGAAATCCTCTTGGAGGAGAGACGTTTTTGGGTGATAAAGGGGGAAATGAAACAAATCAGATGATTTGACTGTTCAGTGAAGAAGCATTTCTTTTGCTTCCTAAGAGAGAAGGAGCACAAGAAGAACATTTATATTTCCTACTTCATCTCCTTTTTAGATCAAAGATAATCACCAAAATCGCTTTTGGTTTAAGCTACTGTATTGCTGTCAGCAGGAAATAACATGTGTCCCAGACCTAAATTTGGCAGGCAGAGTGGGATTTGAAAGAGGTCTTAAATGCCCCTCTGCCTCCTGTGAAAATTTCACTTCAGGCTGATAAAGAAATAGCATTTTAAATTAATAATGATGTTCAACTTCTTACCTCGAGAACTGCTCTGCAATCTGTCCCAATAAATTCTGGAACAATTCTTCTTTCTCTGAAAAAAAAAAAAAGAAAAAACAGAGGGAGACATAAGAGAAAAACAGAGGAGAAAAGATGCCCTCAGCTCCCCTGCAATGTGATGTCCCCAGACCTCCAGCTCTGATGGTGATGCATTTAGCCAAAAAATGGCTCTGGTCCTTTGAACAGTGACAGGGTTTGGGAATGACTCCTTGTCTCACCTGCCTTCCTCTGCCTGCAGACTACAGTCAAGGTTTCTCTTTTTTGGGTCCCTGAGAGCTGGTTTTCTTTGAGGCAGCACTCTTTGGATGGGAGACACCATTCACGTTTCCTGGGTGGGACACCTGGAATCGCCATCGGTGTTTGAAAGGTCTGGCTCACAATTACTGCCCCTGCACCACCAGCACACTGTGACAGAGCGCCCATTAACAGGGCTACAGCTCATGAACACACACACACACACAAAATATCCAGATTGCCTTCTAGTTTTACAATGGGACGTTATTTTGGCGCAGATTCACAAGGATGATGCTTCTGTGCATAAACTTCAGGCAAGTGTGAGATGACAAAGCGACTGCCCTTTAAGAGGGAGGTCCACCCTTCCTGGTTTGTGGGATGGACGCAGCAGGGTAGAAGCTTCCCAGCGCCTTTCCCTTGAGAAGGTAACTGGGACAGAGCTGCCACAGGGATCCTGTCAGGATCTCACTGCTTCCTGAGCTACTGCAGCAGTGGCCACACTGGCAATGCTTGTGCCGGCAGATCCCCACCTCCCACTCCCAAATCCAGCTCTCAGGCTCTTCAGCCGGCTCAGGGGAAGCCCCAGCCTCTTTCCTAGACAATCACAGCACTGCAGTCACTCACACAGGGAAAAGCAAGCGAGCCCTTAAAACAGGACCCCAGATTTCGAGGGACAGTACACTTTAGGAAGGAAGACGTAAGATAGCGATGTTTTCCTGTCTTTCAGTGTGTCCACAACGTGTTCACACGGACAGGGGGAAGCATAAATCATAAAGCACCTTTGCTGGACTGTGAGCGGCTGTTTTGAGACTGCTCCCTCCTTCCCCCACCAGCTAAGGCAAACTGCACTGTCCTGCAGTCGTTCCTGTTCCTGTACTGGGGCTGTACTCTTAGTTTCTCGTGCCCAAGGAGAGGAAACGCTGAATGCACTCACATACAGCTCACAGATCACAGAACACCCATTTATACCCCACGTAGAATTACCCTGATGGCATTTCTGCAGCTACTTCATGCCCTTCCCTGAGGGAACACGATGCCTCGCGAGTGCAATCACCCAGGCAAAACACATCGGACAGAAATACAGCCCAGCATTTACAATGTATTTCTAAATAATAGCTCTTGTACCTGTTGAAAGGATTTGCAATTCCTCAGGTATTAGAGATGTCAGAAACACTTGTCAAGAGCATTCATACTGCTGGTCAAAACAATTTGGCTGTTACCCCTGTGTCTCTAAACTGGAGCAAGCAATCTGTGCTCTGCAAGTCTCAGATCTAATTCCTCCTTTTTTCTTTCTTTTTTTTTTTTTTTCCCCTCCCAGTGGAGTGGCTAGCAGAGCAAAGGAAGAGATTAGTTCTCTTCACAGAGACCCATTTTTCAGTTTTCCCACAAAACCCGAAAGCGCTAAAACAAAGCAAATGCCATGTCCTATTTAAGGCAGGAGAAAAACTTACCGAGTGCTGCACCTGGGATGGCACCCGAGTCAGACAGTGAAAATAAGCAGAGAAACCCGTGTCCTCTCACTCCGATGCTGCTCAGCCCTCTGACACTGGCTGTAGCGTGCCAGAGACTGACAAGTTCCTTACGAGCACAGTTCCAGTAAAAAAAACCCCAACAATCTTACTTTCACTCCCTCCCCCTGTCAAAACTCACTTGGAGTATTAGGAAATTCTCATCCAGGGAACAGTCAGCTGCAATCTGATGTTTATGGTTGTAATAAAAGACTTTCAAAACGAAGATGTATGTTTTTATAACCCTAGGGTGCAGTAAAGATATATGACTAAGAGTGGCAGTTCGTCTCATCTTAAAGAGACAAAGATCCATTTCTCTGCCCTGTTCCTTTCTGAGGGGAAGACCTCTGGTAACCCCTGTTTCTGAAGGAAATGAGACATTGTTCCAAGATCATGTAGTCTCGCTTGTCCCCTCCTTTGTAGAACAGGAGGGTTAGGTGTGTTTTTACTCCCTTTATTACTCTCTGTCTTCTTTTTTTTTTTTTTTTTATATATATATCTCTGGGCAGGGCTGATACCCCAGGTGCACACAGGTACCTTTTCCCCCAGCTTCTCCGCTTCTTTTGCTGTGATTCCCTCTGTGAAAGGGAAACCTTATTGCATGCAGCTTGGGCGCCTTGCTCAGGGTTTCCTGCTGCAGCACCCCAAAACCTTCAAGAGCAACTCTCTTCTCGCCTCACCACCCCCCCCCAACAAAAGCATTGCCGTGAACGCACAGCGTTTGCAAACGCAGGTGCTCATCAAGCCAGATTTCTGCAAGACGCACGGGATCGTCTTACAGCCGAGAAAAGAAAATCAGAAAGCCCCCCTCCAGAAGATGCTGCAATGGTGTAATTCTGGGCAGGGGATGGCCAGTTCAGGCTTCCCCAGGGCTTCCCGCGGCTCATTCCCGTGCTCGCTTTGGGGCACAGGGACTTGGGCTCCTTGCCCGTTGGCCTCTGCCAAGCTCAGCAGGGAGCTTGGCTGGGACATCACGGAGGAATGAGCCATTTTGCCTTGTCTCCAGCAGGTCTGGGAAGAAAGCAGGTGCGGGGGAATATGGCAGGAGCATTTTTTCCCGTGACTCCTGCTGTGGCTGGATCGCAGGGCTGGCAGAGAGCACACACCTTCCCTGCCGGGGCGGGGACCAGGGACACGCTGAGGCAGCTCAGGTTACCCTGCACTGACACAGATGGTTTATTACCCGCTGCCAAGTGCCCTCTGCTTTGCACCGCCCTGCTCAGCAGTGGCTCTTCCTCTGCCCTCTTACCAGCTGGGATCAAGGCCAGGGAGCCACCTCCGTCCTCCCACTCTCCCCATCTCCCCTTGCCATCCAGGCTGCCAGCAGGGATTCCATGGGGTTGTGGGGTTGGCCTGGTTTCCCTCCATCTTTTCTGCTGTGGCCAGGCAAGGCTGGGAGGACATGGGCATCTCCCTTTCCCTGCCAGTACCAGGCTGGTGAATGCCTGACACATTTCTCAGAAACGATTCTGCCTCTGGCTCGGGCTTCTGTCTGAATTTCGCTTTCTGTGGTTTGTTTGGATCAAGGCAGTCAGGGCAATTAAAAAAAACCCCTCAGGTGGACAAAAGCCCCAGGAAGGGGTGTGGGCTTCAAGCCCACGTCTGTGAATCACATGGAGCACCGAATTCTCTTGGCAGCCCGGGTTAAGTTGGGTTGCTGCACCCAAGTTCCCAATCAGGTGAGTAATCCTGAAGCAGCTGGCCCGGTCCCAATGCACGCATCCATGAGGGGGATGCATGCAAGGAGCAGCAGACAGGAGGAGGATTTTGCTCTCACAGTCTCTCTTTAGTCTTGCCTGAGCTGCAGGCGTGAATAAACGTCCAAAAGGAGAACAGAGATGTTCCAGAATAAGAAGATTTAGACACAGTGACAAGCTTCTGTCTCTTCATCAGCAGCGATCTGCACAAGATCTTGCGTATTTAATCATTCAGGGGGGAAAAGCAGTCCCTGCAGATCCCTGGTGCAGTCACTGGTGGGCTCAGTGGGGTGGGCAAGGCAGGGTTAACAACAGTTCAGACATGGGCCCTCTAGCAGGCAGCTACACACGTCTGGGTTGTGCTGCTTCTCCCACTGCAAGCCAATATTCCTGGGGAGAGACCCTCTGTGCAGGTCCTAGAGAGCATGCAAGCTGAAAAGGCAAATAACTGAGCAGTAAGTGAAGTGGGAGGTGAAGGCTCTGCCTACGGCCTCAGCCTGGCGAAGTGGCTCTGGGATCCTGTCACTGGGCTGCTGAGCACAGAGGGACAGCGGGGGAGCTCTCCCCACGTGCTGGCCTCCACCCCAGTCAGGCACTGCTCTCTTGGGTTTGCTCACCCATTTCCCCAGAGATGAGGAGATACTTGTGTGGAAGGATCCACCAGAACGAGCTGGAGACAGAGGTGCTGAGAGAACTTGGGACAGCTCAGCACATCTTGCGCTCTTTCAGGTCACATCCCTGGTGAGGTCTTTAATGACTTGGTCAGCCACCCGAGTGCTTTGCTGCCCACACTTTGGAGCAGCAGGAAAGTCCCTGTGCAGGTTTTCCTGCCCATTTAGGACTGCAGTGGATCGGACTCACTTGATCTGCCACAATAGCTCCTTTCTCTGCGCTATCAGAACACGACAGACTCCAATTTTATCTCTCAAGAGCGTGCTGCTAGTAGGATTTGTTCATTTAATTGCCATCTCCGTCAGTACTGCAGAGTGCCTGAACCCTGCTAATTAGAGTGACAACACAGCCATTTGGTTGTGAGTTTTGAGCCAGTTCCACCACGAGGACACAGACCAGAGCCCTTCTGCCGTCAGGAGGGAGAGGATGCCAGCTCAACGGGCTTGGGAGTTTTAACACCCCAGAGAGAAGGAAGGGTTTGGCACCGGGGGTGTGATGCTCTGCTTGGACGAGCCATGTGCCTTCTGGTCCAGGGCCACAGGAGGAGGGACAACACGTGATGCAACAGTCCCACAGGCTCAGAGCAGCTCAGCCTTTGCCTTTGCCTCGCAGACAGCTGACCCCTGATGCAGCAATTGCTGCTGCATCCAACCCTCACTGGAATCATAATTTTCTTGTTTCCAACCGTCTCCCATGACTGTGGCCAGGAAATGAAGAATGGTTTCTTAGCAGGACTCCAGTGGATATCTCCTCTGCTGGATGAAAGCCACTGCTTATATTTTCCTCCCAAAGGATCATATTTTCCAGTCCCACCTTTTACAGTCTTTGTTCTGCTGAAGTGTGTGTCGTTCTTCTCCAGCTGCCTGGGAGACTGATGAAAAGAGGTGCATTGCCTCCCACCGCCGTGAAAATTGGGGTGACCCCCTTTTTGGCATGTATTTGGATGAGCTGCTTTGGGAAGCAGAATCACACAGGCAGAGCTGTTTAAGAAGTGAAGACTAGAACAGAGCTGGGTTTTTTTTTCTTTTAATGAAGAGGAACGATTTCCCACTCTGTTTATTCTTCCTACTCTCAGCAAAATGTCAGGAATGCTTAAGATTAATGACAACCCATGTGAAAGAGAAACAGATACCAAGGAACATTAGTTCCATCACACTCAGTTCAACTTTCATCCCCTTTCCACAGCAGATTCTGTCTTATGCTTTGGCAACCTGTGTCCAGAATTTTTCTTGCCCTTTTCAGCTTAGATCTTTGGAAATCCCTGTTTTATAAAATGCAGAGAGGGAAGACAGATCCCTCTGACACAGTGAGCTATGTTCTGCACAAAGCAGAGCCATGTGCTGTCAGCTGGGGATGAAGAATGAGGGCCTTGGGAGAGTGAGAAAAGTTACATGCGGTCTTATAAAAATATAGGGTTAGCTTCGTGTTTGGGGAATAAAGAAAAAAAAAAAAGAAGATTTTCAAGAAATCCCTTCAATCAGCTTCCCAGCAGGTATAACACAGTAGCATTCCCTGGTAGAGCCATGCTGGCCCTATTTGCTGGTCTTTGTCTTGGGGCAAATGGCTACTGGTTACCCACACCAGCTGGCACACAGGGAACACGTGGCCCACCCCACCTTTTCTGATCTGATAATGCAAACAACTGCACTCCTGGACCAGAAGAGTGATGCTGTTCCAGCAGAGTTTGTCACAACAAGGAAACAGTTGAGGAGACAGCTTCTTTTCCCTTGGCAGCCATGTGTGTCCCTTGGCTTTGACTACCTCCTTCTGGCAAGGGCGGCAATCACTGACATGGGACCTGCACGTGGCTTGTCACAAATCTCACTGTGGCTCTTTCACAGCCTCTTTGTTCTTCTTGCTCTCCATCTGCCTTTGTTCTCTGCATGCACAGGCTCCCCGCTGTTGCCTCCCTGTCTCCCCCAAATCCTCCTACACTGCCTTGCTGTGCCCATTTCCCTACAGATGTTTCTGCCACCGTGGATGTCCCATGGAGTGGCTTTGGTTCCCTGTGCCTCCCCATCTAAAAGAAGGCAGCGCTGTGAGACATTTCCTTACATAATCCAGGAGCCTAAGCAAGAAGAAGAGGTGGGACTTGCAATTAGCGTAAGGGGGATGATGAGGTGGGACCAACAGAACTGCATCACCCCTGTCCCAGCAGACTCACCCGTTCCTGCAAACTACTTTTTCCAGCCCCAGGCTTTCTGTCTCACTCTTGTTCTTTCTGTGCACGCTGTGTTTCCAAGATAATCTTAACCTCTTGCCCTCTGCCTCTCCTATCTTCCCATTTTACTGCTCCAAACAGTGTCCTCAGCTGACATCTCTTACTCTCCTGCAGTCCCTGCCTCAGCAGCTATTCCCTGTCCCTCCACAGTGCACAGGCTCAGGCTCCTGCCCAGGCTGCACTGATGTGAGTGGCAGAAGATGCTGCAGCTGCACGGAGGAGCAAAACCACAAGCCAGATGCTTGATAAGAATTGCCCCAACCAAATGTCCTGCTGCAGTGTCTGAGAGCTACAGGCCTGAGCATGACACTGGCAGGCAAGGAGGAATGGCAAAAGCACCATTTCAGTCCTGCCTGTGGAGTACAACAGTGCTGTGGCTGAAGAATGTGTTCCAGATGTGTTCTTTCACCCAGGCGTTCTTTAATCTTGTCAGGTGTATTTAAATATTTATCACACTTAGAGCTACTGTGCCCACCGCAGAAATTATGTTCTCTCCTCACCCATTTGGAAATAACACGGGGTTCAAAGGTTGTGCTCAGCTTTCCAGCAGAGCTTTGATGAGAGATGAACAAGTTTCACAAAACACTGCAGGACAGGCTTTCACATATTGTCTGTGTTGCCTAAAAAAAAAACCCCACTGCTCCATGCAAGACTTTTCCAAGGGCATCAGGAGTGATGAGTCAGACCAGGGCCAGGCATGGGGAAAGTCCCCCGGACCTCAGCCATTCACCTCATCCTCAAATTCCTTGAAATCTAGGGGCATTTTTTAAGCTTCCCTCCAAAACACTGTGATCAAATGACCTTTATTCTGCTGTAGCCACAACCACGACATCGTCACCTTTCTTCCTTCCATCATAGCCACGTAATTTCCACGCCCAAATGTTCACAAATTCGGCTTTAGTAAACTAAGCACAAAAGGGTTGTTTTACCTGTGAGCTGCTCGGTGGCAACAGGGATCACTTTGTAAGGAGACCTGGAAGGGTCAAAGAGGGTTGATGTTAGCAGCACTCAAAATGCAGTTTGTATTTCGGCCACTTTCTCTGGACATACATCCCTCTGATTTGCTAGAGGCAGAGAGATCTTTCTTGTGCTGTATGACCATGCAGCGGACACGGCAAAAATGCCTCCTCTTTGGCAAGCCTTGACAGCTTGTGGGCCGAGATGGCGAGGAAATCTGGCAGGTCAGAAGGGAGCCCCAGTGGTGGGGATCATCTTTTTGCTCTGTGTTCTCACAGAATTCAGCCTGCGAATTCAGCTCCCTCCCAACTGCTGGGGCTCCACCACACGGTATCGGTGAGAGTAATGGCAGTGACAAACAATAATGAAACAAATAATGAAGGAGTAAAAACTGCCAGCAGTCAGTGTGAAACTGAAAGTGCCAGGCTGTACAAGCAACAGAAACCAAAGAAAAAGAAAGAGAAAGGGATTTTGGAGATGGGAAGGGCCAAAGCCAGCATGGGCTAAACCCATCAAAGGCTTGGACTTCGCTTTCCAAGTAACCCCCTGGTTGTGCCCTAGCAGAGCAATAAAGGGTGGGGGGAACAAAGGAGCTCAGAGCCCTGACAGCAAACAGGGAGGGATGGCAAAAGATGTTCCACATTTATTACTTGAAAGCAGTATTTTGGCCTCAAATACTCCTACTTTAAAAGCAAGTAAAACTCTTCAAAACCAGCAGGCATTAGTGTTGGGGGCCAGCACGCATTTCTTACTGTCATCCCTCTCCCTCCAGGGAGTTGCTCACCTCCCACTGCACATAAAAGGCATCTGCAGGTGACCACCCCCCTTCCCTTGGGCTTGTCCCAGGTTTTGTAGAGCAGGTGGCAGCAGGATTTACCTCTCTGTGTTCGCAGGCATCGTCGGATCGATGGACACCATGCAGTTGTCCGCCGTCAAAAGGGAGATGGTCGTGTTCCTGAAAAGCACGTTCCAAAGAGGATTGTTTGACCTAGAAATGCTGGCTGAAATCCTCTCCCTGGCCTGGAACTGTCTGGGATTCGTGTTATCTCAGTGCTAAAAGAGCCAAAGCACAGGACAGGGCAGGCTTGATGCTTCAACCACTTAAGTTACCAGAGATGTTTCTGGTAAAATGTAATGCATGATCATCTTTGATCTCAGAGCAGGCTTTGCTCCCTGAAAACTCATTTATTCTGTTGACTCACTGACTAACAATTTCTGTGAAAAAGCTGAGTTTTCTGATACATTGACTCAGCAGCTATGTATTGACTCACATTGTGCAAATGACTATTGGTGCCATGAACGCCTTCAAGTTATTTAGTTACTCTTTTACCAAAACAAACAAAACAAATGTCTTATTGAATATGGTGTCTTGATTGGGTTTTTTTTTTCAATACTGCGCTAAGTGTGATCTCATAGGCTCAGATGTAAACCTTGCAGGTTTACTTTGGCTCCAGGAGCCTGACTGAAAATGCACAGTCCTTTGGAAACCTTCTAGTGAAAAATAAAATGCCAAATATGCAGTGAACACCCTGATCATGAATAACTAAAACAGCTAAACAAAGATTCCTGGGTGATGGAGCAGAAATATTTGACATGATAGGCAAATGAGAGTTATTAACCTCTCTAATGTCAAATGGAAGGAAATAATCAGAATAATCAGCAAAGGGCATTAATTCTGTCCAGCAACTTATGCAAATTCTGAGTCAATACAGACAATTTTATCTTTAAATCCTCAGAGATGGAGTCATGCAATAAACCCGTGATTCTAGAGGTGACTAGGGGGCTTCCCTCCCCCTGTTCCACTGCCCTGGACAGGTGGTGCAGAAGGGGATGGATGCTACACTGTGCCACCCTCCACCACACGCCAGCCTCTCCCACTCCCACACAACCACATGTGATCCTGGATCCCTCTCAACACCAGGTCTCAGCTGGATGCTGCTCTCTAGCATGAAGGTAAGAGAAACAAACCCTACAGGAAATTACAGCAGGAGGGAGGGATACGTGGACTTTGCAGGACCACATAAATTAGGAAATAGTTGCCCTGGGCAATGTATATGGGGATATTTATGTTCAATAAAATGGTTCTGCTGGGGTACTTCGCCTTTGATTGTCCCATACCTGTGATTAGATTGCACTACATCTAAATAGAAAGCTTGTCACCTAGTGGCAATGATTCTCACTGGCCCCAAATTTTGCCCTGAAAAACAGGTTCTAAACATATGGCTGAATTTCACTCTATATGGATAAATATGTAGTGCTGAGGTATAACTGGCACAGGTGTCCACAGCCTCTGTGTACTTCGGGCTGAGCTTCTGCACTTGGTTTTATTATTTTAGATTACATCTCCTCTGTCCGACTCTGTTCCACTCTGTTCCTCAAGCACAGCCAGCACTGAAGTGGCCCAAAGCCCTGCCAGAGCTTCCACACTTTCCTGGATTGTCCCAGTTTCTTCTTGCAGTAGACTGGAAGGAGAGAGAAGCCTGAATAGCAGCTAAATAAATCATTTGGGGGCCTATCTTTAAATTGTTCCCAGTAGTAAAGAAGCAGAAGTGAAATGAATGTCACAAATGAGAAGTCAGACCTACCTCGGTAACCCTGTTGCAATGCAGCAGAGGTCCATGATGTCTTTGGAGTTGCAGTATTTACTAAAGATCACCTTCCAAACGGGACAGCAGCAGGGGGAAAAAGGAAGATGAAGAGAAAGAACGATTAGTTCCCAGTGAGATACGAGCTCTATTCAGGCGTGAACTCGGCTAATTTTAAGGCACGTTCCGTGATTTCAATTATCTGATTTGACTCGTGAGCTGGAATATTTCTCTACTCCTGTTTTAATACCTGTGTCTATTTCGATAAAGCAAGCAAGCCCTGGAGGCCTAATTGCTGTTCAGAAGTAGAGCAATAATGAACTGCTGAATGAATAATGAACAGTGAACTGAGAGCAAAAAGGTTTCTGATAACGCAGTACTGCTGGGGGTGATAACAACTGTAAATTTCAGGATGTAAGAGCCCAGATTTAGGAATAAAACAGCCTTGATTTGGGGAGGTCCTTGGATGTCAGAAAAGGGCACTGCTTTGGGCTACACCAGTACATACTAGCTGTATACTCAGCAGAGGGTTTTTACCCCCAGCCTGTGCCAGATTTCCCGCCGACTGTCAGGTTTTATTGTTCCCGCTGCTAGGTCGGAGCTCAGACCTGGAATTACAAAATTTGCCACTCTTACCTTCCCATCCCACAAACACCTCTTCATCCCCACCACCCTTCACAGGCAGCCCCTGTGCAGAGCAGACTGAGCAGTGCATCTAAGGAGCACAACATCCCCCTGATCCCATTGCAACACGGCCTTCAGTGACCCGTTCCAATGCCAACATTTTTTCCCAAGATTCCTGCATCCATCAGGACATCTAGGTGATGTTTCCTCCCTGTCTGAGAATCTCTTCTGCAGGTGGGGTGCAGAAAGCACCTTAATAATACCATTGTGGTGCTTCTCATCAGCCTCACTGCACCCACGTGCAATGTTTCAGCTCTGTAATCTGCAGGTTGTTTATGTTAAATGACTTGCCCAGTACTTTACCATGGCTAAGTGGCAGGCCAGAAATGTAACCCAGGAGTCCTAATTTGATTTCTCTTTGGATTCAGAGACAGCATTCTGCCTCTGAAAGAAAACTCTCAGGAATTCAACAGCAGCGCTCTGCACGAGGAGTCTCCTGTTCCAATAAATAAGTGGTTGTAGGATATCTGAGCTCCACTGACCAAGGTCCCTGAGGTTGCTTTCACTCCAAACTCTTGTGTCCCCTGTGGGTACACAGTGCACTATCAAATCTTTCAACACTCTAAACCAAAAGTCTTGTTCTCAGTGGAAGTATTGGGGGAAAAGTAGCCATCAGAAAGTACCACCAGTGGAAAAAGCAAGCATGGGTGGAATAAAAAGAAACTGCAGGCTTAACAATATAGGATTGAGTTTTAATGCTTCTGCCAGTGTTGGGTCTCTTCTTCTCAGAGAAAACTCACTGTGTGGGTGACTGTGGTGGAGGCTTTGAACTCGATGTGGAAATCAAGTGCCTCATTGTAGCTGGGTCCAGCTCACCTTCCCAGAGCCAGGAACAGCAGAGAGCACTGGGGATGGTCGGTCTGGGGCTGCTGGTGTTACTGGGATGGCTGCAGGGGCTTGCAGTGGGGCAGCAGTGGTGTGGAGAGGGGCAGTTTCCCTTTTACATCCCACAAGAAAAAAGAGTGACACAGTTCAGGGGTCAGGAACTGTTCAGGGTTCAGGATGCAGCAGCTCAAAAGGGACCTGTGGAGGCCTTATGGCAAAACTCAGGAGGAGCAAGACTGTGGTATTTTGCAGATGAGATCTGAGGCACAGGGAGATCAAGGTCAAAACTCTCCTCTCCTTGCAAGTGCCTTGCTGGAAATGAGATTTTCCACCCCCTGCAACCACCTGTAGCATCCCATATTCTCATGGTTTCTACTGCCAATCAACACAGATACGAGGGATGTGCATGCCCACAGATCAGCCTTGAGGCTGGTGACCCAGAAAATGAGGAATGTGTCACCTGGGATGACTTCTGGGAGAAGGCAGGGGCTGCAGGAAGGGGGGCTGCCCGAAGTGGGGGCTGTGGCCTCTCTCCCCGCATCGAGCAGGCCCTGTAAATTCAGCGAGGTGAGGATCATGCTGGAAAAATAACATGTCATCATCTAATTAAAGACTCTCCCAGAAGGTGTAGGTGCCAGGAGGTAATTGAGCCTGCAGCCTCGCTCCAGCAGCCTTGGCCTTCGAGTGCATTAATTCCTAGATTGTAGGAATATGCCTTCTCTGAGGTGCTTTTCGGACACCAGGGGAAATCCCTGACCTGGAGGGGTCACATGGCGAGGACCAAAACTCTGCCACTGGCAATGGGAAAGCCATGGGAAAGCCCACAGGATGCTCTGCCAGTGAGGGGCTACAAATGCCTGCTCAGAGCTTGGGGCATCACAAGCCTGAAGCACCGGGAGACCTGGGACAACGTGGTGGGATTTGGGCAGGCTGGTTAGTCCTGGAAATGCACTGACACTTCAGCAAAGCTTCAGCCCTCAGTTTTCACTGGTGTGAGGAGCCCTCCTACTCCTGAGTGAAGCACCAGGGGTTTTGTGCTAGAGAAGAGGATGGTAAAGGTCAGTTCCAGAGGTTGCCATGACCCATCCGTACGCTCACACCCACCTTCCCTGTTTTCTGACCCGGATGAGGTTACTCCAGGCAGAACCTCTATCAAACATGAAGGCACTTGATTGCTGAGGTAGATAGCAACTGCTGCTCGGGAAATGGGTGTGTTTTAAAAGTCTGTGTCAGCCAGTGATTGACCCTTGGTGATTAAACTTCAGCAGCAATCAAAGCAGTAAAACATTGCCAGTCGAGTTCAGATGGGGCTGAAATCCAGCTCTGGCAGAACACAGCATCCTGCCAGACTGAGAGCTGCTAAAACTGGCTGACAGAACACTGGAGAGAACAACAACTGGTACATGCAGTAACTGAGCAGACGATGTTAATTGCAGCTGAAAAGAAGGTAAAGGCTTGTGATGTGGCAGGAGTGCTATTTCAGGTGTTGAGGTTCCTTATCCTGGAAATCAATTATTATTGACCAGGACAGATAAGAGAAGATAAAACATTAAAGGTAAGAAAACTGGCCTGACCTGATGCATAGAAAGCAGTAGAAGATTTCAGGATGAGGATGAATTTTGATGTTTCCTTTTACTCCATGTAGTAGTGAAAGAGTGGGAAGCAAAACAAAGACTGATACCAGATCACGAGCTACCTCTGTACGTGATTTACAGCTCTCCATACTTGGCACTTTTACTGAAGTTTGCTACAAGTGGATTTGTGAATCACCCACTGCCTTTTGATACCCATCTCAGGATGGTTGTCCTCAGCTGCCTGCTTTTTTTTTAATCAAAAAGCACATGCCATTTAAAGTTTTCTTCTATTGCAGCCCGCTGAGCTTTTCTGACCGTCTCCCTTCTGTTCTAAAACACAGCAGCCAGCCTCAGATGTTTCCCAGCAATATGCAATTGTCCCTGTTATTGTCCACAGGTTCATGTTCCCAACAAAGTCGATGCCAGTTGTGCTGACGGAATACAATTGGGATGCATTTCAGAGAGATGGGAGGGCAGTACCGTGTACTATTGATGGCTCCAGCACAGTATAGGAATCCTATCTGCCTGGAGTCCATTATCATTGCAGGGACATCAGCAACATGAAGGCAACACAGGGACACTTGGCCACGCTTCAGCCATCTGGGACACGTGGTTTTTCCCCGTGACCTGCAGATGGCTGACCTGCAGCTTTGAGGACAGGCAGCCCTGGTGGCACAAGCTGCTGAGGAGAGCATCTCACCCAGTCCTGTGAAGATGTCCTTGCTCTGGAAGGTGTCCTAAAGCTGTTCCTGTTCAGCCTCTGGGTCTCTGTGATGACAGGTTTCCATTTGTGGGTCTGATCCAGACCCACAGTCAGCACTGAGGAACTTCATCTCCCTTCAGATCTGTGTCAGCTGTCTCTGACCCACAGTCAGGGTCTTGCTCAGGACCCTGCTCCTATGCTGGGCGAGAAGCCACTTGCTGAAATGTGTCTCATTCCCTGCATTAGTGCCTGGTGCTGGAAGGGATCCCTGCTTAGGACAGGACTGAGGCCAAAGACAGGAGACCACGGCAGTTTCTCCAGCTGTGGCAGTGAGCTAAGATCATGCATATGTAGAGTTTCCTATAAGGAAATTCCAGGTTTCCTCATAATACACATCAAAAAAGTGCTGGTTATCACAGCCCAAAAAAGCCAGGGCTGAACCTCCTGAGTCCCCTCCCAGGAAAAAGAGTGGACACAGACAATATTGCCTGGTGGTATGAGTCTGCTGCAAGACCAGTCAACACGAGACTCTCAGTTGCCAGTGTCATTTCTGAAAGCAGAAGCAGAGCCAAAATCATGTCTAAGCAGAGTGACAGCAGTGTTACATCGCCTGGGAAAGGGAAGCAGAGGCCTCTGCTTCAGCCTGCAGATTGATGACTAAATGCCATGAAGAAAATCAGCCACATATAAACCCTGTTAATTGCGTTTCCCTTGGATTTGTGCCAGGAGGAAAAGGATGTATTCCTCAAAAGTGATGCAGCATCTGCAAACAATTTGTTTCCCCTGTTTGAGAGTTGCCATGGTACCATATTTCTCTCCTTGTTACTGTTAGCAAAACTCCTGAGGTGGTTGGATGCCCCATCCCTGAAAACATTCGAGGCCAGGTTGGGGTGGGACTCTGAGGGACCTGATCTAGTTGGAGACGCCCCTGATCACGGCAGGGGGGTTGAACTAGATGACTTTTAAAGGACCCTTCCAACCCAAACCATCCTATGGTTCTACCACATGTAGAAAAAAAATCAGTAGGAAAACCAGTCCTCTCTGAATGTTTAACTTCTTTGTTTCAATAAGTCCCCATCAAGACCGAGGATCAGCCATTTGATTTAAGTGGGGAATGCTGTCTGTCTGCCTGGGAACGTAACGTGACGCAAATGGGGGCAAAGCAGAATGAATAATAACTGAGGCTTTTTGGAGTGGAAATAATATTTTGATGAAGCATGCAGTGACTGCAAAGTAGGACAGAGTGGCTCGATGGGGATGCCTGGTTCCTGGCCTGGAGTTCACTTCTGTGGGACTGGTTTCCTTCCTGGAGACAGCTCTGCATTTTTTGAAACGTTTTCTTCTGAAATAAGGAGCCATTTTCTCTTAATCCGTAGTATCCACCTCTGCTCTAGGAGGATTTAAAAACCTCTCTCAGGAAGAGTAGGGATTAAGAGCCTTGGTACTCTGGCTGGCTTTCCCACTCAAAGAGGCAGTTCAGATTAAGGACTGTGATGGAGATATTACTAAGGGACCACTGTACACATGATCTGCAGTTTACAACTAATCACATTGTATTTTGCTTTCAGATAGGATGGGTAAAAACACAGCTTACAAATCCAATTTCTGTTCTATATTTGATCCTCAGAACAGCTAATCCTCTCTGTAAACAGCAAACCCTGTCCTCAATGTTATCCTGTTCTGATCTCTTGTCAGTAATTGGGTTTTGTTCCAAGAATTTAACTCCTGTTTGATTTTTTTTTTTTTTTACCCCAGTAAAATTCCTAAATAAATAATGCAGAAACATTTTTGAAGCCAGAGTGCCCTCAGTTTCAAGTTCTAGTTGTTTTTGCTGGTTTCAGCCTGCCGTGTTCAAGACTTGAGAGCACTTGGGGATGTCTTCAATTCAGCTCAATGAGCAATGTTCAGAGTCAGGGACGAAACTGCAGGGTTGAAACCACCTAAATTATAATCTTTCACTAATGAGACTGGGGGATAGCGTGTCAGGAAAGATTCTGGTAAAAAAAAAAAGTTATGTATCTTGTGTGGACTGTGAAAATTGCTGCTGGTTCTGTAAGAGCAGCTTTCACGGAGGGTTTATGAACTGCGAAGGCAAAAGGCTGATGTGAAATTTTTCACTGTGATTTTTCCCTGTCTCTCCAGTGGTCTTTGTTCTCCATATCAAAGTGAAGCAGGATCCAGAAGTTTCAGATACCACTCTGTAAGAATCACGGGAAGGAATCAATACTTCCAGACATGTAGACAAATAGGTCTTCCCCAAAAAATATCGACAAATGACCTATCAGTTGTAGCCCCCAACATCCAGCAGAAGCCTTACCTAAAATCCCATATCTAAACATCTTCCAGGTTTCTCATTCTTTGAATTCAGATACAAACACAACATGAGCCCAACTGTACCCAAATTATCTGTCTCTCTTCTATATTTCTTGCACTAATTAACAGCTGATACTCAGAAAACCACTCATTTATCCGAGCTTCGAATGTTGGGCGGTATTAAAAATAGTCTGCCAGAATCACCATCTGTTTGATGCAGTGGCAGCTTCTCCAAGAGAAGATCAGAAAACCGATGCATGTGTGCATGTACATGTGTGGGGGAGAAAACATGAGAACCCTCAGCTGGGAGTGTGAGCAAAAATGGAAAGTCCCGCGGGCGCCTCAGACACCGCTTTCTGCCAGAGGATGAGAAACCGTGGTAGATGTTCTGCTCTCAGCAGATGGAGCTCTGTAATCCTGCTGATTCACGCTTAACCTTTGGGTAAGGACACGGCTCCGCAACGCTCATTCCAGCATGACCCCCAAGTGGGACGTTCTGGGGGGAAATTGTGTGACGTAACTTTAACCGTCCACAAGCACAGCAGCTCGTGTGTGTCTCTCTGCTGGACTCCCTCTCTTGCCAGCAGAGAAAGAGGATGACTTTCAAACCGTAAATTAGCCCACATGTCCCCAAAACCCACTTTTAGGATAGGATGTATCATCCCCTGGGGACACCACCGGCCTCCCCAGTGATTACAGGGCACCCTGCGTGACTAGTTTGGAGCAGTCAGCACCAACTTTGAGATGGTTGTGGCTGATGCATAACTGGGGTGAATCCAGTCAGTTTCCTAATTATATACATCACCCTAAAATAAGAAACAGGAGTTGCCAGACAGAGCTGACGTACCAGGATCCCGAGGCATGTGGTAAGTCATAATTCCTTCCCTGTAACATCCTTGAACAGAGAGATATGGGAAAAGAGGCTCTTCTCTTTCTAGGAAAGGAAAATTGTCTACGATACGCTCATATATGTGTGACCCCAGGACAATTTTGGACACCCACTGAGAGGGGCAGCATGGCAGAGGTTGGCTCTTTCACTACGAGCAGTGAAGGATCTCATTACTTTTTGGAGTCATTTGGGCTCATAGAAGAAGGGAGGCAACATTTCACAGAGACTTATCCAACCTCCTGACTATACTAAGGGTCATATTCCTAATATTGAGAACTAATAACTAATGGCAGGATATAACCAGGAACCAGCAAGGCTGGTGGTGAGGGGCCAAGCTGAAAGTTTCTTATTTTCCGCAGCAGAAATAAAAATATTCCATAAAAGTATTTAAACCTCTGACAAATAACACAAATGCCTATAGTCTGTTCCTTCCTTAACATAAAAAGGGCACACATTTGCTGCTAATGGAATACTAAGTGCAATTAACCCTGCAGCACATGAACACATTAGGCTTGAAATGTTTTGTAAACTGGATAATAAGGACTCTTTGGCACCAAATGTTCTCACTAAATGTGAGTGAGGCTAGGCTGTTCCTTTCAAAACTGCTCTCATAATTAAAGTCTCACACTGCAATGTGCTTGATAAGGTAGGACTGTTAGAAGGCCAATGCTTGTTTCCAGAGTAAGGAGAAGCAGGTATGGAGACAGACCAGCAGCAGGCCAACTTTCAGTTGCAGAATTAAGTTCATGAGAAAGGTGAGAGACACAGAATGGTTTTGTCTTGTTTGTACTGAGCCAGAAGAGTTGTATATGAGGAGCATAAGTTGCTATGGTTGTCTTGTCCAAACTCATGGGTAGAGTCACCTACAAGTAAAGTGTTAAACTTCCCCTTTGCCTTGACCAGTGTGAACACAAACTGTAATAAATATGTTAGACTGAGCGTGACTTCAGAGAGATAAACAGAAGTAAAGAAACCTTTCTGGGTGATGGGTATGGAAGAACTATGGAGCTCCCCTGGAATTATGGAGCTGTGCTGGGATTACGTTTTGTTCCCCCAAATGCCCCCTCTGGGGAGGGAGGAGAGGGAGAAGTAGGAGAGTGAGAGGCCCCAAGGTTGACATTATCTTTCACTATTTTAAAAGAGTTGTGAGCCATTTTTACTCCTTAAAGTGTTTATGTGCTGTAATGTGTTGGAGTTTTAGGAGCCTGCTGTTCATTTCCTGCTCTTTTACAACAAGAACATCTAGCAGGCCCCTTGAATTCACCAGGGCCAGCTAAAACCAGAAAGCCAAGGTTAGCCAGACCAGTGGTCAGACTCAGTCTGTGCTACCTTGTACCCTCCAGCACCTACAGAGACCTTCCAGCGGTAAGAACATGGCCTTGATCACACAGAAGACATGTCTCACTCTGCTAAAGTAGGATTTGGGACCAACTTGTCACTGCCCGGGACAAACTTGTGAGAATCAGATGGACAGAGGAGAACCCAGAGGTGTGTCCATGTCCTGACTGCCCATGAACAGGAGCACCCCTCGGATGGCTGGCAGATGAAAGAGTGTTCCCCCAAATCATCAGTCCAAAAAGACAAGGGGTCCACGTGCTCGGAGAGTCATCAGGATGCAAAAATACTTCATCGCCTTGACGGGACCGCCACACCATTATTTTTCTTCTGCGTTTTGTTTTCCATCCCAATCCAGTTGGGCGTGTTAAAAATAGCGTGGGGAGCTTTGGAAAAATAGGTTGGGTTTGCTGGAGTCTGGGCATTTATACCAGAGATGCTGCTGCTCCAAGTCAGAGGAAGAGCTCACATGACAGGAACGATTCCTGCGCGCTGAGGTTTTGATGCAACGGCCACGGCGCCGAAACGCTGCCTGAGCCTCGTTCTGTTCCTTGAGTTCCAAGAGGAACAGTGGATGTGGATGGCTCAGCTCAGTAAGACACCCAGAAAGCCTGAACTCAATAAACTCCTTCAAGAAAGAAAAAGAAGGATATTTTTCTGTTAAACATCCAGAATGACTCAGGAAACCAGAAAAATGGCCCCAAAATCCTTCACTTGCTTTCCAAAGAAGCGGAAAATACCACAGGGTGATTTCATGGAATCCTTGACAAAGGCGGCGGTCCTTTTCTTTTTTTCCGGTTAGTTCAGGCTCTGTACCCCTCTGATTTTCCATGCTTGTTACAAATATGATGTTGATTAAGTCACTGGAAACAGAAATCCTCTTGAATTAAGCATTTTTCTCAGAGGAACTCCTTGCAACTCTGTAAGCAAAGCCACTACCCTGAGACATTTGAAAAGGAGAGCCAGGAAGCCACCCAGCTGAGAATGAGGCCACTGGCTGGTTCAGTTCTGCTACCATTTAAATCTCAAAGGTCAAGAGAAAACGTTCCCTGTAGTTTCTTCATGGAAAAGAAGATTGGGCACGAGCTGGGGAACGTTTTCTTAGTGGTGGATTTTTAATTCAAAACAGACTCAATGGGAATTTTTCTTAAAAAACGCAGCCAAAGGGTTAACAATAACACTATGAAGGGAAATAAGAGATCACCTCATCCTATATGAAATACAGCCATGGCTTCCCCTTGTCTTGCTGTCTTCTCCTTCACCTGGTAGCAGGCCAGGATTGGGACGTGGATGTGCTTCCCTGTGTGCTCAGCCCCAGGGGCACTTGTGTGTCCAGGCAGGCAGGTAATGAACTGCTGCCCGTCCCTGGAAGAGAGGATTCTTTAAAAATAAACAAACTGAGCGGCACTTGTTTCCCCCAGGTGTGCATCCCCTTATGCAAGTGCTGGATGGGAAATGCATTACACTGTAATTTCATTTTTCAATCAGCCCTGAGAACAAGTGACCTCTTTGAAGCCAGTTTGTGCAGAGCTGTAACACCACCAAGTCTTTGATCTTCCCTCTCCCACGGCCCTGGCACGGCCATCCCCTCCGCTTCCTACTGTATTTGGTTCCACTTCTCCCATGGGAGACCCCCATTCCCTAACCCTTGACCAGGACACAGCTACCAGCTGCTCGAAGCCACCCTTTTGGGGATCTCGAGCCCAAGTGCCTGTGGGGGTGCCACAGGTGGTGTCAGCTGGGCTGGGGTGGGTCACCTCAGGTCCCTCCCAGTGCAGAGCCCCTGGTGCCCCAGCATGGGGAGATGTTCAGTCAACTCTGCCCCCTGGACAGCCCAACCCTGTGGTCAGCCTTGGTGAAGGCCATTTTTGGTCATGTCTCTGAAAGGCCAGTTTACCAAACTGTGACAAACAACCGGGAGCCTTTGAGGGCACAGGAAGGATGGGGACAAGGGGAGAGGGTGGGAGCTGAGGAAATTGTGGAGGTAAGGGCTGGGATTCCGCAGCAAGATGTAGGAGTGATGCACAGCAGCACTGGGACGAAATTCCATCTCCTCCCAGCTTCCCACCGTCCTCCCGCAGGAGGCTACTGGACTCCCGGGTGTTCATGGCACTGGCCTTGCAGACACGGACCTCAGCTCTTCCTCTGGGACCTGCTGGCCTTGGTGTGGTCCTGCTCCCAACCCCTGCTGATGGTGCCTCCTGGCACTCCTAACTCCTGGGAAGGGTTTCAAAGCCAGCAAACTCTTCTTTCGTAATCTCTGCGTCCCTCTGCCCTCCCTGCCGTGCCCCTGTGGACCTGCCAGCACACAAACCTACTTAGCTTAATTCCCCACTCCCCATTCCCCACTTCCAGAGTGCTCCTCTGCAACGCTCAGGTCCCCGGGGGAGGCACCGCGTGGCTCTTCTGAGCCGGGTTTGTCCCTTCATTTACCCCCGTGCCGAGGTGAAACAGCTCCTCCCAAAGTCAGCAGCACATCCCCGCGGCCGCGCCGATAGAAACTCAGGATGAGGCCGCGGGAACACAACGCTGCAATTACAACGTGAGTAATTGCCACCACAGTAATAATTGCCGTGGTAGGACGCCCAGCCCTATTGCGCGACTGTGATGCCCAGCAGGCCAGTTGCAAGCTGGAGCTGAGCCCTTTCAAGCTCAACAAGTGCTGTTATAATGAAGCTCATACCTCCGTTACTGGTTGACAAGGAGCTTAGCATTGATTTAATGAGTTCCCTTTAGAAGCCTCCAATGCTGCATTCCTTGGAAGATTAAGGGCTGTCGCTTTTTTTTTTTTTTTTTTCTCCCCCCTTCAGCTTCTTTCTAATGATGTTGTTACTGAGGAGGCAGGAGAATCTGAGATATGCCCTGCTTACCGCTGGGTGAACCCCATTTGCACAGCACTTTTACTTCAGGAGTCCTTCCAAACACTGCACAGATGGAATTTTACATCTGACAAAAAGAAACAGATAACGTTTATCGAGCTTAAACCCCCTTAATACCGCCCGAGTTTGCATTTGCCTGCTCATGTGACTGTGCCTCTTCTGTGTTTTTAGTATCAAAAAGTACTCTCCAGAGGCTGCTTTGAGAAATGCTGCCTTTTTTTTTTTTTTTTAAACCAGGGTAGACGACAATATGCTTTAGTGATATCTGCTGCAACACTCACCACCCTTTCAAAATGTGGAAACATTTTGTGGAAACTGAACCGTACAGGTATCAGGGAGCTCCATACAACCCTTTCTTCGGGGGGGGGCTTTCAGGCAACCAATTCATTAAAGCCCTGGCGAAAGAGAATCGGTGCCTTCAGCTCAGCAGAGCCGGCACCGCCGAGCCCGCGGAGGCAGAAGACGACAGATGAAGAGGAACAGCCTTCTCTGGGGAATCTGGCACAGATTTGGATTCTCCAAGGTCTGGTTCCCGAGGACGCGACTTTGGCGGTCGCGGTAGGTCTCCAGGGCAGTGACTGTAGGACACGGAGGCGTGCGCGGTGGGATGGGACTGTGAGTATCAGCTATTTAAGCTCACTTCTGCGGTCACTCACATAGCAAAAGGGGAAGGAAGAGAAAGGGCATCTTTGCTGTTTCCTTTTTAAAGGAGAAACTAAGGGCGAGGATGGATGAAACGAAAATTTAGAGCAGGAAGACGAGAGATTTGCATTTTTTTTTCAAAGTCAGAGTTTACTCGCTCTGGGAGCCTCGCAGCAGCTCTCTGCTACAGAAAAGGCACTTGATTTGTGGCCAAAGCATTGCTGACCAAATTTAAAAAAAAAAAAAAAAAGGAAGAAAAGACTCCCACAGAGGCGGCGGATTGTTTCTCTTTAAAAGCAGCGGGCTGACAGCCCGGCAGCGTGCGAGCTCTCGCTTTATAACCAGAACACATTTTCTCCCGCAGTTCCCCCTGCGCTGTGAACCGTGGTTAACCAAACAAGGCAGGCGAATGGCAGGGAAAGTTTTAATTAACGTTTTATCGGCGTTTCAGGAGCAACCCGGCGGAGGCGGCGGGGACCCCGCAGCCCCCCGGAGATGCGGCGGCACCACCACCGGGCACCGCCTGCCCCTTCGGCGCGGCCCTGAGAGAATGCCCGTCGCCAAAACCCTCCGGGAAGGCAGTCTCCAAAGGAACCGGTGCTTTCCCGGCTCCCACTGCCTGCGGGGAAAGCCTGGCCGCGGGCAAAACTTTGTAAACACGTCGCGACGCGGCTCCGGGAGAGGAAGCGGGGATGCGAAACCCAGGAATCCCAACGCCGGCAGGGAGAGCTGGCAGCGAGTTAGTGCTGGCAGCGCCCAGCCCTCCCCTGCTACCAGCCTCCCCTTCCCCTTTAAATAAACATCCGTGTACAAAGCAGAAGGCATTCGAGATTCCCCCCCCCCCCTTTTCCCCTTAAAGAGGGATTTGGAGCCCGCACCGGCTCTCGATGCAAACGCGCGTCTGAGTCGCGGCACAGAAACGGGTCGTGCAGCGATCACAGCCCCGCAGCCGCCGTCCGGAGACCCCACTTCGTGAAAAACAGCAAAAGTACCTTTTGAATTCTTCCATCAATATCCAAATAAATACACTTGGGCCGGTAAGTTGAGGAGGCAGATCCCATCTTGCTACTGTAGGGCTTTTCACTGGACTTGTTTCCAGTGTCAAGCGGAGCAGAAAATCAGGTTTATCCTACCAAGCCGAGCCACCGCTGCCTGGCAGTTTGGTGTCCCCGCTCTTCTGTATCCCACTGTACTCTCATTCTGGGAAGGTCCCTCCTCTAACATGCATGCATTTTGCTGTGCCTCTGTCTCCTCTCTGCCACCTCCTTTTAGTTTTGCTTCCCTACAAATCCAGCTGCTTCGGACAGGGAAAGACACAGGCTCCAGATGCTCTCTGCGAGTCCCCGCTCCATTCCCATAGCAACAACCCCTCCTGGCTTTAGGGCTGAGAGCTGCTGGGCATCGGCACTGTGGCTCTGACCCTGGGACTGACCAGCTCCTGTTATGCATAAGACCATGTGGGATTTATCCCTCGGGGTGAGAGCGGGGGGGGGATGGCTGAGGAGGGGGAAAAAGCCTCCCGCATCAGGGTGGGGAGAGACGTAATTTGATTTTGTGGTGAAATAGGAACATAATTATTAATTAGTGCCTCTCCTGGTGAGCTGCCCGCACCCTGCAAAGCAGTGTGATAGGCTCCCACCTGGAAGTGCCCTGTGCTGGAAGTGCTTTCAGACACACGCAGCAGCTGGGGCTCCGACCGTCTCAGCCCAAACCCAGCAGCTCCATTCCCACATCCCTCCTGTCATCACTACAAGCAGAGAAAGAAACAGCAGCAGCTTTTCTTTTTCTTTTTTTTTTTTTTTTTTTTTTCCCCGTAAGCTCAGCAGCATGAAGAAAGTGTAAAGCCCATGCTCTCGCCCACCGCCATCCGAGCCACCCCCGGAGAGAAGGAATTTGTTATTTTAA
Organism: Empidonax traillii; assembly: GCF_003031625.1. Lineage (NCBI taxonomy): Eukaryota > Metazoa > Chordata > Aves > Passeriformes > Tyrannidae > Empidonax > Empidonax traillii. The sequence continues at coordinate 5,502 of NW_020955194.1, read as the reverse complement.
GGGAATGTGAAGTATCCTGGCAAAGGCATCTCCTGGGAGAAGGCGCAGCCGAGAAGCGGGAGGGAGCACAGCATCCGACGGTGTGTTCTCGGAGCGGATGCCGGGATGCCATCTGCTGTGCTGCCCTGCAGAGCCTGGGGGAGCCGGAGCGGCGGCAGCGGCGGGTGATGCTCGGTCACGGACGCGAGAGAGGTTTGGAGGCAGCGGCTCCTCCGCCCTCGCAGCGGGAGAGGCGCCCGATGTTCTGCACGGCTGGGAGCAGCGCTAGCTCGCTGCGTTTTCTGATGGAGGGGCTGCAAGGACATTTCCCGGCCAGCTCCCTCTGTGCTGCAGGCTGGGAGAGCCGGGCGTGGGGCAGTGGGGTCGGCGCTGCCCACCCTGCCCAGCCCTAGGCCTTGCTGTAGCTGGAGTGAGACACTCCTGACCCACAGGCTCAGGCACCAGGAGCAGCCTCAGCTGCCCTGGAATACGCAGGGCTCTGTCCCTGTGTGAAAGGGATTCCTGAGGGCTGGAGGGCTGAGCGGGTCCCAGAGCCCGTTTGGGAGTCAAAGCCGGACTGGCTTTTCAGACTGAAGCCAGCAGAGCTCCTAAAGCCCCCAGAGCCAGCGGCAAGGTGACACCTTCGGGAAGTGCAAGACTTTGCTTCACATCCTTCCTCTGCCAGCTTGGAGCTGGTGCTGGAAGTCTTCCAGGAGAGATCCTTTGCCCCTGGGCTGTGTTACAGGCTATCCCATAGAATATTCCAAGCTGGAAGGGACCCATATGCATCATCCAAGTCCCACTCCTGACCCTGCACATCACACCACAAGCTGTCCTGGAGGTTACCCTCTAGGCGATTTTGCAGCCTATCCCACAAACTACCCTGTAAACTGGATAATCCTGGAGGTTAATCCCTTAGATTATTCCACAGGCTATCCCCATGGCTATTCTGACATGGGGCACAGCTTCTCCCACTGCAACAGCCCTTCCACACCAACCCCGCTGCTTCTGTGCATCAGTCATGACTTTGGTGAGCCCATACCCTCATACCCTGCTCTGCCTTAATCCTGTTTTACCTGAATGACTTGGTTGACCTTGCCAAGCAGCAGACACCTGAGGGAGATAGCCAGGATGACAAAAACGCAGCCATTTAGAAAGAGGCATCCAGAGCACTCACAGTGGGAGATGCAAGTGGGGCATTTGGCCTTGTAGAGGGGGGGAGCTGAGATCTCCTCCCCCTGAGGACCCACTCCTGGAGGGGTCAGACAAGGTCACTTGAAGGATTTGACCACATAAATTGAAGGATTTGACCACACATCACTGAGACATCTAATGATCAGCCTCACACTGCTGAGCATCTATCTTTTGATTTCCATCTCAAAAAGCAACCCGCTTCTCCAGCCAGCAAAAAAAAAAAAAAAAAAAAAGACAGGCTCTGAAATCCAGGTGATGATCCTGGTCCTGCCTCTCCATCCTTCTTGTCCTATCTACTCTTCCTGTGTATTTAAAATAGTGTTCCTTAAGCTCCAGCACACACTCCCCTCCCCTTAATTACATTAGTACTTGTTGGAAAAATTGCTTTGCTGTGAAACTGCTGACTATTGCACTTTTCAAGAACATTTTATGTAGAAGTCAATCTACAAAAGCTGAGCTCCCAGAAGTTACAACAAAAGCCTGATGCAATTGAAGGCACAGTTGGAAGTCCATGCCTGAAAGACAGTATTCATCACAGAGGATGTGCAGTTCCCTGAGATAACTGCCTGACTTTCGTTGGTTTAACCTCCCCAAATCTCCTTATTTCGTTATACACCGTGCAAAACGGGGCAAAAACGATTGGGAAGCGTTGTCCTATCTTATCAAATCCTTCAGCAGTTCATCAGCTGGGCCAAACACAGTGCCAGACAAGGATTTTCCAGCATTTGCCTTGCAGGAATGTTTAGCCCAGCTCAGGGCAGCACTAGGCTGTTTTACCCCCCGCCCCGACCACGGGCGGCACATCAAGGGTTGCACAGCTCTGCTTTGCCTTCCCTGCTAAGCTGTTTACCGAGGCCAACACACACCCCTGTATACGCTCAAACCTTGAAAGTAGGCGTGCCTTTTGGAGAGCTGTGGGGCTCCAGCCTTTGGCCCAGCGACCTGGCAGTGTCCCAGCCAGATGTCGCTCCCAAGGAGTGAAAAAGGCGCCTCTGTCTCCCTGTCCTGGCGTCTGCTCCAAGTCCGTGGTTCAGAGGCAGCTTTATTAGAGTTTCCAGGGTGTAACCAGAGGATGTTCAGACTACACATGGATTGCCATCAGACTCGCTGCTGTCGAGGCACAACGCACCCACGCTGGCTTTGTGCGGGTTGAGATCTCCCCGTGCTGCAAACCCCGCTCAAAGGGAGAGGGAAAAGCTTTAGGGATGGAAAGGGCTGCCCAAGTCACTCTCCATGTGGGTCTGGGGTGGGATGGCACCATTCCTGTCCCCTCCCATCCCTGCCTGCAGCTGCAACGATGCAGAAGAGACAAGAGGTAATGAGCCATCGAGGACAAGGTGGGGCAGCAACACAGACTGCCAGCCCTCATTGTCCCTCCAAGGATCTGTCCTCACCAGACATGTCTCAGGGTAGCAACACCCTTATGCAATGGTCTCCCTGAATCTTTCCTTTCCACAAAGCATTCCCATCAATCCCAGTCACCTATTTACAGCCATGGGATGGGGTTTCCCAGGCTTGCTTCTCCAGTCCTCGCCCAGCCTCTCTAATACCTGGTTTTCCTGCAGCACTCAAGAAATTAGGTTCCCCTTGCAGCCTGCTGTGAGCACATCCAAACCTGGGAAGTGCAGGGCAGTGATCTTCAAAGGGACTGAGATGGGGAAAAACAAAGCAAGATAATTTAAACCTTTCAGTGGAAGATCTCCTGTTCAGTTTCTCTCAGAGAAACACATTTCCACATGTCATCACTCAACACTCTTCTCTCAGTCCCTGCTGTGCTCTGACTCTCCTTGCCCTCTGAGATGAAGTGAGGCATTTGGGTGTCCTTTCTGCCCCTGCCCTGGGAGGCTGCAGGGCTGGACACAGCACCAAGCAGCTCACCCCACCTAGAAGGGCAGGGAGAGAAAACCAAAGCACGTAAAGTACCTGGGTGCCCTTGGAGGGGGCTGATTAGGGTCTAAGGTTGTGTTTGGAAATGCCTCCTGGGCCACTGTGACTGGCAAGGTGCAGCCTGGTCCCAGGAGGTGACGGGCAGCTGGAGTGTGACTCAAGCCAGGTATTTTAAGGACAATGATATATTTTCAACAAAGACTGCTTAGAATTAAAAACAGAGAATTTTTAAAAATTAACCTCTTTCCTTACCTACCCCATATCTCAGCCTTCCAGGTGCTACCTCTGCCCACTAATCCCTTCTCTTGCAGGTCCCCTCCTTCAGCTGCAGGTTTGTCCACCTCCACGTTCCCACAGGGCCTTGTCCTACTGCTTTACCTCCCTCAGACCTTCCAAAACACTGGTTTGCCCTTGGAGCTGGGAAGATTTCCCCTTCACTCCCACAGCTCCCCTTCCTCTCCCTATTTTGCTCAGTCTTCTCTCCCTCCTTTGACCATCTTCGGTGTTTCGCCATTTTTCCTTCTGGATGTTTCTCCCCCACAAACCTGAAGTCCTGCAGACTTTATGCAGGAATTAACTGCCCTTGGAGTTTTCTCCGTTGACAGCTTAAGGTTTGCCGTGGCAGTGTGAGCTCCTCCATGCAGAGCACGGCGGACCTTTCCAGCCCAGCTCTCACTCCTTTCCATAAGCCTACGGAAAGAATATTCCTTCCTGTACACGGAAATTTTAGCTCACTTCTTCGCACACTTTCTTTCATACACGGCCAGGTTTCCACAGGACCAGTCCTGGAAATGATCACATTGAATGCTAATTAGAGAATGAGTGATTATTAATCTCGAGACCTCTGTGTGATTTGTCCATGTGGACCTTTACATCATTTGCCCCCGGGAGCCCCGTGTTTGGCCCTTCACCAAGCAGCACCTCAGCCCTCCACCTCGCTCTTGGCTCCTCCAGCCCCATTCCTGGGACTTGTTGCTCTCCCCAGCCCCATTCCCAGTCCACACGGCACAGCTGCAATCACCTGGTTTCCATGGCAACCCCCCGGGAACGCGGGTCAGAAGGGAGCTGTGACATCTTCTGGCGCGGCCGGTGCGGGCACCAGGGTGCAGGTACGGAGCTCTGTGGGCGGGAGACGTCGTGTTACTCACTCGGGAGCCAGCTCCGCTCTCTAATCCAGCATCATTGGCCACCTCAGTGATAATGCTGCCTTTATTCTGTTCACAGTTGTTGTTAAAATTCCGGTCCCAGCAGCTCTCTCACGTCTCAGCCCCCAGACGTGCCAGTTAATAGGCTTAAATCTTGGAAAAGTGCAGCAAACCCCGTTGACTCACAAAAACCTGTCCACGTGTGTGCAGCGCTGGCTTGGAGAAGAAGAGCAGATTCAAGACACGGGCAATCCTTTATTTCACTGTATGACAGCCCGTGTCCAACACAGCATCTGGCATTTCTCGACTTTGTTGAGGAAAAAAAAACCTTCTTCCTCCTGCTCCGTGTTAGAAACTTTATTAATAAACCTGTTTTCTAAAGCACTTACAATACCTGGCAGGTCCCAGGTTGATTTCCTGAAGGTCTCCCAGCGGTGCAAGCCCCACCGCCTTTCCCTGCTGGGTGCAGAAGCAGCTCAGCCTCCACAAGTGTTTCCTTTCACTGCAGCACCAGGTCCTTGGCAGGGCCCTTGTCCTGATTTCACTAAGAGCACTTTCCATCACCTCCCGGGTGACCCCCTTCTCCCCCCACCCCAGGAGCAAGCAGGACCTCGGGAATCTCCATGCTCCATGCCATCGTGTGGTGCGCTGCCAGCTGCCTTCGGCGAGCTTTGACTGCCCTCTCTTTCATCGCCGCCTCTCTGCTTGATTTTCAGCCTTCCTTCCCTCTCTGCTTTCCATTTTTCTACCTCTTCCCTTTGTTTCTCACTCCACTCCCACCTCCCCAGTCCAGCCGTCTGCTCCTAGGCTTTCATTTAAGGTTTGAAGAGAGCCAAGAGTACCTTGTGCCTCTCAGTCTCGCCCCAGGCACTGATGCAGGATGTGGAGCGTGCAGGGCAAAGCACTCACCCACGCACACACGCGGGCCCTAACTAGCTGCTAACGACCCTTCTGCATCCACGGAATGGAGCTTCTGGGAAAGCCCAGCTGGGAGAGCTGCGTTTTCATAAGGTTATGGAAGAAATTAGGAGACCCAACTGGAACTTTCAAGAGCTGAGGGGGGGAAGAAAAAATAAATGAAATTAAGTGTGCCTGGAGTTGCTGCCCGATAAAAGAACACAAACCAACAGAGTGCCAGTTTATGCGGTGCTTTAATTCAGGGCCCGGGGTCCCTGTGGACTCGTGTCCAAAGACAAGTACCCAAAGACCCACATTTCGAACGCAACTTTTATACTATTTTTCCAAGCGAGGTTACATGATAGGTTTTACATTTTAAAAGAAGACATAGCGGTTAAAC